>NC_057800.1:313085992-313393247 GCF_018294505.1 Triticum aestivum | reverse complement strand
GAGTTTACATGCTCTTGAGTTGGGGCCCTGGGCCACCGTCCAAACCTCAATGTATCGCCACCAAACCATCTATTTCTGATTAAATAGATACCTATGTAACTAGAAATTATTTTTGAAAAAATAAAGAGCAAACTTAAGGCAGCTGCAGTTCAAATTTGACCCACTTCCTACTAAATCGGCGGAAATTTGTCTTTTTCACCAAAGGTGCATCAAAAGCTTTGGACACCCTACCATTTTGTCAATTGTGCTTTAAATATGGCCTAGTATTTTATAAAATTGATTTGGTCCAAATTTGCAACAATTATTTGGTAGGTCCTTCACAAAAAAACTCATTTTTGGCACTCAGAAAATGGAAAATGATTTTTTTCATCCAAAGAAAATGAAAACTTTCTTAGGCAATATTGTTTGACATTCCAAGATGCACCCTTGCGAACAATATGAGATCATTTGAACAAACTATTCCATAAATGTGGCGATAAGATTAATCATTTGGCTTGAAAGCCATTGATCTCCACACATGATAGCTCGTTTCTGAGAACACTTTTTTAAAAGAATTGCCCTATTACAAGTTTATTATTTTTCCTGGTAACTTGGTCACATATATTGACACAATGCAAAGGTTTTCCAATTTTTTTTTGAATTTTTCATGTCCGTTTCAATATGCGGTCAAAACGGTGGGCATGACCGTTCCTAGCTAGTTGTTGAATCTTGGAAAACATTTGGTATTCCTCTGATTAAATAGATACTTTTGTACCTAAAAATGATTTTTGGGAAAAATAAAGAGCAAACTATGAGGCAGCTGCTGTCCAAATTTGACCCGCTTCTAGCTAAATTGGCAGAAATTTGTCTTTTTCACGAGAGGTGGATCAAAGCTTGTGACACCCAACCATTTGGTCAATTGTGCATTAAATATGGCCTAGTATTTTAGAAAATTGATTTGGTCCAATTTTGCAACAATTATTTGGTAGGTCATTCACAAAAAAACTCATTTTGGGCACTCGGAAAATGGAAAATGATTTTTTTCGTCCAAAGAAAATGAAAGCTTCCATAGGCAACATTGTTTGCCATTTCAAGATGCACCCTTGCGAACAATATGAGATCATTTGAACAAACTATGCCATGAATGTGGCCATAACATTGACCATTTGGCTTGAAAGCCATTGATCTCCACACATCATAGCTCGTTTCTGAGAACACTTTTTAAAAAGTTGCCATATTATAAGTTTATTATTTTTCCTAGTAAATTGGTCACATATAATGACACAATGCGAAGGTTTTCCATTTTTTTGAATTTTTCATGCCCGTTTCAAAATAAGGTCAAAACGGAGGGCATGACCATTCCTAGCTAGTTCTTGAATATTGGAAAACTTTTGGTTTTTATTTGATTAAATAGATACTTTTGTACCTAAAAATGATTTTTGGGAAAAATAAAAAGCAAACTATGAGGCAGCTGCAGTTCAAATTTGACCCGCTTCCGACTAAATCGGTAGAAATTTGTCTCTTTCACGGGAGGTGGATCAAAGCTTGTGACACCCAACCATTTGGTTAGTTTTTTCATTAAATATGGCCTAGTATTTTAGAAATTTAATTTGATCCAATTTTGCAACAATTATTTGGTAGGTCCTTCACAAAAAAACTCATTTTGGGCACCCGAAAAATGGAAAATGATTTTTTCGTCCAAAGAAAATGAAAACTTCCTTAGGCAACATTGTTTGACATTCCAAGATGCACCCTTGTGAACAATATGAGATGATTTGATGCGATGATTTGTTGATGTGAGGGGCGTTGAAGCTCATGGTGTGGGGCAGTGATGCGTGGCGCCACTACTAGGGAAAACCTTATACACAGAGGTATAGCAGTAGCGCTGGTCAAAACACGGCACTATTGCTACTTATTAGTAGCGCTGGCTGCCGGGTAGTGGCCACTGGTCATGCGTGGCGCCGCAAGGTCGTTGGGGGTTGCAGCAGAAGGTGATGCTGCTATAGTCACCGGCGATGCAACAGAGCATCGCCCGGACCGGCGGTGTTGTGATCCAACATCGTTGGGACCGACAGAGTTGCAATGAAGCAGTGTTGGGCCGCTAGTGTTTTGATTTTCTAGCTTAATAGTAAACAGTTGTGATCTTGACATTTTAGTTAATTGTAAATAAGTTGTGGACTAATATTTTTGAAAAAAGTTGTGGTCCTTTTTACAAGACAAATTTGTAGTTTTTTCTTAAAAAACTTAGAAGATTTGGGTCCAATTTTTGAAGATTTCAGCACAAAACAACCGGCTAATGAGAAGCAAGGAACCACAATCACGCGGATCAGCCAGTCCGAAGCGATTTGAGCCATCCATCACACACCCATCAAGAGCTTCTCCCGAGAAACCCAAACCCAAACCCACCCACCCATCCTCATTCTCTCCCATTCCCCAAATCCGGTCGAGGCACCCCTCTGCACCCTCCTTCCTCTCCCTCGTCTCATCTTTCTCCCAGTCCGACCGAGGCACCGCTGCCACCCCCACCTACCGTCGCCGACCTCTCCACCATCTCCTCCCCGTCCCCCATCATGCCGCCATCCACCTCGTCGCCTCCCATCTCCTCCCTCCCCCTCCCCCCTCCCTCCCCCACCTTCCCGTTTCGCCCCTCCTTCCCCACCCGCACAACAAGATCATCGACGCGAAGACAGCAATGCAGCGGGGTACTAGGCGGAGGACAACTACGACTACCTCTTCAAGTTCGTCCTCATCGGCGACTCCGGCATCGACAAGTCCAACCTGCTCTCCCGCTTCACCTGCAACGAGTTTAGCCTCGAGTCCAAGTCCAACATCAAGGGGGTCGAGTTCGCACCCGCTCTCTCTAGGTCGACGGCAAGGTCATCAAGGCCCAAATTTGGGACACCGCCGGCCATCCATGTCCCCATCTGCTCGGCAGCAGGTGGATCTGTGCTCCGTCGTGACCACTCCCCCTTCCCCTTGAAGTGTGTTTGTGTGTCTATCGTGGGGCTTTTGTTTGTTGTATCTCGCTGCCGAATTATGCTGCATGCTGGCGCGACTGCATGGTGAAGTGTAGGGGTAGGTTCAGTCGGTCCTGCTAATGGATCATAGCATCGGCTGCTTACGAATCAGTAAGAAGGGACTCTACTCGTGAGTGGCTGTACAACTTGGGGACTTGCATAGCTATAATCGCATGACCTGTTTGGTGCTATTTTTGGTCCTGGAAATGCCCCCTTGTAGATTTAGCTTAGTACACTATGATCATGTAGTCTGTGTAGGCTTATTAGTCCGTGTGGTTTTATCTTGCCACTTCAGTGAAGATCATGGATTCACCGACAACGGAGTTAGTTCTGATATTTCAGTTGTAACAGTTGTTACATTTCTCATGTTTGATTCCTATTCTGGAAGTCCAAGTAACTTACAAAGTACGTCCTATCATGATATATATTGCGTGCATATTTGGTTTCCGGTTGATGCATGGTTGGTGTGCTAGCTGTTCGTTAGTACCTGCTGGTTATTACTGTTGCTCTTTTTTATGAAGGCAGTTAGTGTTTAACATTTATCGCTTTAGCACCTAGCGATAAAACAATGTTTTGTTTCTGGTTAGTTAGGTTGATTCGTCCTCTTGTATCCATTTTCCTGAACTAATTCCGTGTACTAGTTCATTTTTGGTTAGTTTCATACTATCTAGGAACATGTGTTTAATGGTTCATTTTACTATGTTGGATTTGGAAGCGCAAACGACCTCCATGGACGACATCGATGATGACGAGGAGGACAAGGAGGACGAGCCGGACATGCGCGATCCCACCCCCGAGCCCAATGAGCTCGACGAGGACATAATCGAGTCCGACCTCGGGCTCGAAGAGGAGGGTATCATCCAGCCTGACCATGACGACACGCCACTGAAGGTCCTATGCTCTGCTCTACTTGCCTCGTTTACTGCCTCGCCACAGAAATAGATGTACTTTTTTATTTTCTAATGTACCATCAATGATCTGTTGTAGCCTAATTTCTACGAACTAGTATTATTCGTTCGCATAGTTGGCTCCATGGTTACACTGCTAACTTACAGCCCAGGATTGTACCGATTTCTTCTATAACTTGTCACCCTTCATTGCCCTATTCTAGTCTAGCCCAGCTAATACTTGTTGAATATAGCAGTGTCTCTCTCTGCTCTTAGCACATTGCTTGATTGGAGTGAACTGAATTTTGGCAACTTTGCTTGACAGATGGGAGACTCTTCTGGATGCGTTTTGCTACCTCTTGAGCATGCATTGGTTTTCCCTTGAAGTGGAAAGGGTGATGCAGCAATGTAGCGTAAGTATCTCCCTCAGTTTTTGAGAACCAAGGTATCAATCCAGTAGGAGACTACACACAAGTCCCTCGTACCTGCACAAACAATCAAGAACCTTGCAACCAACGCAATAAAGGGATTGTCAATCCCTTCACGGCCACTTGCAAAAGTGAGATCTGATAAAGATAATAAGATAAATATTTTTGGTATTTTTGTTGTATAGATTGGAAAATAAAGATAGCAAAATAAACGGTGCTAGAAATAGCTAGTTGACGGAAGATTAATATGATGGAAAATAGACCCGGGGGCCATAGGTTTCATTAGTGGCTTCTCTCAAGATAGCAAATTCTATGGTGGGTGAACAAATTACTGTCGAGCAATTGATAGAAAAGCGCATAGTTATGAGAATATCTAGGCATGATCATGTATATAGGCATCACGTCCATGACAAGTAGACTGAAACGATTCTGCATCTACTACTATTACTCCACACATCGACCGCTATCCAGCATACATCTAGAGTATTAAGTTCATAAGAATAGAGTAACACATTAGGCAAGATGACATGATGTAGAGGGATAAACTCAAGTAATATGATATAAACCTCATATTTTTATCCTTGCTGGCAACAATACAATACATGCCTTGCTGCCCCTGCTGTCACTGGGAAAGGACACTGCAAGATTGAACCCAAAGCTAAGCACTTCTCCCATTGCAAGAAAAATCAATCTAGTATACCAAACCAAACTGATAATTCAAAGAGACTTGCAAAGATATTAAATCATGCATAAAATAATTCAGAGAAGAATCAAATATTGTTCATAGATAAACTTGATCATAAACCCACAATTCATCGGATCTCGACAAACACACCGCAAAAAGAATTACATCGAATAGATCTACAAGAAGATCGAGGAGAACTTTGTATTGAGATCCAAAGAGAGAGAAGAAGCCATCTAGCTAATAACTATGGACTCGAAGGTCTATGGTAAACTACTCACACATCATCGGAGAGGCTATGGTGTTGATGTAGAAGCCCTTCGTGATCGATTCCCCCTCCGGCGGAGCGCCGGAAAAGGCCCCAAGTTGGGATCTCACGGGTAGAGAAGGTTGTGGCGGTGAAAATAGGGTTTTGTGGTGCTCCTGGATGTTTTCGGGGTATATGAGTATATGTAGGAGGAAGAAGTAAGTCGGTGGAGCTGTGAGGGGCCCACAAAGGTGGGGGCATGCCCACCCACCTGGGGTGCACCCTCCTGCCTCGTGGCCTCCTCGCTCCTTTCTTGACGTCCACTCCAAGTCTCCTGGATCACGTTTGTTCCAAACACGATCCTCGCGAAGGTTTCATTCCGTTTGATATTCCTTTTCTGCGAAACACTGAAATAGACTAAAAAATAGCAATTTGCCCTGGGCAATCGGTTAATAGGTTAGTCCGAAAAATAATATAAAAGTGCATAATAAAGCCCATTAAACAACCAAAGCAGATAATATAATAGCATGGAACAATCAAAACTTATAGATACGTTGGAGACGTATCACGTTTGTGCGTGCGTGTGTTGAACAGTGTCCTCGGATCTGGTGAAGGATGCCAAGGAGAAGCAGCTCAAGGTCAAGGGCCCCGTCAGGATGCCCACCAAGGTGCTCAACATCACCACCAGGAAGTTCCCCTGTGGAGAAGGTAGCCACCTCCCTCTCTTTGCCCTTCCTCCTGATCCCATTTGCTTAGTAGCTCTGTGTAGTATCTGGTCCTTGACATGCTCATAGTATCTTGTCGGTGATGTGGGTCACTATGTTTTTGTGGATAGCTAACATCTTAGGGAATTTCCATGACGATGATGATGTCGTGCTGGGCAGAGGATGTGAAACATTTAGACTGTTGATGCCTTTCCGGTCATTGATGATCTAAAATCGAGCTTTTTAAAACTGATACCTAGCATGCCATCAACTTTTTTTGTTCCTCATCTAGAGATGCAGCTCTGTGTGTTGGTGTGATATAATGTAGAGGAGTTGCATGTGAATCTTTTGTCAGCTGAGCATGTGATGTTACAAGGAGATGCTACTGAGATTTTACGTCGTTGAAGTATCTTAAAATCGAGATTTTTAAAACTGATGCTTGGTTGATCTAGTTCTAGTATATTAGTTGAGTGAGAGTCTACTGTTGTTGGTATTGTGTTGTCATTTCTTTTTACGTCGTTGAAGAACAAAAAAGATGAGCATTTCTCCAAGCAATGTCTGAAGTAGTTGCTATTGTGTAGTTATCGGCTGGACCTATGCATTTCATCCGAAGTCAAATATAGCTTGGGCTATACTTCTGAATAGAATTGAAACATTTCTATTTCATTTATCTATCTTCAATTCTTTGCATCGAACGGCTCTCTTGAACACATGTTCGTTAGTGTGGTGATGGTTAAACAACTACAGTAGATCGGCGTTTTTTTTGCATTTTTGCATTTCTCAACCTTGGATATTTTGCCAAAAATAAACCCTTAGATTTGTTGCCATTCATTTGATAATAATTTGTTGTGGCTGCTAAGTATTTTTTAGTAGTAATAAACCTGGCTCTTTCATGTTGCAACCCAACAGAAGCACCCCTGCAAATTGGATCCATGCAGACGTTATGAAGTGTATATGAAATTGTAGTGTATCTACACTCAGGTTGCTCAATTTGCATATATTCATTTCACTTGAACTATCAGATGTGCATGGTTATTTGACCATAGTTTTGAAATCATATGCCACACATATAATGTGAGACAACAGTAAGTTGTCAGCACCAGTATTATACCATATCCTAAATTACATGTGTGGAATTTTGTCTGCCACCCTGTTATGCCTGGAGGTTTCCCTTCATAATTCTAAGTTGGTGATTCTCCGCCCTGTTGTCTAGATGTGGAAACCAAGTGGTGGCCTTTCTGGTCAAGGTGGTACTAGCATCAGTATTTATCTGCTCTATTTGTAATACTTGATGTTTAGCGTGTGAAACTGGGTTTTGCATGATAAATCTGTCACCTTTGGCGGTTGCTACAGTATAAATGTGACTTCCTTTGTTAATTAGCTTTGGAATCAGTTGTGATCTAAGTATCATGTGTGTAATTGTGTATGCTTAAATGATGTATGGCACATTTCCTATACCGTGTTCTGGTGCTTATGTAATCTTCTTTCAGGCCTTTCTAGATAGAGTTCTTTAGCTGACAAGTTTAGCAAATGCTGCAGTGCTTATGGTTTAGTTTTACATGATGAGGACATCAATACCATTGTTACACCCACAGCCCCTGCTGCTATACATACTGGACCAATTATTAGAGCTCGCGCACGCCAATTAAATTATTAGGTACTTTCGTTTCTTGGTAACGATTCTATTGTTCATGAGAATATGATGCTGCCTAAATTGGATACATTTGTTTTGCTTAGAAATGAAGCGTCTAGCTTGGACAAGAAAGATGAACCTTGGAGCAAGTTCAAGCATGGAGATGATGGCATGCACAAGAGGGTCAAGAACATAGTTACAAGTGATGATTTCAGGACTTGTGAGATCTTATT
The DNA here is from genome assembly GCF_018294505.1 of Triticum aestivum. NCBI lineage: Eukaryota > Viridiplantae > Streptophyta > Magnoliopsida > Poales > Poaceae > Triticum > Triticum aestivum. The sequence goes on along the minus strand of NC_057800.1, from coordinate 313,385,437 downwards.
TTTGTCTAGTGAGCTGAGGTGACAAGTGTTTTTCTCTGTGATGAACTCGGTTCCACCGGTTTCATATCTCCGGTCTAGCCGAATATTTTTGGAGCAACCGAAGCATACAACTCGGTGACACCGATTTCACTACAGGAAATTTTTTTTGCCATTTATTCATGCTTTTTCTTGATCCAGCTCCACTCAATGAATCTTGTCCTCTGCAAGCATCACATTTACCTTAATGCTTTGTACTGTGATTCAAGGACCGAACCCATTCACAACAAATTCCAGAAGACCCTTCTTGGAAATTGATGTCAAAGGGGGAGAGAGAGATCACATCAAAGCTTAATCATATCTCTAGGGGGAGGGAATACTCCTGGAAAGAGTAATCCTCAAGGATCCTAGATGCTTGATGTTCAAGAGGAGAGATGCCATATGTCTTCTTGGGGGAAAGACATGTTCATATGTGCTTATTTGCATTAGCTCTGTTCATTTGAGCTCTGTTTTTCTATTCCCTATCTTCTCCCAGTATCCCATGATAGATTCAGGTGGAGCAAGACATCCAAGGGAAAGAAATTTATTAAATTCATTGCATATCTTTCTCTTTGGGGACATGTCAATATCTATCGTGGTACTCTGTACTCACTCTACATGTCATCCCAGTCTTGGTACTCTTGTGGTTTCTTTTGTTTGCTCTAGCTGTGGGTGCATCTGTGTTATATAACCTTGTTTACGCAGGCTCATCCCATCCTAGCCAACTCAAGACCACAAGGTAAGTATATGCATCATAGTCATGTGTATGAGAAATTCTTGCTGATGTACATACTGTTTGCAAGAAGGACTCATGGGCATGAAGGTACATTTCCCATATTCATATCTTTTGCCCTGATACATATAGCCAAGATACATGTAACACATTGCTACTCTGTCATGGTTATGCTCTCACATGCTTCTATATTCCATATTCACATGATTGCATACATGTAGGGGGAGCCTATGCTTGTTACATGTATTTCCAAAGCTTTACTTTATATTCTCTATATCTTTATCAAAAGCTTTGATGTATGTTGCCATCAATTACCAAAAAGGGGGAGATTGAAAGCAAAAGTGCTCCCTGGGTGATTTTGATAATTAATGACAACATATCTCTTGTTGGACTAATACTTTTACCTAGTATGTTTCAGACAAGTTCAACAAATTAAGTGGCATGGACTAAAGGATGTGGAACCCCTTCAAGATGCTAAGGACAAAGGATTAGCTCAAGCTTCAAGATCAAGACTCTATATTTTCTATTTTTAGTGATCCAATATCACATTGAGTCTATAGGAAAAGCCAATACTATCAAGAGGGGATGAGGTGTTGCTTGATGAGGTTCTTGCTTCATAGTGCTTAGTGATATACTCCAAAACCCTCAACTACCTTCCCACATCCACATATGACCTAAACCAAAAGTCAAACTCGGCCCCACCGATTCTTTCTATCCGGCGCCACCGAGTTCAGATGTCATAGCCACTGCCACAAACCCTAGGCAAATCGGTTTCACCGATAGGGATCTCGGTCTCACTGAGATGGGATTGTAATCTCTTTGTGTATGTCCATTACCAAAATCGGTCCCACCGAGATTGAGAAATCGGTACTACCGAGATTACAATGCAAACTTTCTAGTTAGCTTATTACCAAAATCGGTCCCACTGAGTTTGTGTAATCGGTCTCACCAAGTTTGCCTGACCAACTCTCTGGTTAGCTTATTACAAAAATCGGTCCCACCGAGTTTGTGTAATCGGTCTCACCGAGATTACATTATGCCCTAACCCTAACCATATCGGTCCTACCGAGTTGCATCTCAGTCCCACCGAAAATCCTAATGGTCACTAGGTTTGCTAAATCGGTCCGACCGAGTTTTTCAATTCGGCCTCATCGAGATTGGTAAATTGTGTGTAACGGTTAGTTTTTGTGTGGAGGCTATATATACCCCTCCACCCACTCTTCATTCGTGGAGAGAGCCATCAGAACATACCTACACTTCCAACACACATTTTCTGAGAGAGAACCACCTACTCATGTGTTCAGGCCAAGATATTCCATTCCCACCATATGAATCTTGATCTCTAGCCTTCCCCAAGTTGCTTTCCACTCAAATCTTCTTGCCACCAAATCCAAATTCTGTGAGAGAGAGTTGAGTGTCGGGGAGACTATCATTTGAAGCACAAGAGCAAGGAGTTTATCATCGACACACCATTTGTTATTTCTTGGAGAGTGGTGTCTCCTAGATTGGCTAGGTGTCACTTGGGAGCCTCCGACAAGATTGTGGAGTTGAACCAAGGAGTTTGTAAGGGCAAGGAGATCGCATACTTCGTGAAGATCTACCGCTAGTGAGGCAAGTACTTCATGGGTGATGGCCATGATGGATAGACAAGGTTGCTTCTTCGTGGATCCTTCATGGGTGGAGCCCTCCGTGGACTCGCGCAACCGTTACCCTTCATGGGTTGAAGTCTCCATCAACGTGGATGTACGATAGCACCACCTATCGGAACCACGACAAAAACATCCGTGTCTCCAATTGCGTTTGAATTCTCCAAACCCTTCCCCTTACATTCTTGCAAGTTGCATGCTTTACTTTCCGCTGCTCATATACTCGTTGCATGCTTGCTTGATATGTATTGTGTTTGTTAAACTTGTGCCAAAACTCCACTTCAACTTGAAGAAATTAAAAACTGCAACTTTTGGTACTTAGTGTCTAATTACCCCCCCCCTCTAGACACCTCTTCTCGATCCTTTCAATCGCTAGCATCCATATGACAGAGAACCCGGGCCGACTTGACTAGTCGTGAACCCAAAGTGGCACTAACTTACGGGTACAGGCATACATGAATCAACATCGAGCATGTCGGTCAGCAGCGTGCGAATCCGGGCTGTAGCACTGGGCTAACAGGACTTTGGTGAACCGGGCTATAGCAGGCTAGGCAGGACTCCAGATGTCACCGCGTGACATTTCCCCAAAGGGACAGACACAGGAACGAAGTGAATCACATGCCGGCTAGTCTAAGTGTTCCGGAGCAGTAGTACTGGGCTAGCAGGACTCCGGTAAACCGGGCTGTAGCAGACTACCAAGGCTCAGTGGAAACACCAGACTACATTTCCCCATAAGAGAGGCTACCAAGGATAAACAACTAGATTGTCGGATCCCACACATACCAAGCATTTCAATAACATACACACAATATGGTCGATGTGTGCAAATACAACATGGCATCACAACAAAACTCTACGACTCAAAGTATTTATTCATTAGGCTCTGAAGAGCCTGAAATTACAAACATGGGTCTCATGATCCAACATTCAGAGCATACAAGTCAAAGCACATGCGAAAGCTTAACATGTCTGAGTACAGACTTCTACAAAAGAAAAAGGCTGAGAAGCCTGACTATCTACCAGATCCTGCCAATGGCACAAGATCGTAGCTGAGGTATCATGCTAAACGTCAAAGTCCACATGGAACTACTAGCGAGACTGACGTCTCTCTGCAAAGCATAAAATAGGCAAACGTGAGTACAAATGTACCCAGCAAGACTTACATCAGAACTAGCTACATATGCATGAGTATCAACAAAGGGGGTGGTGGAGTTTGACTCGGTGGCTATCCTGAACTACGACTATGAGTAACTCTTTTGAGGTGGCGCACACGAGTCCACATATTCACCATATCAATACACCACTATGGATCCGCTCCCGTCTCCCTACAAGAACGCCATTCATAGCACTCACGCTTATCTTGCGCATTTTAGAGTATCCACTTTCACTTGTCTATGAACTGTAAAAGGGGTCCAAGTTTCCATATCCGAGGAATCCGTCTATTAAATAGATAATGATAACCCTGCAGGGGTGTACTTCTTCACACACGCTCTCGCCACTTACCACCATGTACACATCGTGTATCTCGGCAACCTTCAAGTGGAAGCCTGGCGAGGGAGTCGGCCATGACCTGACTAACCAACAAGTCTCTAGTCCAGGTTTATCGCCTATTCGGGTTCCATCCGCAAGGAGATCCGGCCGGGGTGTCACTCACGGCCCCAAACGATGTGAGCAGGGTTCCCAAGCCCACCATTCGGGTGCCACTTGGTACACCGGGCCACTGTGCCTAGTATGTCCGAAGCCCACCTATACCGGGTGCCACTTGGTAGACTACTAACACTACCTACAAACACCAGAAACTAGTTGCAACTCCTGGACAGAGATTAGGTTGATTAATAAGTCGAGAGAGGCGCTTAAGCACTCCAATGTGTGGTAGTAACTGTTCATGGATCACAAACACAGAACTCAGTTCCTGAGGACTGCTGCAATGAGATAACCCACCAGGTACTCCTACATGGCCTCTCACCGCTACCTTTACCACACTTAGCTCACACACAGTAGGACATGTTCAACACCATTCCAATTCATCCCCGATGAATCAGACCTGACTCAACTCTAAGCAGTAGTAGGCATGACAAACAAGCATGAATGAGTAGGCACATCAAGGCTCAAACAATTCCTACTCATGCTAGTGGGTTTCATCTATTTACAGTGGCAATGACAGGTCATGCATAGGAAAGGGGTTCAATTACCGCAGCATGTAACATTTGAATCGTTGTTGTCCTAATGCAGTAAAAGAGAGCAGGAGCGAGAGAGTGGGATTGTATCGGAATGAACAAGGGGGTTTTGCTTGCCTAGCACTTCTGAAGATAGTATAGTTCTTCATCGGTGTCATCGTTCTCGTCATCGGTACACGTCTACCGAGAGGGGACAAACACCGGCAACTGATAAAGAACACAAGCAATGCAATGCCACAATATGATGCATGATCATTACATGGCCCTATGCTGTCATTTGGACTAATGCAACAGGAAGTCATTTTGGTTGAAGTCGAATTCAAAGCTAGATCAAATTCCAACTCCAAATCTATTATCAAATTTGTCCTAATCATTTTTCATCCTAAACAGTGATGTTAACTTGCTCAATCATGCATGAAAACAGTACAGATGGATAGATTGGATTTTTCTGATCATTTTTCATATATAACTTATTTCCATTGGAGTTATAGATTATTTTCTGTGATTTTTCAAAGTTTTGGATATTTTCTGAAATAAATAAATCATTTAAGATTTATTTAAATTCTAGAAAGGAATTATTGTGTCAGCATGACCTCACACTGACGTCAACAGGTCAATGGCTCGGTCCAGGTCAAACCTGACGTGTGGGGTCCACGCGTTAGTGACATGGTTAACTAAGAGAGTTAATTAAAATTAAACTAAACCTAATCTAGATTAGTTAAGGCCTGGGCCCACATGTCAGTGGCGCTTGCTCTAATTAGTGATTAAGTTAAAACTATTAGGGCACTAGGCCCACTAGTCAGTGACTATATGTTGGTTAGCTGGCAACAATTAGCACTAATCATGCGGCCACGTCAGCACGCCGGAGTTGAACGCCGGCGAGCACACAAACACGGCGGCGACACTCGGGAACGCGCTACGGGCGGCGGCTGGACGCGCGAAGGCCACCAGAAGATATCCCGCGCTCGACCGCGTCTGGAAGAGTGATCGGGAGGCCTCGGGGTCGCCGGAAATGACGACGGGGAGCACAGAGGTGGCGGCCGGAGTTCGGCGTCAGTGGGTCAGGCGCTACGTCGCACGGGAGGAGGATCTGGTGGGTGTTCTCGGCTTCTGGGAGTGTGCTGAGGAAGATAGCATCCTCGGATGCGACGTGTGTGGGCTCTCGCCACGACAGCGACATGGATGGCGGCGAGCAAGCTTTCGGTCATGGCGGGGCTATGGCCTAGAGGGCGAGCGCGGCCACGGGAGAAGGGGGAGACGACGCGGGTGCTCACAGCGCATCCGACGGCGTCGTCGGTGAGGTCGGGCGCGGTCGGGTTGCTGCGAATCGACAACGACGACTGTCAATGCAGATGACAAAGACAACAGCGATGGCGGTGCTGCGGGGTGCTCCGGCGTTGTTTGTCTCGGCGGAGACGAAGGAGAGGTCGAGGCGGAGCTCTTGGGGACGGCAGAGGGGCAAGGGGGTGGCTGTGGCCGCGTGGCAGCGAACGGCGGCGATGAGCGTGTCGGCCATGTCGTGAAGAGAGCGAGGGGGCGAGGAGGAAAAGTGAGAGAGGGGTCGGTGGGTTCCAGAGGCCACGGGGTGACGATCCCAGCGTCGCGCTGGCCAGGGCGGGGCCAGGCAGGCAGCTGCGTGCCCACGCGCGCGAGTGCCGTGCACTGCTTCCCCTCTGCCTTCTGGCGAGAGGAGGAAGACAACTGGCAGGGGAGGTGGTTGGGCTGGGCCGGCTTCAGCAGCAGGCCGCACAGGTAAGCGGCCCAGGTACAAACTCTCTCTCTCTCTCTCTATTATTTAATTTGTTCTCTTTTTCTATTTTTTCTATTATGTTTTGGCTTAGTTCAAAGACCAAACCATTTTCAAAATTCATGAAAATAATTGTGTGAACTAAATGGACTTATCCAAAGCTACACAACAATTTCCAGAATTATTGAACATATATTTGTTATATAACAAATATAGATCCAATTCAAATATTTATTAGATTAATTCAAAGTCCCAAAATAATTGTTTCTGAGATTCTAGAAATATTTGTTTGAATTTTATCCCTTGCCAATATTTCCAGAGATTAACAGGAACATTTTCTTGGACTCATTTGATGAGATTTAAATGTTGGTTATTTTTAGATGTCTTCTGAGGCTTTTGAAAATTCCTCAATTCAAATTTCATTTGAATTTAAACATGATGCTCACATGAAGGGCTAGCCTAGTGCATACCAGAACTAGGGATGTGACAGATTAAGCCAGCCCTCGAGGGCTACGTGTTTCACTTTATTAAAGGCTGTTAAAGACCCGGTTCATCCTTGTTTGGATATACCTACCCTCGGGGGCTACACGAGTATATGCATATAAACAGGAGGAAAGGGGTTTAATTGGTGCCTGATATTTCTGCCTCATCGGATTGACCAGGCCAGCCTCCATGTCACGACTTGTGTGGAGGCGGCTTAGGTAACCTGCGTGCAGTTCGCCTGCACTGAAATCTGCATAGTTCTGCAGATCCGGCTTCAATTTGCCCTTCTCTGTGGCTGGCGGCTCTTCTTTGGCACTATGTTTGGCCAAAACAGTAGGATTCCCTAGCTCAGTATAGCCTACGCCAGTGGTGATGACATCTTCGGCGGCCTTGTCAGAAGGAATTTCTTTAGTAAGCTTGGCAGGACTAGGCGGTTTAGGACTTGAAGGGTCATGTGTGATGCCCGTGTCAACCTCAATATTCATTGGATCAAAGGTTGTGGTGTCGGCCTGTGGCGGCGGGTCATTAACATGGCCCTCAGGATTCTGAACTGAAGCTTCTGAGGCCTCATTCGTCTGCGTTTCCGGTTCGGCAGCCCTGTGATCTTTTGAAGGCCCGGCCACTTTTTGTTTTTGCCTGCTTTGGCTATGCCCCTATAGCAAGGATACAAGAGATCGTGAGTGTGTATTATTATAAATTATGGAGAAAGAAGTTGGTACTTACCCATGGGCAACCTTGAAGACAAGCACTTGAGTTCCTATAGAGTCGCCAGATGATGGAGAGGTTCCCTGATAGTTAGATTCAGAAATATTAAGAGGTTGACGAAAAAGACCAGCCTTCGGAAGAGAAATTGTCGGTTTATGAGGCACCTCATTTCAGCACTTGCGAGGAACAGGAGTATTGGGGAAACCAGAGTTGGGGTCTTGAGAACCATCACTCCGGGTCATACATCTGGAGTCATGCTGTTGCTTCTTCAAAAGAAAATTGGGGTCCAAGTGAGCAAGAGGATGAGAAAATCTTACTTTCCGCATGACCCACCGGGTTTTCTTTCTTGGCAAAGGATTTGACTCGGAGGAGACAGGTATTGCCTCTATTGCATTTTCCTAGCTTGTCTCCGCATCATCCTATGAAGAGTTGGCATCAATAAGTTTCATAAAAAGATGACCAAGGGAATCGGGTTCTACCTCTGAGTCATCCAGCTTGAGAAGGTCTTCTATTGTTACCTTTTCACGGCGGACTAGAGCATGGGTCTTGGCCTTAGGTTTCTTAACCGAGGCGGCGGTTTGCTGTTTTCTAGTCCAGAAGGCGGAGTCAGCCTGCATAAGTGCAAAAAAAGATTAAAACAAGGTATAATGCCGAGTTAACTTATATTGAAATAAGTAAAGGTAAGCACTTACATGTGGAGCTGGCTTCTATTTAAAAATTACTGGCAGGTGAACTTTGTTACAGTTCTCTTGAGACTCATCAAGCAGGGTCCTCATGGTCTTAAAGACTTCTTTAGCAATAAAGCTGTCTCTTGTGAACCGTTGTGGGTCATTTGGTTCGCCAGAATATTCATACATTAAGCCGGGGAGCAGCTTAACAGGAGTATCTTCCAAGTGATCCAACACCGGATCAAATCAACCCCAAGTAACCCATGAGCCAACAAGGCATTGGCCCTAGAAAGGAAAAGGGAAGCCACGACATGCTCTTCTGGAATAATCTTGCTTAGCGGATCGAAGCTCAGTGGTAGACCTCAGCTCTAAACCCGGGCAAAGGGTTTTTTGTGGCTGGTGCGGTGTTTTTGTAGTAAAACCAGGTGGTTACCCATCCTTTGGGGTGACTGGGTAAGATGGTGGAGGCAAAGTTGTTGTCCCTCCGTCTCTAAATTGAGATTCCACCTAATTCTTGACTCGGGCCGTTTTTGGATTCAGTCTGGCGGTTTATATAGAAAAACTCCTTGAAGAGAGGGACTGTGGGTGTTGTCTAAAGATAAACCTCGCAAAAGATTTGGAAGTGGCAAATATTAGACACCGAGTTCGGCCCTATATCTTGAGTGTGCAAATTGATATAATGAAGTAGGTCTCAGAAAAATTTAGACCCGGGTGGAGTGAACCCTCTGAGTATGTGATCAGTAAAGACTACGATGTCATCTTCAGCAGGGGTAGGGATTACTTCTCCGTTACTGACCCGCCATCCGATCTCCTGTTGACTCGCCAATAGGCCTTGGCCTCTGAAATCTTCAAGGATCTCCTTGGTAACCAAGGACCGTTCCCAGTTGACGATAGTCATTTTTTGACAGTTGAAAAATTCTGGCCTGGAAGTATAACGTGGTGAGTTAATGCTATGATGACGAGTTGATTAATGGTGAAGATGACAGTTTAAATGACTACAAATTAAATATGGATACATGATGGATCATAGTTATGAATACATCACAAGCCGTTTATGTGTTTGTCGGATTACGGGTTCCGGTAAACCCTTGAGGTTTGAACACTGGGGTGCGCACGAAGATCTGTCCCCCCTTAGCTCATGCCCTCGCAACGATCTCAAAGCCTAGCTCGTCGAATGCACGGAACAAAGGGCACAAGAGTTTATACTGGTTCAGGCCACCATTGTGGTGTAATACCCTACTCCAGTGTGGTGTGGTGGATTGCCTTGTAGGATGGGGATGAACAAGTACAAGGGAAGAACAACCTCCTGAGGAGAGGTGTTCTTGAGCTCAATTAGCTTGTGTGATTGGGGATGATCTGAATGATCCGTCTCCAGATGAGCCTCTCCTTGACTATGGTGGTAGCTAGACCTATTTATAGAGGCCCGGGTCCTCTTCCCAAATATTAGGCGGGAAGGGATCCCACAACGACCAGTTTGAAGGGGGACAACGAGTACAAGTTATCCTGACAAAATGTGGTCTCCGCCTTCCAAAGGCTCTGGTGGTGACACAGTCGTGGGCTTCGTGGTGACCTCCGTCTTGTCGTCCTACTGGTCTTGGTCTCATTGCAACGATATGGAAACCTTTGCCTGACTCCTCGGGAGTCCTCGCCTGTGCCCGCCTCTTTAGAACCAAAGAGGAAACTGGCACTCTGCGCCCGCTGGCACCCGCCTGGCCTTGGTCGTCATGGCTCACGTCATGGGAACCTCACGAGGTGCCCCTTGCCTTGATCTTTTAGCTCCTCGTGAGCCAGTCTAATGAGGCTGACCCTAAGGAGGTTTTGTGTCGTCCACCTCATGAGGCTTGGCCCCTCGCAAGGGTCTTGAGTGTAGGTCGATGAAGATGGGTCTTACCAGGCCGTTGGTGGAGCCACGCCCTGGGCTGCAGGCAGGCAAATATGGGTATCGCCGTTTTTAGGACACCAACAGTAGCACCCGGGCCCAAGGCGCGCTCGTGCTTGGCTTCACGGCGAAGCCAAGGGGCAAGTGCGGAGCACCGCGGGCCCCAATGGCCTACGACCATGATTGACGCGTGACGATTGATGGGACATGGGCATCTCCGCTTCCCCACGCTGCCTCGGCAACTGCCCGACTTGACGAGTCCCTGTTGCATGCAGAAAAAAGGTCATTATTACCTTAGATCATGGAGGCCGGCGGTTGGCCTCCTCCTAGATATAAATGGGAAGGGGGTGGAGCCCCCATCACCCATCTCTTCTTACACTCCTCCTGCTTCTCCTTCTTCCTCCTTGCTTTGCTGCTACGCCGCGTCACCCATGGCGCCGATACGGAGGTTCTCCGCCGCCGAGAAGGTGAAAGCCCCTCGCGAAGAGCTTGGGCCTCTCCCGCCGAAGAAGAGGTTCGCTCGCCCGTGTGATGCTATTGTGAGGCCTGAGGTGACGAGGCCTTGGCACGAATGGCCTCCCCCGGGCTATCCACTGCCTTTGTACACCCAGGCAGAGGGCTCCGGAGGAGGTAATAGGAACCGACGCCCCCGCGCTACGGCCACAGTGGTCATGCACTGGCGGCGCACGCTGCTGCCCCGCGAACCCACACCGAGGCTCCTTGCATGAACTCGTGGTGTGGGCGGCGATGCCACCGAGCACGTGGATCCGGTTCCCGCTGTTCTTCACCAACGTGATGCCACAGAGGGGGCCGCTAGAGCTGTGGCTGCAGCATGCTCGGTGCGACACCCCGGCGACGGGAGCAGAGGTCGAGGTCGTCTCCCCCAGCAAGGTCTTCATGACCCGATAGGGTGAGCTCGCCCGTGTCTACCATGCGGAGGGGGCGCTCACCATCCATTTCTAGTACGACGGCGCCTCCATGCTGTTCTTCATGGTCTTCGATGAGGAGGGCAATCGCCTGAATTGCTGTCCTGGAGGGGGCCGCTAGGACGTTGTGGCGGCAGGTGCTCAGCCCACCCTTGGTCCTGCCGACAGCTCCTCCAGCAGCAGCGATGGCTCCTGGTGGTCCAGCGAATCTCCTGAGCCTGATGAGACTCCGGAGATGAGCAAGGACAACTACGTGCCCCTGAGCTCGCACCGTGCACGGAGGGCGGCAACGGCGTCCGCCCACCGCCGTCGTTGATCTGGATGGGGTTGGCATCAGCCCCTCATGGCCCACTGTTGATGATGGCATCGACGGTGATGCTTCTAGATAGGGCTCCTAGAAATCTTCTTCTTTTGTTCCCTACAAGGAGTCGAGATGAACCCCATGGGGGCGTGTAAAGAGTCTGTAGTGTCTTTTGTTAATATTTCCCTTATTATGAAGATCTATGACTACGTGTCTTGCTTCGGCTCGGTCCCCCCTTTCCGTCCTCGTGGTAGCCTAATGCTCTACGCTGACAGGTCCCGGTCCCCAGGCAGGCTGTAGCCATCGCTGGTATGCCAGGTCGCGATGCCGTGGTCAAGGGCAGGAGGTGAGCGGCCCGAGGTCCAGTAAGAGCTCCTGAGGCACGATCCTCAAGAGGTCCCCTTTAGCGTGCAAGCAACTACCTGAAGGTAGGAAAGGAAGGCGACGTCGCCGTAACAAGGCTGCTAGAGATGGGAGTTTTGTGTCGTAGTGCTTGGCTGATCCGGGTGTGAGACTTATCTTTGCGGTCCAAAATGGATTCATAGTGCCACGCGAGCTTCGTGCATCAACTGGGTCGAGCTCCCACGAGCCTCCCCCTCCTCTCACGTCCTCGTATGTGCTATGCGTCCTCGGGTCCCGGCCCTCGAGCAAGCTCATCCGCCGCCGGTATGCCAGGTCGCGATGCCATGGTGAAGGCCAGGGGGTGAGGGATGGAGAGCCATTAAGAGCTCCTGAGTCACGATGCTCAGGAGCCCCCCCTTTAACACGCAAGCAAATTGTGTGAAAAAAGGGAGGAGACCGCGGTGTCGTCCGCCATCAGTCTCCGGGGATTCCTGCAGGTTAGCGCAAAGGAGGAATACAAGCTGCAACAGTGCTTGCCGGTCTGCCACAGCTCGTTCCGCAAGAAGGTGAAGGCACTGAGGGCCTAGTGAGGTGACATGCATGGGGCGTGTCGCGAGCTAGAGCTCGACCGCTCAGGTTTGTCAGCGTTGCAGGGACAGACTCGAGCACAAGCACCGTGCCAGCATGGGTAGCTTCCATTGCGGGATGAGCAGGGGGCAATGGGCAGCACAGGTGGCCGCGAGGGATAATAGGCAAGCAAGTGATAATCATGAAATGACTCAAGCAAAGAGGCAAGTTAGCTCGGATAGATGCAAGAACGATACCTGCCGCTGGGACGGACCTAAGCGGCCTGGGGATGATGTAGCCCGAGGGGCGCCCGCAGCAGGGTAAGCTAGAAATGTAAAAAGGATACACGTCATAGGGGCAGACCCATACGGCTTGGGAATAAAGCAGCCCAAGGGGCGCCCCCAACTGAATGAACTAGAAAGAGTTACCTGATGACGCCGCTGGAGTGGTGTTGGAGTAGCCGATGATGGGTGCCAAAGAGTTGTCCCTCACGAGCCGCCAGGGCCTTGAGCCTCAGGAGGCTCCGGGGGCTCGGGTGGTTCCTTGAGGGTCGTCGCCATCTCCGCCAGAACGACATGATGCCTGGCCTCCTAAGCCGCCAGGATGCTCCACAAGTGGCGCTCGTAGGTGACAGCCGCGTTCGGCAAGCCAAATGGCATGCGAACGTAGCTGTGAGGTGGACCCTCGCACCAAACAACACGTGAAGGCTAGAAGTGTCGGGGGAAATCGACACCTGTGGGATCACTGGGGTCCCTTCTACGGTTGGCAGGCGCGGGGTTGTGGAAAGAGCGGGTCTGATAGGAAGCACGTGGATCGTTTACGCAGGTTCGGGCCACGAGGAAGCGTAAAACCATAGTCCTGCTTTGGTGGATGTATTGAGAGTGTTCTTGAGCTAGCTACAGGGTGCAACTTTGCCCAAAAGATCTGAATCCCCCTCCTGGTCGCCTCGGGCCTCCTTTTGTAAGAAAAAAGGGGTTGCCACAGTGGCACACAGGAGGTGGAAAGGTGTACAGTGGATGAGTCTATCCTCTGGCACCGTTGGACAAACGCATTTAATACGCTGCCAACGTGCCCCTCTCACATTATCGGGGACAACAAGGAAACACGTCCCAAATGTCGCCGCCACGCCTCGCATCGACACGCGTCTAAGCTGACGAGGTGTCGTGGCTCCACGTTGGCTAGCTGCTGGGCTGGCGTGGTGGTGGATCCTTCAGGAAGACTTGCATGCCACCACGCAGGTGCTTGCTAGGTCAGTGTAGAGGCCGCTCGTCGCCACGCAGGTGCTTGCCAAGCTGGTTGAGCTAGCAGATGCTTGGGGACGGCGGTGGAGCTTTGGCAGACAAGGGCCTGGTTACAGCCCTGCTGGTGTCCTCGGCAAGGGTCTTGTTGTGGCGTCGCGGTCGTCCACGGCAAGAATCTTGCCGGGGGTCGTTGTCTTCTGGTCCTCATCTGATCTTACGTGTTCATTATCTTGAGAAAGATCTGCATGTCACCACGGAGGTGCCTCCTGAGCCTAGGTTCCAATGTATTCGTTGGCGGTGTTTGGAACTCCTGGGCTTAAGGGTGGGTTGCTCTGCTGGTGTTAGGCAAGTTGCCCCGGCAAGGCTCTTGCCGGGGCCGCGGAGGTCGCCCCGGCAAGTGTCTTGCTGGGGGAGTCCACCTTGCACCTTTGTTCTTCAGCGTTTCAGGCCTTGGCGTTGCTTTGTTTGTCTTATGCTTCGGTTTCCCTCCGACTTCCCTCCTATGCCTTGTTAAGTGTGGCCGTGGGAGCGGCTCGGACTGCCCGTGCACAAGTAAAGGGGTCAAAAGGAGAGCCCCTACTTTTGTACACCGACAGGAGCCCCCGGGCCTGGGCCACACATAAGCGCGCCGCGTTGTTGGGCTAGGCCCAGAACGGTGCGCGGGCAAGTGGGGCGGATTTTACCGCAGTAACTTCTCGTCTGTTGCGCTTCCCCATGACCTACATTGAACGCGCGACGTGGAGGGGCGTGCGTGACATGGGGGTCATGCGTGGGGCGGTTCCCGCATGCATGCGTCACATCGTGGTAAAGAGACGGCTCACGCCTTCCCCATAAAAAGAGGGAGGCGCAGAGGCGCGGCTCATTTAATTGGGTGGACTCGGGTCGTGGTCTTTAAGGTGTCAGTGCCCCACGATCATGGGGTGGGGAACGGTCGCCCCACCCGTCCCTTCGATTCTGCTTGCTCGCCTCGTGTCCCCCATGCAGGTGCCAGTCGGTGGAGGCAGGAAACCGGGCCGTCGCTGATTGGGGCAGCGGGTCGGTCCCGATCTCCTACGCCCCCGATGGCCGGATTAGCCGAGTGGGGCGGCCGAGCCCCGACCCCGCTCCTTTATAAGGAGGGGGAGGGGGATGGCATCCCACATCCTTTCACCATTTGTCTCCATTCACTTTGGCTCCTTTCTCCCATCTGCCATAGCGAGAGGAGGCGCCGACCCTTCAACGGTGGCGGTGAGGGTTGCTGCTCGTCAGCGCGTCCCTCCTTCCCAATAGCTCGTGGCTGCGGAGCCAGCCATGAGAGGAAGGGTGGGGGGCGAGGCTGAGGTCGCCGTGGCGCTCGGGGGAGAGGGGGACGGGGCGGCGCACCGGCCTCGCCACCGCCAGCGATGCCTCCCCCGATGGAGGGCCACGTAGGGGACCAGCCCTGCGAGTTCTTCATCAGGCTGCCTACCCCATTTGCTCGGGAGATGGAGCTCAATCCACCCTAGACCCTCAGGTTGCACGTGAGGGGTTGCAGGAAGGGTGGCACGCGGGTCAATGTCGACTTCCCCGCTCCTCATGTCATGTACCTCCGTCGCGGATGGAAGATGTTCGCTCGTGTCCATAGCCTGACGACGGGGCTTGTCCTCTACTTAAAGTTAATGGAGGGCGGCCTACTCTCCATCAAGGTCTTTGGAGATCTTGGAACTCGCTTGAAGTGCTGCGTGGAGAGTTCCTCCGACAATGAAGATTCCTCTTCAAGCGGGAGTGATGAGGAGGGTAGCGACAACAACGACAAGAGTGTCAAGCGAGGTGAGGACGACCTCGTCTTCGACTAACCGCGTCGCCCCTCCCTACGTCGTGCAGCCTGCCGAGGGCCTTCCTCGTCAAGCTCTCCATCGGCGCGTCCCCCGTCGCCTCCTGGTGCGGCTGGCATAGGCGGGTTGGAGAAGGCGAAGAAGGCTGGTGGCAGCCGCCAAGTCGGAGTACACGGGCACCGACGCCTTTGTCGCGTATTGCCGGCCCATTGCCTCATCTTCCAGCTCCCCTCCCGGCACCGAGACGTTCTGTTGGTGCCTTCTGCTCCTTGCACCTCACCTAGGCGCTCTTTTCGCCCTCCTGCTATCTTGTTCCACCCTCTGAGGAGAGGGACAAGAAAGGGATTACGGGCATCTTATCTCTTTTTAGTTTGTAAGCCCGCGAGCACTTGTTAGATTCAAAATTTGTAACCCCTTGCTCATGTTTTTCATCCCGTATGAATTGTACCTGTATGGGACGTTTTTAATGAAAAGGGGTGCATGCCAGGTTCTTTGTGCATGAGCGAGGCTCATGCCAAGGAATGAATCCTTGTTATTTTTCAGATAAACACTCACGCCCGACAATAGGCCTTGTCGTCCTCTTGCTTTAGCCGACCATCCTCACGCTCTTGGCGGAGGTAGGGGCGAAGTAGAGTTAGGCCCCTCGTTCATTTCCTCGCCACCGCGGCTACGACCCGGTTCCAACCCAGGGACTTGGGTACAGGGAAAAGGGGGGATCATGGTGGTCAAGGGGCAGAACAAGGTCTCATACGCCCCAATCTTTATATGAAAATACACAACACAGGATGAAAGACTTATCTGAATCTGCAGCCCCCGGCAGCCTTGGCTTGCCGCGGTTGGATTCTTGTATCTGCAGCCCCCGGCAACCTTGGCTTGCTGAGGCTGGAGCGCTGGCTCGTTCTCTTTCTTCCAAGCAGCTCAGTAGAAACGTCCAAGTACCCTGCGAACGTAAAGAGGATGGAAAGGAACACATGAATGCACACTCGACCTCTATGCTAGGGGTTAGTCGCTGCTAAGCACTATCAACCCTAACCGAGGGAGAGACTTAACCTAGTATGCATGCTAAAACTTAGGGCGCCAGCACTTCATTTATTTATGCTCAGGGTCTGCGCCTGGCTTTGTACAGAGGGTTACATGCCTTGGCGGCAAGGCTTGTACAAAAGGTGGTTTGCCGGGGGGCCCGACAACCGCGCCTTATGGGTAAAACTTGCGAAGATGTTCAATGTTCCAGGAGTTACTCACTGGAACAACATCTTCGGTCTCTAGGCGGACTGCGCCGGGCCTGGTGACTTGTAATACCCGATAAGGGCCTTCCCACTTCGGCGTCAACTTGTTGGAATTCTTGGCCGATTGAACGCACCGAAGAACAAGGTCGCCTTCCTCAAAGCTTCGGGCATGAATCATGTGGCTATGGTAGCGGCGCAAGGCTTGCTGGTAGTGTGCTGCTCTCACAGCCGCCCAAAGATGATCTTCCTCAAGGAGCATTGCATCATCTTGCCGCAATTGCTCTTGCTCAAGCTCATCATAAGAGATCACTCGAGGTGACCCGTATGTGAGTTCCGTGGGGAGAACTACTTCTGCCTCGTATACCAGGGCAAAGGGTGTCTGGCCAGTGGCTCGATTTGGCGTCGTTCCGATCGACCAAAGAACCGCCGGCAACTCATCAATCCAGCGCCTTCCGCTCTTGTGTAGCTTATCAAAAGTCTTTGTTCTCAGGCCTTGCAGTACTTCAACATTTGCCCTCTCCACTTGGCCGTTGCTCTGTGGGTGTGCCACGGAAGCGAAACAGACCTTACTACCGAGGTCTTGGATGTACTGCATGAAGGTGTGGCTTGTGAACGATGTGCCGTTGTCGGTGATGACCCTGTTGAGCACACCAAAATGGCAGACTAGCCCCTTGAAGAACTTGACGGTTGATTGTGCTCTCACCTTTCTCACTGCCTCGACCTCCGGCCACTTTGTGAACTTGTCGATTGCAATGTACAAGTACTCAAAGCCCCCGACAACGCGGGGGAAAGGGCCCAGTATGTCGAGCCCCCAGACCAAAAATGGCCAGGAGAGAGAAATTGTTTGAAGGGCTTTAGCTGGTTGATGAAGCTTCTTTGAATGGAACTGACACGCTTCACACTTGGTTACTAGTGCCGTTGCATACTGGAGGGTAGTGGGCCAGAAGAAACCTTGCCGGAACGCCTTGTCGGCAAGGGCCCTCAACCCTATGTGGGAGCCATATATGCCTCCGTGTATCTTTGCCAACATCTTCAGTCCTTCCTCCCGGGGAATGCACTTCAATTTCACACCGTTCGACCTTTTGCTGTACAGGACGTCATCGAAAAACTGATACATAGCAGACCGACGGGCTACTTTCTCCGCTTATTCCTGCTCCTCAGGAAGCTCCCCTGTTTGGAGGAATCGGATGGTATGCTGTGCCCATGCCGGAGCCCGGGGCTCGACGGCAAGGACCAAAGTCATTTCCTCTGCCATGGGAGCGGCCATCTCTACGGCTAGGGCTTGACGCCTTGCCGGAGTAGGCTGCCCCCTGACAGGCTCAGTATCCATGGCAACATCCTTGCCGGCGGCCCTAGGGGGCTCGGCAGGAAAGTACTTGCCGGGGCCTGATTTCCTCCGCTTTCTCCTCTGTTGATGGTTCAGCGGATGGTTGAGTTAACCGAAGCACAAAAGTACCTGGTTCCACAGGCAATTTGAAGGTAGCGCGCTTCGGTAGGTAGTCGGCGATGTCGTTCTCCGCCCGAGGAACGTGCTCCACTTGTATACCATCAAAGTGCTCCTCCAGCTTTCTCACCTCATCTACGTAGGCCTCCATCAACGGGCTCTGATAATCTTTGTTGACTTGCCTGACGACAAGCTATGAATCACCCCTGACGATGAGCTTCTTAACCCCGAGGTCCACCGCGATCCTGAGACTGGCAAGCAACCCCTCATATTCAGCAGTGTTTTCGTGGACATCTACCTGGGGAAGTGCATTTGGATTACATACTTGAGGTGCTCTCTGGTGGGTGTGACAAGCAGCACACCAGCACCGGCGCCTTGCAGCGAGAAAGCCCTATCAAAGTACATGATCCAGTTGTGACTTGCCGCCTCGCTGGGGAGAGTGGTCTCATGGATCTCTTCGTCGGGCGTTGAGGTCCATTCCGCAATGAACTCTGCCAAGACTCTGCTCTGGATTGTCGAAGTACTTTCAAAATTCAAACCAAATCTTGACAACTCCAAGGCCCACTCCACGATCCTCCCGGTCACGTCCGAGTTATGCAGTATCCGTTGTAGCCGGAGGCAGGTGACGACGGTGATTTCATGTGCCTGGGAGTAATGACGCAGCTTCCTCGAGGCCATAAGGAGGCCGACAAGCAACTTCTGCAGACCGAAGTACCTTGACCTAGCCCCCTACAAGAGGGAGATGACAAATTATACCGGGTGCTACATCATCTTCTTCCTCCGCACCACTTCATCTGGTTGCACGGGACCTGTCCCGATGACGTTAGACTCTGCCCGGGGCCTTGCCGCACCAGCGCCAGGCCCTGCCGGGGGAACCTCTGGCTTTCCATCTGCCAGCCCCGCTATTGCCACTGCCTCTTCACCGACCTCCCTCTGTGCCACTAGTGCGGCGCTGACCACTTGATTCGTTGCCACCAGATATAGCAGCAACGACTCTTGTGGTTTAGGAACAACTAGTATCGGTGTAGAGGACATGTATTTCTGCAAATCCTACAACGTTGCCTCAGCCTCTGGGATCCACTCCATTGGGCCCGCCTTTTTCAAGATTTTGAAAAAGGGAAGGGCATGCTCAGCTGACTTGGAGATGAATCTACTCATGGCGGCAACGCAGCCAGTGAGCCGACGCACATCCTTGATCCACTTGGGCACCTCGATCTTCCCAATAGCCTTCTTCTTGTCTGGATTTGCCTCGATCCCACGATGTGACATGAAGAACCCGAGAAGTTTGCCGGACGGAATGCAAAGACACACTTCTCAGGGTTCAACTTGAGGTTGATCTTTCGCAGGTTGGCAGACGTCTCTTCTAAGTCTTGCACAAGAGTTGCCTTGTCCTTGGTTTTGACCACTATGTCATCCATATAAGCTTCCATATTTCTATGTAGCTAGGGCTCAAAACCAATTTGGACTGCTCTTGCACACATTGAGCCAGCACTCTTCAACCTTAAAGGCATCCGTAAAAAACAATACGTACCACATGGGGTGATGAATGTTGTCTTCTCTTTGTCTTCTCTTGTCATGAAGATCTGGTGGTAGCCCGAGTAGGCATCGAGGAATGATAACAGATCACACCCGGCTATGGAGTCGACAAACTGGTCAATGCGCGGCAATGGGAAGGGGTCCTTAGAATAAGCCTTATTGATATCTGTGTAATCGATACACAACCTCCACTTCCCGTTTGCCTTGCGCACCACCGCCAGATTGGCCAACCACGTCGGATGGAGTACTCCTCTCACCAAGCCTGCCGCTTCCAACTTCCTGATCTCCTCTGTGATGAACTCTTGCGGTTCCAAAGCTTGCTTCTTGACCTTCTGCTTGACGGGTCGCGCATGGGGACAGACAGCAAGATGGTGCTCAATCACTTCCCTGGGAACGTCGGGGATGTCGGATGATTGCCATAGAAACACATCGACATTCGCCCACAGGAAAGTGACGAGCGCGCTTTCCTATTTGCTGTCAAGGGTGGAGCTTATGGTGAAAGCCCCTCTCATGCCATCCTCCTTGATGGACACATTCTTGGTCTCTGGTGATGCAGCTCTGGATTTCTTACTCTTGCCGGTGGAGCTCTCTGGCACATCCTCGATGGTAGCACAACACTCCGAAGAGGTGCGCTTGCCGGAGTAGGTGCGAGAGGTCCTACCGGTCTTCTTCTTCCCTCCCGGGATTTCAGTGGCAGGAGCAAGCACCTTGGTGGCAGCTGCTGCAACTGCTTCCTGGTAGAGTAGGTCGATGCAAATCAGCACATCCTTCTTGTCGCAAGGAACACCGACGATGGTCATCAGCCCAGGCCTCTTCAGCGTGTTGTAGGCCTAATGTGATGCCGCCATGAACTTGGCTAGTGCCGGGCGGCCGAGAATCCTGTTGTATGGCAAGGGAATCTCGGCTACATCAAAGACAATCCTCTCCGTCCTATAGTTCAGCTCGCCTCCAAACGTCACAGGCAGCGTGACCTTGCCCTTCGGCTAACTCCTTCCCGGGTTGACACCTTGAAACGTACCTGTCTCCTCGAGGTCTCCATCAGGAATTTGTAGCCTTTTGATCACAACGGGTGAGATCAAGTTTAGACCGGCCCCACAGTCAACCAGCATCTTGTTCTCCTTGAGGTTGTGTATTGTTGGTGAAACCAACAATGGAAAACACCCAACCGCACTTGTGCGGTCAGGGTGGTCCTCGGCATCAAAGATGATGGGCGTGCTAGACCACTTCAACGGCTTCTGAGAGTCGGACGACGGCTCTGCTGCTGTGATCTCACGCGCCCACTGCTTGAGCTGGCAGTGAGAAGTATGCAGCGAGGCGCCACCATCGATGCACATGGCCTCCGTAGCATTCTGGAATTCATGCTCACCAGACTCATCGTCCTCATCATGATATTCGTCTTCTTGCTTCTTGTCATGGCCCCGAGAGGGCCTCTCTTGCTGGTTGTCCTTGCCGCGGCGGCCTCCCTGGCCGCCACGCTTCTTGCCGGATCCTTCGGCACCATCCCGACCCTTCTCCTTGTCCCGCCTCTCATATTTGGCTTTTTCCTTTTCAGCAAGCAGCTCAACTTGTCGGCAGTTCTAGAGGTCGTGGCTCTTGTTGCGGTGGATCTTGCAATACTGCTTGTCATAGCCCCCTGGCTTGTCGGCAACCGCCAAGGCTCGGCAAGCGGCGCACCCGGTAATCTCCTTGCCGGGGTCGTCCGCCTTGGCCTTCTTGGTGGTGTCGGTGTCGTCGGATCCCTCGACGGCAAGCATGGCCTTTCCCTTGCGTTTCCTGTTGCGACGCCGACCCTTCTTCGTCGGGGCGGTGGTGTCTTCATCAGTAGAGTCGGTTTCCGCGCCGGCGTCTTCGCTGGGGTACTTCCTTCCCTCTTCAGCCCGGGCGCATCCATCGGCCAGAACGTAAAGTTCGGCCACATCCTTGACCTTGTTCATTGCCAGCTCTTCACGCATCTTGCGGTTACGCACATTTTGATGGAATGCGCTGATCACGGCGGCAGGATGAACATCCTGGATGTTGTATTGCACTCAGCTGAACCTCTATATGTACTTGCGCAGGTTTTCGCCTTCCTTCTAGGGAATGATATGCAAATCACTCGCCTGGCCATGAGCTTGGTGGGCTCCAGTGAAGGCCCCAATGAACTCATGACACAGATCCAACCAAGAAGAAATGGAATCCATCGGCAAGTGCATCAACCAAGACATGACATTGGGTTTTAGGGCCAACGGGAAGTAGTTGGCAAGCACCTTGTCGTCACGAGCTCTAGCGGCTTGCATCGCGATGGTGTAGATGCCGAGGAACTCTAACGGATGGGTCTTGCCATTGTACTTCTCGCCGACGTCGGGCCTGAACATGCGGTGGGACGGCCACTGGAACTGCCGCAGCTCATGGGTAAAGGCTGGGCAACCCACCTCGTAAGGTAGGTCGACGGAGCTCCCGGTTCTGGGTGGTCCATAATGGGCCCCGCCCGCCTGTCTGTCTGGTGGCGCGTATCGCGTTGGCGCTTGATGGTGGTTTGAGCGTCTTTGTGGGCTCTCTCACGAAGAACCTGGCGCTGGTTGCAGTGGGTCCGTGGATCGGACGACGCTATGGAAATGTTATCACAATCATCATCATGACAGATCGACACCCGCGGCGGCTGGCGTGGAGGAGGAGAGTGCACTGTGGCCGCAGCATCTCCGCCCCCCCCCCCCGCCACTGCTGGCATGCGGTGGTTCGATGGAGCGCCGGCCTGAGGGCCCTGCTGGCCGTAGCTCGTCTTTGTTGGCGACGCCGACGAGGCTCCGGATGGTAGCTCTCCACTCGTCGAGCTTTTATGCGGTAGGAGGGAAGTCAAGGAGCAGTTGTGCGCGTGCCAAAGCTTTTGCTGGCGTGGGTGGCGGCGAAAGCTGCATGGACTGTGGTGATGACCCATAAGTATAGGGGATCGCAATAATTTTTGAGGGTATAGTATTCAACACAAATTTATGGATTCGACACAAGGGGGGCCAAAGAATATTCTCATTTATTTGCAGCTGAGTTGTCAATTCAACCACACTTGGAAACTTAATATCTGCAGCAAGGTATGATAGTAGTGGTAATGGTGGCAAAAAGTAACGGTAGCAAAAGTAATATTTTGGGGTTTTATAGTGATGGTAACAGTAGCAACGGAAAAGTAAATAAGCGAAGAGAAATATATGGAAAGCTCGTAGGCAATGGATCGGTGATGGAGAATTATGTCGGATGCGATCGATCATGTAACAGTCATAACATAGGGTGACACAGAAGTAGCTCCAGTTTATCAATGTAATGTAGGCATGTATTCCGAATGTAGTCATACATGCTTATGGAAAAGAACTTGCATGACATCTTTTGTCCTACCCTCCCGTGGCAGCGGTGTCCTATTGGAAACTACGGGATATTAAGGCCTCCTTTTTAATAGAGTACCGGACCAAATCATTAACACATAGTGAATACATGAACTCCTCAAACTACGGTCATCACCAGTAATGATCCCGATTATTGTCACTTCGGGGTTAACGGATCATAACACATAATAGGTGACTATAGACTTGCAAGATAGGATCAAGAACTCTCATATATTGATGAAAACATAATAGGTTCAGATCTGAAATCATGGCACTCGGGCCCAGTGAAAAGCATTAAGCATAGCAAAGTCATAGCAACATCAATCTCAGAACATAGTGGATACTAAGGATCAAACCCTAACAAAACTAACTCGACTACATGATAAATCTCATCCAACCCATCACCGTCCAGCAAGCATACGATGGAATTACTCACACACGGGGGTGAGCATCATGAAATAGGTGATGGAGGAAGGTTGATGATGACGATGGTGACGGATTCCCCTCTATGAAGCCCCGAACAGACTCCAGATTAGCCCTCCCGAGAGAGTTTAGGGCTTGGCGGCGGCTCCGTATCGTAAAACACGATGAATCCTTCTCCCTGACTTTTTTTCTCCCCGAACACAAATATATGGAGTTGGAGTTGAGGTCGGTAGAGCGTCAGGGGGCCCACGAGGCAGGGGCGCGCCAGGGGGTAGGCGCGCCCCCACCCTCATGGACAGGGTGTGGGCCCCCTGACGTGGATTCTTTTTCCAGTATTTTTTATATATTCCAAAAGTAATCTCCATTGATTTTCAGGTCATTCCGAGAACTTTTATTTCTGCACAAAAATAACACCATGGCAATTCTGCTGAAAACAAAGTCAGTCTGGGTTAGTTCCATTCAAATCATACAAGTTAGAGTCCAAAACAGGGCAAAAGTGTTTGGAAAAGTAGATACGACGGAGACGTATCAACTCCCCCAAGATTAAACCTTTGCTTGTCCTCAAGCAATTCAGTTGATAAACTGAAAGTGATAAAGAAAAACTTTTACAAACTCTGTTTGCTCTTGTTGTTGTAAATATGTAAAGCCAGCATTCAAGTTTTCAGCAAAGATTATGAACTAACCATATTCACAATAACATTAAGGTCTCATGTTTACTCATATGAATGGCATAATCAGCTAACGAGCAATAATAACAAATCTCGGATGACAACACTTTCTCAAAACAATCATGATATGATATAACATGATGGTATCTCGCTATCCCTCTGAGACCGCAAAACATAAATACAGAGCACCTTTAAAGATCAAGGACTGACTGGACATTGTAATTCATGGTAAAAGAGATCCAGTCACAGTTATACTCAATGTAAACTAACAATAATTGATGCAAATGACAGCGGTGCTCTCCAACTGGTGCTTTTTAATAACAGGATGATGACTCAATACAAAAGTAAATGGATAGGCCCTTCGCAGAGGGAAGCAGGGATTTGTAGAGGTGCCAGAGCTCAATTTTGAAATAAATATGAATAATATTTTGAGTGGTATACTTTCATTGTCAACATAACAACCGAGAGATCTCGATATCTTCCATGCTACACACATTATAGGCGGTTCCCAAGCAGAATGGTAAAGTTTATACTCCCCCACCACCAAGAAGCATCAATCCATGGATTGCCCGAAACAACGGGTGCCTCCAACTAACAACGATCCCGAGGGAGTTTTGTTTGCAATTATTTTGATTTGATTTGCTTAAAGCATGGGACTGGGAATCCCGGTGACCAGCCATTTTCTCGTGAGTGAGGAGCGGAGTCCACTCCTCTTGAGAATAACCCGCCTAGCATGGAGGATACAGACAGCCCTAGTTGATACATGAGCTATTCGAGCATACAAAACAGAATGTTTATTTGAAGGTTTAGAGTTTGGCACATACAAATTTACTTGGAACGGCAGGTAGATACCATATATAGGTAGGTATGGTGGACTCATATGGAACAACTTTGGGGTTTATGGAGTTGGATGCACAAGCAGTATTCCCGCTTAGTACAAGTGAAGGCTAGAAAAAGACTGGGATGTGACCAGCTAGAGAGCGACAACAGTCATGAACATGCATTAAAATTAATCAACACCGAATGCAAGCATGAGTAGGATATAATGCACCATGAACATAAATATCGTGGAGGCTATGTTGATTTTGTTTCAACTACATGCGTGAACATGTGCCAAGTCAAGCCACTCGAATCGTTCAAAGGAGGATACCACCCTATCATACCACATCACAACCATTTTAATAGCACCTTCACACACAAGGTAAACCATTATAAACTCCTAGCTAATTAAGCATGGAATAAGCAAGTACAATCTCTAATTGTCATTGCAAACATGTTTCTTTCATAATACGCTGAATCAGGAACGATGGACTAATCATATTTACAAAATAAGAGAGGTCAAGTTCATACCAGCTTTTCTCATCTCAGTAAGTTCATCATATATCATCATTATTTCCTTTCACTTGCACGACCGAATAGTGTGGATAATAATAATAGTGCACGTGCATTGGACTAAGCTGGAATCTGCAAGCATCCAATTCAAGAGAGAAGACAAGGTAATATGGGCTCTTTGTTGGATCAACAATAATGCATATGAGAGCCACTCAACATGTTCATTATGGTCTTCTCATCTCGACCCCCAATGAAAAGAAACAAAACAATTTGCACGGGAAAGCTCCCAGCAAGCAAAATAAGAACTAGGAATCTTTTTGGGTTTTCTTTTTAATTACTACTACTACAGGCATGGAAAGTAAACTAACTAAAAGCTACAACTAATTTTTTGTTTGTTTTTCTTAAGGTTCATTAAGGCACACAAGAAGAAAGCTAAAAAGGAAATAAACTGTCATGGATGATACAATGAAAAAGTACGAGCGCCGACAACTAGCATGAGTGTGTGAACATGAATGTAATGTGAGTGAGAAATACATACTCCCCCAAGATTAGGCTTTTAGCCTAAGTTGTTCTATGCCCAAGGATCAAAGTGGATATCCAAAGTTGAAGCTGGGGTCGTACTGAGATGCATCAGCTATTGCCTGACGAGCTGCAGCTTGGAGGCAAGCTACCTCCATCCTCCTCTCGTACTCGGTCGCCTCCTCCCTGGTTATAACATATCTCCCTTTTTCCTGAAAGTCAAAGAAGGAAGGAGCAGGGAGAGCAACGTGATAGGTGTGTCGTCTATCAAAGATTAGTCGATATTGGAGGAACTGATTGTTCCTGTCAACAAACTGATGACGAACCATGGCATTATAATCCAAATAAGCAGGGGCAACTCAATATCATCTCCACGTATGGGTATCTCAAGAAAATCAGCTAAATGGGTTGCGTAAATTCCACCAAACAAATATCCATTAATTTTGTTATTATGCAACCTGCGTGCAACAATGGCCCCCAAGTTATATTGTCTATCTCCTAATACAACACTCTTTAGAACACTAAGATCTGGCACACACATGTAACATGCCTCATCCTTACCATTTATGCATCTACCTATAAAGAGAGCAAAATAATGTATAGCAAGAAAATGAATGCTCCCTATGGTAGCTTTCATGATTTCCCTAGATTCCCCCACAGTTATACTAGCAAGAAAGTCTCTATATTCAGATTTGCGAGGTTCACTAACATTACTCCACTGTGGGAGTTTACAAGCAGTGTTAAAATCTTCTAAGTCCATGGTATAAGATTTGGCATAAAGATCAAACAGGACAGTTTGAGAATTGCGTGATGATGAAAATTCAAACCTTCTTACAAAGGAATCAGTGAGGTAGTGGTACTGACGGCACTTATCTACCATGAAGCTCTCAAGATCGGCATTACGCACATATGCTTCAAATTCCTCCTTGATTCCTGTTCGAACCATGAAGTCCTCTGATGGCCATTCACAAGGCCGCACTTGAGCATCCCTTGGTGGTTCATTGTTCGGCTCATGTATTACGGCCCTGGGTCCTTGCTTCCTTAAGGAACCACCTTGGTACATTTTCCTAAACATATTTCTTCCTCTGAAAAATTTCTAAAATTTAGTAACTTGAAATAAAAGTGAACCAAACTCAACAAAATTGATAGCAACTACTCCTACAAGTGCCTAGAGGCCATATCATGCATTAAAACTACTTTTGACCACATAAATTTGACATGCAAGCTCAAGAACAGGGTCACCTAAGCAGCAAAAAATTGCAATAAATAAAGAACTGGAACAAAAACTAATTGGACCATTGGAGGAGTCACACACCAAAGAACAATCCCCCAAAAAAGTTTTGTGAATGGAGCTTTGAGCTAGGAGATCGAAAATGGCAGCAAGATGAGCTAGAACTCGTGCTTGAGCTGGTTGGTGATTTTTTTGGGAGGAAGAAGCAGTGTGTGGTGGCTGGAATAAGTGGAGGGGACCACTAGGGGCCCACAAGGCAGGGGGCACGCCCAGGGGGGTAGGGCGCGCCCTGGACCCTCGTGGCCAGGTGTTGGCTCCCCCTGATGTGTTCTTAGTGCCAGATATTCTCAAATATTCCAGAAAAATCATATTAATTTTTCAAGGCATTTGGAGAACTTTTATTTTCGAGGTATTTTTTATTGCATGGATAATTCAGAAATCAAACAGAAAATACTTTTTGCTTCATTTAATATAAATAACAGAAAGTAAAAAGAGGGTACAGAGAGTTGTGTTTTCTAAATTCACCCATCTCATGTTCTTCAAAAGGAATCCACTAACAAGGTTGATCAAGTCTTGTTAACAAACTCATTCCGAATTGCATGAAACCAGAAAATTTTCGAATAACACTAGGTTACCTCAACGGGGATATGCACATCCCCAACAATAAGAGTATCATATTTCTTCTTGACAGTAGGAAGAGGAAATTCAAAACCTGCAAAAATAATCAATGAATTTTTTCCAATGGAATTGATATTGTGGACTTGAAGTTGTCTCCTCGGGAACTGTACCGTGTGCTCATTACCTTTAACATGAAAAGTGACATTGCCTTTGTCGCAATCAATAATAGCCCCTGCAGTATTCAAATAGGATCTTCTGAGAATAATAGACATACTATCATCCTCAGGAAGATCAAGAATAACAAAGTCCGTTCAAATAGTAACATTTGCAACCACAACAGTGTCAAGGGCCTCGGTGCCCAAGACAGCAGGACCTCGACTACGTAGTTCGTAGTCGCGGTGGATAGGAGCGCTAGGGTTTTTGCCTGGCTGCTCTATGATGCGGGAGGGGAAGATAGAAGGAAATAACTTTATTGCTTATCCCTAAAGGGTGCTAACTATCTGATATATAAAGGCCCCATGGGCTAATAACAAACTAGAAACCTATACGAAATAAACTAGTCTAGGAACTAATGTGCCCGGATCAGGACTCCTGTCCAGCCTGCGCCTTGCCTGATGCGGCCGTCGGCTGCTCCTGGCCGCGCGGCCCACGTCTGTAAGACGTGCCCCACATGACATCTCTCCCCCCCTCGACGAGCAGCTCGTCCTCGAGCTGAAAAGCGGGGTAGCGCTCGACGAAACTGTCAAGATCCTCCCATGTAGCTGACGAAGCTGCTTCACCCTTCCAGTGGACGAGTAGCTGGCGAACGCCGCGTGCTAGGCGCGCACGAGTCACGCGCTCTGGTTCTGGAACAGCCGCCCCGTTGTGGATCGAAGGCAATCCCGGCGGTGTAGTTGGAGGAATGCCGAAGAACTTCTTGAGGAGGCCCACGTGGAACACGTCATGGAGGCGCGAGCGTGCCGGAAGCTCAAGACGGTATGCCACGTCGTTGATCACTTCTGAAATGCGGTACAGCCCATAGAATCATGGCTTGAGCTTGCCCCTGGTTGGCAAGTGGAGAGAGGACGCGGCGCGCTGTCGAAGGCGAAGCCAAACCCAATCGCCCACCTCATGCCGAATGTCCCGATGACGTCTGTCGTAGTAGGACTTATAGACCGCCTGGGCCTGTTGTAGACGATAGCGGACGTCCTCGATAAGTTCGTCGCGCTCAGCCATGCTCCTGGCCACTGCAGCCACCCGTGTGTCGCCGGGCTCGTAAGAGCGAATAGTGGGAGGGTCACGGCCATACACAAGCTTGAACGGAGTCTCTTGGGTTGCTGTCTGGTAGGCGGTGTTGTATATGTACTCAGCCCAGGGAAGCCACCGGAGCCACTGCTTGGGACGATCCCCGGTAAGACACCGTAAATACATCACAATGATCTTGTTAGCAGCCTCCGTTTGACCATCCGACTGCGGGTGAAATGCGGACGTCATGTGCAGCTTTGTCCCCGTGAGGCGCATGAGCTCTTGCCAAAAAGCGGAGGTGAAGACGGGGTCGCGGTCAGAGACCATGGACTATGGCACGCCGTGGAGACGAACAACCTCAGCGAAGAACACCTGTGCCACTGACTCTGCCGTGTATGGGTGGGCTAACGCCACAAAATGGCAATACTTGCTGAAGCGATCCACCACGGTGAGGATGACAGACTTCCCGCCTACTCGAGGAAGCGCTTCCACGAAGTCGATGCCGATGTCAGTCCACACGCCCGTGGGTACCGGCAGCGGCAGGAGCAGCCCAGCGGGGTGCAAGTGCTCGGACTTGTACCGCTGGCAAGTACCGCAAGTGCGGATGTACTCCTGCACCGTCTTGCGAAGATTAGGTGCGTGGAAATTGCGGCGAAGACGATGCAATGTGCGCATGACGCCTTCATGCCCATCATCGTGCACGGCACTGAGAATCTCCTGGAGTAGCGGGGATGACGGCGGAATGTAGAGGCGGCCGTTGAAAGTAACGAGGCCGTCGGAGAGCGCCCAAGGCTATTGCCGCGCACCTGCCGTGATATCCTCCCGCAGTGCGACGAGCGCCGGATCAGTGGACGTCGCTTGCCGGAAGCGATTGATGAAGTCGAAACGAGGCCCTGAGACCGCCATGATCGTCGTCTCCTCCGTGTCACGGCGGGAAAGTGCATCCGCCACCGTGTTGGTACTACCTGCCTTGTACTCCACCATAAAGTCGAATCCCAGGAGTTTGCCAACCCAATGATGCTGCGGGATGGTGGCCAAACGCTGGTCAAGCAGAAATTTGAGGCTGTAATGATCCGTTTTTACCACAAACTGACGCCCCCATAGGTACGGCCTCCAATGGCGAATCGCGAGCACCAGGCCGATGAGTTCCCGTTCATACGCTGCCAGGGAGCGGTGACGTGGCGCGGCTGGCCGGCTAAAGAAAGCCACCGGGTGGTGGTCCTGAAGAAGGACGGCCCCGAAACCGTACGTCGATGCGTCACACTCGACGATGAACGGCCGTGTAAAATCCGGTAACGCGAGGACGGGAGCCGTGGTGATTGCCGTCTTGAGGGTGGTAAAAGCTGCTGCCGCCTCCGGCGACCAAGAGAAACCATCCTTGCGAAGGAGGGCCGTCAGGGGCACGGCAACCACGCCAAAGTCCTTGACAAACTTGCTGTAGTACCCCGCAAGGCCGAGAAAGCCCCGAACCGCGCGCGCCGAGCGTGGTTGCGGCCAGTCCGCTACTGCCTGTACCTTTTCCGGATCCATGGCCACGCCTGCAGCGGAGATGGTGTGACCCAGGTATGCGATTGATTCAACGGCAAACGCGCATTTGGAGCGCTTGACGAAGAGCCGGTGCTGGTGCAGGACCGTGAAGACGGTGCGCACATGTCGGAGATGGTCAGCCCATGTCTCGCTGAAAATGAGGATGTCGTCAAAGAAGACGAGAACAAAACGGCGCAGGTATGGCCGCAGCAGATCATTCATGAGGGCCTGGAACGTGGCCGGCGCGTTGCAGAGTCCGAACGGCATCACCAGAAACTCGTAGAGGCCGTCATGAGTACGGAAAGCTGTCTTCGGGATGTCCTCCTCACGCATCCGCACCTGGTGGTAGCCGGAACGTAAATCGAGCTTGGTGAAGAAACGAGCGTGCCGTAGCTCGTCGAGGAGTTCGTCCACCACCGGAATCGGGAACGCATTCTTGACAGTAATGGCGTTCAGGGCGCGATAATCGATGCAGAAGCGCCAGGACCCGTCGGCCTTGCGGACCAGCAGTACCGGGGACGAGAATGCGGAACAACTCGCACGGATGATACCTTGGGCGAGCATGGCGGCGCACTGACGCTCCAGCTCGTCCTTGTGCGCGGCCGGGTATCGATACGGACGGACGGCCACCGGGGCGGAGCCAGGTAGCAGGGTGATGCCGTGATCGCGGCTGCGGGGCGGGGGCACGCCGGAGGGGTCGGCGAAGATGTCGTCGAACTCGGTGATGATGGCGTCCAGGAAGTCGCGGCCGCTGCATGATTTTAGGGCTGGCCCGTCCGGTCCTGCAATGCCGTGCCAGCACACCCGATGGCCCCGCCGCCAGAATGTCATGGAGAGGGCTCGGAAATCCCACAGGATCGGTCCGAGCGACGCCAGCCACTGCGTGCCCAGGACGATGTCATAGCCCGCGAGCGGCAAGGCGAGGAAATCCTCTGCGAACTCCTCGTGGCCGATGCGGAAGGGCACGACGCGGTACGCGCCCTGGCACGGAACGCGCTCGCCGTTGGCCACCGTGACGCGCATCTTCTCTGTGGTGGGGGGCGGTAACGTAGCACGAGCGGCCGCCTCTTCGGCGATGAAGTTGTGGGTGGAGCCTGAATCGATCAGGGCGAGGAGGGAGACACCTCCGAGAGTAATCTGCATCTGCATGGTTTCACTCGTGCGCACGCCGGCGATCGCGTGGAGCGAGATTTGAGGGTCGGCCCGCGATGCATCATCAGTGGCGGAGGCCGCGTCGTCGTTGTCGTCGTCCGGCGCTAAGTCGAGGAGAAAGATGCGCTGGCACACGCGGTTGTGGCCCCTGCCAAACTTCTTGTTACAGTTGAAGCAAAGGCCCAGGCGACGGCGTTCCTCCATCTCTGTCTGGGAGAGACGCTTGATTGGGCGTCCGTCCGGCAGATTGTGGCCCTGCTGAGGTGCGGCTGGTGGGGCCGGAGCGGGGGGCGCGAGGCGTGGTCCTGGTGTCGGCAGGATGCCCTTCTGTGGAAAACGCACCGGTGGCGCGGCGGAAAGCGCGCACTGGTCGCGCAGCTCCAATTTGCGGGCGAGGCTCATGGCGACGGCGAGGGACTGTGGGTTATGGATCTCCACGTCGAGGCTGAGGGGTGGCTGGAGTCCCGCGGTGAAGATCTGCACTTTCTGTGTCTCGGATAAGGTGCCTGCCCGGGGAAGGAGTGCCTAAAACCGCTCCTGGAAGTCGACGACGGACGTCGTGCGTTTGCACGCCATTAGTTCGCCCAGCGGGTTAGCGCGCAGCGGTGGCCCGAAGCGGAGATTGAGCAGCTCGGAGAAGCGGCGCCACGGAGGTGTGCCCTCGTCGCGCTGGACCTGCATATACCATAGTTGGGCAGGACCCTCGAGATTATAGGACGCCATCCACACCTTCTCCTCCTCGGCGATCCGTTGTTGATGGAAGAAGGACTCGCATCTGTTGATGAAGGCGAGCGGATCAGACTTGCCGTCGAACTTGGGGAAGTCCATCTTCTGGAACCTGGGCGGCCGATCATTGTGGTGCTTCCCATCATGGGCGGCGGCAGCGCTGGACGAAGAGGAGGACTTGTCCTTCTGGAGTGCGGTGACGGACGACTGCAGGGACATCACCGTGGCCGTCAAGGCCTCTATCATCTTAGCCAGATCTGTGGTGGTCGGTTCTGCCATGTCGGAAGTGACCGAGGCGGCAGCGGATTGTGGCGATGTCGGGGAGCTGGGCGCGGACACAGGGGGAAAAGCGGCCGGCGGATGGAGCGTGGACGAGGAGAAGGATCGCCTGGAACCTGATACCAAGTTGTCAAGGGCCTCGGTGCCCAAGACAGCAGGACCTCGACTACGTAGTTCGTAGTCGCGGTGGATAGGAGCGCTAGGGTTTTTGCCTGGCTGCTCTATGATGCGGGAGGGGAAGATAGAAGGAAATAACTTTATTGCTTATCCCTAAAGGGTGCTAACTATCTGATATATAAAGGCCCCATGGGCTAATAACAAACTAGAAACCTATACGAAATAAACTAGTCTAGGAACTAATGTGCCCGGATCAGGACTCCTGTCCAGCCTGCGCCTTGCCTGATGCGGCCGTCGGCTGCTCCTGGCCGCGCGGCCCACGTCTGTAAGACGTGCCCCACATGACAAACAGGCACATACTCACAAATACCGATAGGTATAGCAGTTGATTTGTCAGCCATTTGCAAAGATATTTTAGTAGGTGTCAACTTATTCAAATCAAGTCTATGGTATAAAGAGAGAGGCATAACACTAACACCGGCTCCAAGATCACATAAAGCAGTTTTAACATAGTTTCTTTTAATGGAGCATGGTATAGTTGGTACTCCGGGGTCTCCAAGTTTCTTTGGTATTACACCCTTAAAAGCATAATTAGCAAGCATGGTGGAAATTTCAGCTTCCGGTATCTTCTATTTATTAGTAATAATTTCCTTCATATATTTAGCATAAGGATTCATTTTAAGCATATCAGTCAAACGCATGCGCAAAAAGATAGGTCTAATCATTTCAGCAAAGTGCTCAAAATCCTCATCATCCTTTTCTTGGATGGTTTAGGAGGAAAAGGCATGGGTTGCTGGACCCATGGTTCTCTTTCTTTATCGTGCTTCCTAGCAACAAAGTCTCTATTATCATAATGTTGATTCTTTGATTGTGGGTTATCAAGGTCAACAACAGGTTCAATCTCTACATCATTATCATTGCTAGGTTGAGCATCAACATGAACATCATCATTAACATTATCACTAGGTTCATGTTCATTACCAGATTGTGTTTCAGCATCAGAAATAGAAATACCATGGGGATTCTTAGGTGTGTCAATAACAGGTTCACTAGAAGGACTCGGTGCATCAATATTAATTCTCTAAGAATATTGCTCAATTCTCTTAGGATGGCCCTCAGGATACAAAGGTTCCTGAGTCATTTTACCACCTCTAGTCATAACCCTAACAGTATTATCATTCTTCTTATTATTTAATTCATTGAGCAAATCATTCTGAGCTTTAAGTACTTGTTCTACTTCAGTGGTAACCATAGAAGCATGTTTACTAATAAGTTTAAGTTCACCTTTAACACTAGCCATATAATTACTCAAGTGTTCAATCATATAAGCATTATGTTTCAATTGTCAACCAACATAAGCATTAAAGTTTTCTTGTTTAACAATAAAATTATCAAACTCATCTAAGCATTGGCTAGCAAACTTAATCGGCGGGATTTCAGCTTTATCATATCTATAGAGAGAATTTACCTTTACCACCTGTGTCGGGTTATCAAGACCATGTATATCTTCAATAGGTGGTAAATTAAGACCATGTATTTCTTCAACAGGCGGTAAATTCTTAACATCCTTAGGTTTAATACCTTTTTCTTTCATAGATTTCTTTGCCTCTTGCATATCTTCAGGACTGAGAAATAGAATACCCCTTTTCTTCGGAGTTGGCGTAGGAGTTGGTTCTGGAAGTGTCCAATTATTGTCATTAGTCAACATATTATTCAATAGTAATTCAGCTTGATCAACAGTTCTATCCCTAAAAACACAACCAACACAACTATCCAGGTAATCTCTGGAAGCATCAGTTAGTCCATTGTAAAAGATATCAAGTATTTCATTTTTCTTGAGAGGATGATCAGGCAAAGCATTAACTAATCGGAGAAGCCTCCCCCAAGCTTGTGGAAGACTCTCTTCTTCATTTTGCACAAAATTATATATTTCCCTTAAAGCAGCTTGTTTCTTATGATCGGGGAAATATTTAGCAGAGAAGTAATAAATCATATCCTGGGGACTACGCACACAACCAGGATCAAGAGAATTAAACCATGTTTTAGCATCACCCTTTAATGAGAACAGAAATAACTTAAGGATATAATAATAGCGAGTTATCTCATCATTAGTGAACAGGGTGGCTATATCATTTAATTTAATAAGATGTGCCAGAACAGTTTCGGATACATAGCCATAAAAAGGATCAGATTCAACCAAAGTAATTATCTCAGGATCGACAGAGAAATCATAATCCTTATCAGTAATAAAGATAGGTGAGGTAACAAAAGCAGGGTCATATTTCATTCTAGCATTCAAAGACTTTTCTTTAAGCTTGGCTAATAATTTCTTAAGATCAGATCTATCATTGCAAGCTAAGAAATCTCTAGCAGTTTCTTCATCCATAACATAACCCTCAGGAACAACAGGCAATTCATATCTAGGGGGAGAATCTTCATCATCACTTTCATCAATATTATCAGTTTCAATAATTTCATTCTCTCTAGCCCTAGCAAGTTGTTCATTGAGAAATTCACCTAGTCGTACAGTAGTATCAAGCATAGAAGTAGTTTCGTCATAAGCATCATGCAAAGTAGAAATGGCATCATCAATAACATGCAACCTATCAGAATCAATAGCATGTGTACGTGTCGCAAGTTTACTCATAACAGAAGGTGAATCAAGTGCATAGCTGGATGGGAGTTCCTTACCTCCCCTCGTAGTTGAGGGATAGATCTTGGTTCTTTGATCTTTCAAGTTCTTCATATAGTGACCAGCAGATATAAATCCCAAGTGACTTAAAGAATAGAGCTATGCTCCCTGGCAATGGCGCCAGAAAATAGTCTTGATGACCCACAAGTATAGGGGATCGCAACAGTTTTCGAGGGTAAAGTATTCAACCCAAATTTATTGATTCGACACAAGGGGATCCAAAGAATATTCTCAAGTATTTGCAGCTGAGTTGTCAATTCAACCACACTTGGAAACTTAATATCTGCAGCAAGGTATTTAGTAGCAAAGTAATATGATAGTGGTGGTAATGGTGGCAAAAAGTAATGATAGCATAAGTAACATTTTTCGGTTTTATAGTGATGGTAACAGTAGCAACGGAAAAGTAAATAAGCGAAGAACAGTATATGGAAAGCTCGTAGGCAATGGATCGGTGATGGAGAATTATGTTGGATGCGATCGATCATGTAACAATCATACCATAGGGTGACACAGAACTAGCTCCAGTTCATCAATGTAATGTAGGCATGTATTCTGAATATAGTCATACATGCTTATGGAAAAGAACTTGCATGACATCTTTTGTCCTACCCTCCCGTGGCAGCGGGTCCTATTGGAAACTAAGGGATATTAGGGCCTCCTTTTAACAGAGTACCAGACCAAAGCATTAACACATAGTGAATACATGAACTCCTCAAACTGCGGTCATCACCAGTAATAATCCTGATTATTGTCACTTCGGGGTTAATGGATCATAACACATAATAGGTGACTATAGACTTGCAAGATAGGATCAAGAACTCTCATATATTGATGAAAACAGAATAGGTTCAGATCAATCATGGCACTCGGTCCCTAGTGACAAGCATTAAGCATAGCAAAGTCATAGCAACATCAATCTTAGAACATAGTGGATACTAGGGATCAAACCCTAGCAAAACTAACTCGATTACATGATAAATCTCATCCAACCCATCACCGTCCAGCAAGCCTATGATGGAATTACTCACACACGGCGGTGAGCATCATGAAATAGGTGATGGAGGAAGGTTGATGATGACGATGGCGGATGATCCCCCTCTCCGGAGCCCCGAACGGACTCCAGGCCAGCCCTCCCGAGAAAGTTTAGGGCTTGGCGGCGGCTGCGTATCATAAAATGGGATGAATCATTCTCTGTCAGTGGGAACGACACCTATGGGATCACAAGAATCCCTACTGTGGTTAGCGGGGCGCGGGGTCGTGAGAAGAGCGGATCTAACAGGTAGCACACGGTTCATTTATCCAGGTTCAGGCCGCGAGGATGCATAAAACCCTACTCCTGCTTTGGTGGATTGTATATCTGTGTTCTTGAGCTAGCTATGGGGTGTGAGGAGCTCCAAAAAGCCGAATCCTTCTCCTGGTCGCCTCGGGCCTCCTTTTATAGAAAAAGGGGTTGCCATAGTGGCACATAGGAGGTGGAAATGGTACAGTGATGTGAGTTTATCCCTCGCATTACATGACAAGGCGCATTTAATGCATCTTGCTTAGGTGTCCTTGCTTTATCGGGGACGGGGGAGAGATCTGTCTCGTCCGTCGCCGCTCCTTCTTGTGTCGACACGCGCCCTGGCCAGCCATGCCTGAGATGCCACGTAGGTAGGCGGGCAGCTGAGGTGGCGTAGTGGTGGGTTTTCACGAAGATCTGCATGCCGCCACGTAGGTGCCTGCCCAGCTGGTTGGGGCGGCAGCTGCATGCATGCGGTGGTGGAGGTTTAGTCGGTGTGGGCCTGATGGTGGCCCCGCGGGTGTCCTCGGGAAGGGCCTTGCCGGGGCCCCGGCAAGGGTCTTGCCGAGGCGCCTGCTGTCATCCCCGACAAGGCTCTTGCCGGGGGCCTTGTGGTCTTCCTCGGCTGGGATCCCGCCAAGGGTTGTCGTCTCCTTAGTGCGTATCTGATCTTGAATGTCTTCACAAAGATCTGCATGCCGCCACGGGGATGTCTCCCGAATCCTTGCCCTTTGGGGGCAGTGGACTCAAGGGTGGTTTGCTCCGTAGGAGCGGGACGAGTCGCTGCAGCAAGGGTCTTGCCAGGGCTGCTAGAACTGTCTCCCAGCAAGGATCTTGCCGGGAGAGTCCGCTTCGTACCCTTTGCTCTTCGTGGTCTTGGCCTTGGCGTTGTTCTAGTTCTCTTGAGCTTCGGTCTTACCCTGGCTCACCTCCCTTGGCTTGCTTGGTGTGGTGGTGCCCGTGGCTCAGACTGCCCGTGCACAGTTATAGGGGTACAAAAAGTGTACCCCTCTTTTTGTACACCGACAGGAGCCCCCGGGCCTGGGCCACACATAAGCGCAACGCGTTGTTTGGCTAGGTCCAAAAACGGTGCGCGGGCAGGCGGGGCGGTTTTTACCGCGGTAAGGTTCTTCGCGCGCTGCGCTTCCCATGACTCCCACGTGTGGCGCGGCGTGGGGAGGCGCATGTGATGTGGGCGTCATGCGTGGGGTTGGTTCCCACAGGCATGCGTCACATCGTAGTAAAGGGGCGGTTCGCGCCTTCCCCATAAACGGAGGGAGGCGTGGAGGCGCGGCCCATTTACTGAATGGGGCTGAGGCGCGGTCTTCAAGGCGTCCACTCCCAACGATCACGGGGTGGGGAGTGGTCGTCTCACCCGTCCCCTCGGTTCTGCACGTCCGCCACGTGTCTTCCATGCGCCTGGGGTGGTAAACGGTGGAGGCGGGAAACCGGGCCGTCGTTGGTTGGGGCGGCGGGTTGGTCCTGGCTCCCTGCGCCTTCCGTATCTTGATTGGCCGAGCGGGGCAGCCGAGCCCCAACCCTGATCCTTTATAAAGAGCGGGAGGGGTGGATGGCGTCCCACATTCTTTCATCTTCTTCTTCCTTCAGCTTCTGCTTCAGCTTCTGCTCCTCCTCTTCTTCTTCGGGTGCTTTGGGACCCATGCAAGGTCCTGCGTGGAGAGCTCTTCTGATAGTGAAGACTCCTCCTCGGGCAGGAGTGAGGAGGAGGACAGCGGCAGCGACGACAAGGGTAGTAGGCGGCGGGATGACGTGTCTGATTAGGTGTCAGGTGCTGCTCCGTGCGGCACCGGCGACCCCATCATCCGTGTCGTCGGCTCCCTGAACTTCTCGGGGTTGTCTCCTTAGGGCGGCTGGCGTTGGCAGGCTACAGAAGAGGAAGAGGGCGGGCGGCAAGGCCGTCAAGTTGGAGTATGCGGGCACCGATGCCTTCGATGCGTGCTGACGTCTTGCCGCCTCGTCTTCGAGCTCTGCTTTCGGTGCCGCCATCACCATCCAGCCTTTGGACGGCCACCAAGATGTTCTCTTGGTGTCTTCTCCCACCCATAGCTCGCCTAGGCGCTCCTTTTGTCCTTTTCACCTCCTTGACCTGCCTCCTGAGGAGAGGGACAAGAAAGGGATTACGGGCACCTTATCTCTTTTTAGTTTATAAGCCTTCGGGCCTTTCCTAAATTTAAAACTTGTAATCCCATCATTCATGTTTTTCATTCCCTATGGACTGTACATGAGTGGAATGTTTTTTTAATGAAAAAGGGATGCTTGCCGGATCATTTGTTTGCGGGTGGAACCCACGACAAGGAGTAAATCCTTGATATCTTCAAGATAAACATTTCCTTGCCCGGCAACAGGCCTTGCTGTCTCCCCACTTCGCTCGACCTTCCTCGCGCCTTCGGCTGAGGCAGGTATGAGGCGGGTTCAGGCTCCTTGTTTCATCCTTTCGCTGCCGCGACTACGACCAAACTTGGCCCCAGGAACGAGCCCTATGGCCTAGAGTTATGGGAGCACGGTAGCTTAGGGGAAAACGATGTTTCACATACCTCAGTCCATAATGGAATGTATGATAAGGGATGAAGAACTTATCTGAAGCTGCAGTCCCCGGCAACCCTGGTTCACCGTGGGTGAATCTTTGCTCTTGCAGCCCCCGGCAATACTGGCTTGCCGAGGGCTAGATGCTGGTATGTTCCTCTTTTTTTCCTCCCCAAGTGGTTCGGCACGGATATCTGTGTGTCCTGTGAACCAAAGAAGACAAAAGAAAGACAAAGACACGCACACTCGACCTCTAAGCTAGGGGTTAGTTGCCGCTAAGCACTATCAACCCTAACCAAGGACGAGACTCGACCTAGCATGCATGCTATAACTTAGGGCGCCAGCGCTTCATTTATTTATGCTCAGGGTCTGCGCCTGGCTTTGTACAGAGGGTTACATGCGTCATCGGCAAGGCTCGTACAAAAGGTGGCTTGCCAGGGGGCCCGGCAAGCCGTGCCTCACGGGTAAAACTTGTGAAGATGCTCAATGTTCCAGGAGTTACTCACCAGAATGGCATCTTCGGTCTCCAGGCAGACTGCGCTGGGCCTCGGGACTCGTATTACCTGATAAGGGCCTTCCCACTTTGGTGTCAACTTGTTGGAATTCTTGGCCGATTGAACGCGCCGAAGAACAAGGTCGCCTTCCTCAAAGCTTCTGGCATGAACCTTGCGGCTATGGTAGCGGCACAAGGCTTGCTGGTAGCGCGCTGCTCTCACAGCTGCCCGAAGACGATCTTCCTCAAGGAGTGTTGCGTCATCTTGCCGCAATTGCACTTGCTCAATCTCGTCATAAGCGAGTACTCGAGGTGACCCGTATATGAGTTCCGTGGGGAGAACTGCTTCTGCCCCGTATACCAGGGCAAAGGGTGTCTGGCCGGTGGCTCGATTTGGTGTCGTTCTGATTGACCAAAGAACCGCCGGCAATTCATCAATCCAGCGCCTTCCACTCTTGCGCAGTCTGTCAAAGGTCTTTGTCCTCAGGCCTCGCAGTACTTCAGCATTTGCCCTCTCAGCTTGACCATTGCTTCGTGGGTGAGTAACGGAAGCGAAACAGACCTTGCTGTCGAGGTCTTGAATATATTGCATGAAGGTGTGGCTTGTGAACTGCGTGCCATTGTCGGTGATAACCCTATTGGGTACACCAAAATGGCACACCAGACCTTTGAAGAACTTGACAGCTGACTGTGCTGTGACCTTCCTCACTGCTTCCACTTCTGGCCACTTTGTGAACTTGTCGATTGCAATGTACAAGTACTCAAATCCCCCGACAACGCGGGGGAAAGGGCCCAGTATGTTGAGCCCCCAGACCGAGAAAGGCCAGGAGAGAGGAATGGTTTGAAGGGCTTGAGCTGGCTGATGAAGCTTCTTTGAATGGAACTGACACGCTTCACACCTGGTGACTAGTGTGGTCGCATCCTGGAGGGCGGTGGGCCAGAAGAAACCTTGTGGAAACGCTTTGTCGGCAAGGGCCCTTGACCCGGTGTGGGATCCACATATGCCTCCATGTATCTCCGCCAACAGCCCCAGTCCTTCCTCTCGAGGCATACACTTCAATTTCACGCCGTTCGGCCTCTTTCTGTACAGGACGTCATCGACGAACTGGTACATAGTAGAGTGACGGGCTGCTTTTTCCGCTTCTTCCTGCTCCTCAGGAAGTTCCCCTGTTTGGAGGACTCGGATGGTATGCTATGCCCACACTGAAGCCTGGGGCTCGACGGCGAGGACTAAAGGCATTTCCTCCGCTACAGGAGCGGCTGTCTCGACTGCAAGAGCTTGATGCTCTGTCGAAGCTAGCCGTCCTATGGCGGGCTCAGTGTCTCCGGCAACATCCTTGCTGGCGGATTCGGGGAGCTCGGCGGGAAAGTACTTGCCGGGCCCTGATTTTCTCCTCTTGTTCTGCTCTGTTGATGGATCAACGGATGGCTGAGTTAGCCGAAGCACAAAGGTACCTGGTTCCACATGTAGCTTGAGGGCAGCACGTTTTGACAAGTAATCGACGATATCATTCTCCGCTCGGGGAAAGTATTCTGCTAGTATACCGTCCAAATGCTCTTCCAGCTTTCTCACTTCATCGACGTAGGCCTTCATCAACGTGCTCTGGTAATCCTTGTTGACTTGCTTGACAACAAGTTGCGAGTCGCCTCTGACGACGAGTTTCTTGATTCCGAGGTCCGCTGTGATCCTAAGACCGGCAAGCAGCCCTTCGTACTCAGTTGTATTGTTTGTTGACACCTCCCTGGGGAAGTGCATCTGGATCACGTACTTGAGGTGCTCTTCGGTGGGGGCGACAAGCAGTACGCCAGCCCCGGCGCCCTGTAAGGAGAAAGCAACATCAAACTACATGATCCAATCGCAACTTGCCTCCTTGTCGGGGAGAGCAGTCTCTTGGGTTTCTTCATCAGGTGTCGCGGTCCATTCTGCAAAGAACTCCGCTAGGACTTGGCTTTGAATCATCGTGGTACTCTCAAACTTGAGGCCAAAGCTGGACAGTTCCATTGCCCACTCTACGATCCTTCCCGTTGCATCTCGATTGTGCAATATCCGTTGCAGAGGGAGGCGAGTGACGACAGTGATTCCGTGCGCCTGGAAGTAGTGACACAGCTTCCTTGAGGCCATAAGAAGGCCGAAGAGCAGTTTCTACACACCGGAGTACCTCGATCTAGCCCCCTGCAGAAGGGAACTAACAAAGTAGACCGGGTGCTGCATCATTTTCTTCTTCGGCGGCACTTCAATTGGCTGCATCGTCTCGGCATCGGTGGCATCAGGCTCCGTCGCTGCTATTACCTCATCATCAATTTCTCTCTGCGCCACTAGTGCGGCACTGACCACCTGGTTCATTGCCGCCAGGTACAGCAGCAACGGTTCATGTGGCCTAAGCGCAACTAGTGTTGGCGCGAAGGAGAGGTACCTCTTCAAATCTTGCAATGCTGCTTCTGGCGTCCACTCCATCGGGCCCGCCTTTTTCAAAATCTTGAAAAAGGGAAGGGCGCGCTCGGCGGGCTTGGAAATGAACCTGCTCATGGCGGCAACGCAACCAGCAAGCCGACGCACATCCTTGACTCGCTTGGGCGCTTCAATCTGCTCTATAGCTTTGATCTTGTCCAGATTGGCCTCTATCCCATGTTGTGACACAAAGAACCTGAGAAGCTTGCCAGACGGGACGCCGAAGACGCACTTCTCAGGGTTCAGCTTGAGATTGATCTTGCGTAGGTTTGCAAATGTTTCTTGTAAATCTGATATGAGGGTTTCTC
Source organism: Triticum aestivum (assembly GCF_018294505.1). NCBI lineage: Eukaryota > Viridiplantae > Streptophyta > Magnoliopsida > Poales > Poaceae > Triticum > Triticum aestivum. The sequence goes on along the minus strand of NC_057800.1, from coordinate 313,343,080 downwards.
TGTTCTTGGTTTTGACCACTATATCATCCATATAAGCTTCCATATTTCTATGGAGCTGGGGTTCAAAACCAATCTGGACTCCCTTGCAAACGTTGAACCAGCACTCTTCAACCCGAAAGGCATCCGTATAAAGCAATACGTACCACATGGGGTGATGAATGCCGTTTTCTCTTCATCTTCCCTTGTCATGAAGATCTGGTGGTAGCCGGAGTAGGCATCGAGGAATGACAACAGATCACACCCAGCTGTGGAGTCAACAATCTGGTCGATGCGCGGCAACGGGAAGGGGTCTTTGGGACAAGCCTTATTAATATCTGTGTAATCAATACACAACCTCCACTTCCCATTTGCCTTGCGCACTACCACCGGATTGGCCAACCACGTTGGATGGAGCACTCCTCTTACCAAACCCGCTGCTTCCAGTTTCCGGATCTCCTCTGTGATGAACTCTTGTCGTTCCAAAGCTTGCTTTCTGACCTTCTGCTTGACGGGCCGCGCATGAGGACAAACAGCAAGGTGGTGCTCAATCACCTCCCTAGGAACGCCGGGGATGTCGGATGCTTGCCATGCAAACACATCGACATTCGCCCGCAGGAAGGTGACGAGCGCGTCTTCCTATTTGTCGTCAAGGGTGGAGCTTATGGTAAAAGCTCCTCCCATGCCGTCCTCCTTGACAGAAACCTTCTTGGTTCCCGGCGGTGTGGCCCTGGACTTCTTGTTTCTGTCGGCGGAGCTCTCTGGCACGTCCTCGACGGGAGCGCTACACTCCGAAGAGGTGCGCTTGCCGGAGTGGGTGCCTGAGGTCTCACCAGTCTTCTTCTTTTGCCTTCCCGGGGCTCCAGCGGCAGGAGCAAGCGCCTTAGCAGTGGCGGCTGCTGCAACTGCTTGTTGGTAGAGTTGGTCAGCGCAAATTAGCGCATCCTTCTTGTCTGATGGGACGGTGATGATCGTCACAGGCCCCGGCATCTTCAGGGTGTTGTAGGCGTAATGTGACGCCGCCATGAACTTGGCCAGCGCTGGGCGGCCAAGGATCCCGTTGTAAGGCAAGGGGATCTTGGCAACGTCGAACACAATCCTTTCTGTCCTGTAGTTCAGATCACTCCCAAAAGTCACGGGCAACGTGACCTTTCCCTTTGGTTGACTTCTTCCCGGGTTGACCCCCTGAAACGTGCCCATCTCTTCGAGGTCTTCATCAGGAATCTGCAATTTCTCGATCACGGCAGGCGAGATTAAGTTCAGACCGGCCCTGCCATCGACTAGCATGTTTGTCACCTTGAGGTTGCATATTGTTGGTGAAACCAACAATGGCAAGCACCCGACTGTAGTAGTGCGATCAGGGTGATCCTCAGTGTCAAAAATGATAGGTGTGCTGGACCACTCCAGCGGCCTTTGGGCATCAAACGACGGTTCCGCCGCTGTAATCTCACGCGCCCACTATTTAAGCTGGCAGTGAGAGGTATGCAGCAAGGCGCCGCCATCGACGCACATGGCCTCTGTAGCTTTCTGAAATTCTTGGTCACCAGACTCATCGTCCTCTTCGTGATCATTGTCTTCTGGATTTTTGTCACGGCCCCGGGCGGGCCTCTCCTGCTGTTTATCTTTGCCGCAATGGCCCGCCTGGCCGTTACGCTTCTTGCCGGACCCCTCAGCACCATCCCTGCCTTTCTCCTTGTCCCGCCTCACATATTCAGCCCTCTGCTTCTTGGCAAGGAGCTCAACCTGTCAGTAGTTCTGGAGATCATGGCCTTTGGTGTGATGGATCTTGCAGTATTGCTTGTCGGAGTTTCCTGGCTTCTCGGCAGCCGCCAAGGCCCGACAGGAGACACATCCAGCAATTTCCTTGCCGGGGTCATCTCCCTTGGTTTTCTTGGCGGAGCCGGCGTCGTCAGATCCCTCGACGGCAAGCACAGCCTTACCTTTGCGCTTCCTGTTGCGGCGCCGGCCTTTCTTCGCCGGGGCGGCAGTATCCTCATCTGAGCAGTCGGTTTCCACGCTGGCATCTTCGCCAGGGTACTTCCTACCCTCTTCAGCTCGGGCACATCTGTCAGCAAGAACATAGAGTTCTGCCACATCTTTCACCTTTTTCATTGCCAGTTCTTCGCGCATCATGCGTTACGCACATTCTGATGGAACGTGCTGATGATGGCGGTAGGGTGAACATCAGGGATATTGTACTGTACCCGGCTGAACCTCTATATATACTTGCGCAGACTCTCGCCTCCCTTCTGGGGAATGACATGCATGTCGCTTCAATGGTCATGGGCTTGGTGACCTCCAGTAAAGGCGCCCACAAACTCATGGCACAAATCCGACCAGGAGGAAATAGAGTCTACCGGCAAGTGCATCAACCACGACATGGCGTTGGGTTTAAGAGCCAATGGAAAGTAATTCGCAAGCACCTTATCGTCGCGGGCTCCGGCGGCTTGCATCGCGATGGTGTGGATACTGAGGAACTTAGACGGGTGAGTCTTGCCGTTGTACTTTTCGCCAACATCAGGTTTGAAGGTGCGGTGAGTGGGCCACTGGAACTGCCGCAGCTCACGGGTAAAAGCCGGACAGCCTACCTCGTAAGGTAGGCCTCCAGGGCTCTCCGGGGCCGGGTGGTTCACAGCAGGCCCTACTCGCCTGTCTGACTGGTGGCGCGCTCCGCCCCGGCGCTCGATAGTGGTTCGGGCATCTTCATGGGCTCGTTCCCGAAGAACTTGGCGCTAGTCACAGTGGGTCCGCGGGTCAGATGATGCTATGGAGATGTCGTCGCCCGCGACGTCGCGTCGAGCCAGCGTCCGCGGTACTGGATGGGGAAGAGGTGAATGCACCGTGGTCACGGTGCCGCCGGCTTTTTCGCCACTGGTCCGCAGGACTCCATCGGAGCGTAGACCCGAGGGCCTCACCGGACTCGGTTCGTCTTTGTTGGCCACCGCAACAAGGCTTCGGATAGTGGCTCTCCATTCGTTGAGTTTCCCCGTAGCCGGAGGAAAATCGAGGAGCAACTGCGCGTGCCAGGGCCTCTGCTGGCGTCGGTGGCAGCGAAACCTGCACGGATCGCGACGTGCTTCGACTTCTGACCATGTCAGAAGGAGCTCTATCGCGACACCACGGTCGCATGCCGTTTTCACCAGCGCCTCAGCGAGTGGGCAGGTCTTCTACGTCCCGGGAGTGGCGCTCGGGGCTCTTCCCGCGGCGACGCCCGGGATCTTCGGCGTGATTACGTCGTTCGTCGCTCGTTGCCTGGGAGGAGCGCACTATTGGCACCGGCGTGGGAGTCTTGGAGGCCCTTGCGTCGCCTTCGGGCGGGGCGGCGATGACCCTGGAAGGCTCCGCTCCACCCCCGAAGGGCTTGGCTCCACCTTTGGATTTGGCGACGTGTGGCCCGTTACCAGGCGCACAAACATCGCCGCCTCCCAAACTCCGGCTGCTGGGATGGTGTTGGTGTTCGCGAGCAGCGCCCCGGGTCCTTTCTGCGACCGGTCCGCTGCTCGCCCGCGTCGGGACGGGCTGTCCGGCTTTCGACTGGCCAACAGCCACCGTCGTCTTCTTCTTGGGCGCCATGATGATGAAGAAGCGCCGAACTAACTGCTAAAGCCGATTCTCACAACTGCGCCCCCTACCTGGCGCGCCAGAGATGTCGGTGGGAACGACACCTATGGGATCACAAGAATCCCTACTGTGGTTAGCGGGGCGCGGGGTCGTGAGAAGAGCGGATCTAACAGGTAGCACACGGTTCGTTTATCCAGGTTCGGGCCGCGAGGATGCGTAAAACCCTACTCCTGCTTTGGTGGATTGTATATCTGTGTTCTTGAGCTAGCTATGGGGCGTGAGGAGCTCCAAAAAGCCGAATCCTTCCTCCTGGTCGCCTCGGGCCTCCTTTTATAGAAAAAGGGGTTGCCACAGTGGCACACAGGAGGTGGAAAGGGTACAGTGATGCGAGGTTATCCCTCGCATTACATGACAAGGCGCATTTAATGCGTCTTGCTTAAGTGTCCTTGCTTTATCGGGGACGGGGAGAGATCTGTCTCGTCCGTCGCCGCTCCTTCTTGTAGCGACACGCGCCCTGGCCAGCGATGCCTGAGATGCCACGTAGGTAGGCGGGCAGCTGAGGTGGCGCAGTGGTGGGTCTTCACGAAGATCTGCATGCCGCCACTTAGGTGCCTCCCCAGCTGGTTGGGTCGGCAGCTACATGCATGCGGTGGTGGAGGTTTAGTCGGTGTGGGCCTGATGGTGGCCCGAGGGTGTCCTCGGGAAGGGCCTTGCCGGGGCCCCGGCAAGGGTCTTGCCGAGGCGCCTGCTATCATCCCCGGCAAGGCGCTTGCCGGGGGCCTTGTGGTCTGCCTCGGCTGGGATCCCGCCAAGGGTTGTCGTCTCCTTAGTGCGTATCTGATCTTGAATGTCTTCACAAAGATCTGCATGCCGCCACGGGGATGTCTCCTGAATCCTAGCCCTTTGGGGGCAGTGGACTCAAGGGTGGTTTACTCCGTAGGCGCGGGACGAGTCGCCGCGGCAAGGGTCTTGCCGGGGCTGCTAGAACTGTCTCCCGGCAAGGATCTTACCGGGAGAGTTCGCTTCGTCCCCTTTGCTCTTCGTGGTCTTGGCCTTGGCGTTGTTCTAGTTCTCTTGAGCTTCGGTCTTACCCTGGCTCACCTCCCTTGCCTTGCTTGGTGTGGTGGTGCCCATGGCTCAGACTGCCCGTGCACAGTTATACAGGTACAAAAAGTGTACCCCTCTTTTTATACACCAACATTCTCCCCGATTTTTTTCTCACCAAACACGAATATATGGAGTTGGAGTTGAGGTCGGTGGAGCGTCAGGGGCCCACAAGGAAGGGGGTAGGCCCAGGGGGTTAGGCGCGCCCCACCCTCATGGACAGGGTGTGGGCCCCTGACATGGATTCTTCTTCCAGCATTTTTTATATATTAAAAAATAATCTCCGTTGATTTTGAGGTCATTCCGAGAACATTTATTTCTGCACAAAAATAACACCATGGCAATTCTGCTGAAAACAGTGTCAGTCCGGGTTAGTTCCATTCAAATCATGCAAGTTAGAGTCCAAAACAAGGGCAAAAGTGTTTGGAAAAGTAGATACGAGGGAGACGTATCACGTGGCGCGCTCCGACTTCTCACCACGTTAGAAGGAGCTCTATCACGGGCCAGCGGCTGTGTGCCATTTTCGCCAGCACTTTGGCGGGCATGCTGGCTTCTTCCGTCCCGCAAGTGCTACACGTGAGTCTTCCCACGGCAGCACCCGGGGTCCCCAGCATGGTGGCGCTGCTCGCCACGCGCATACTGATAAGAGTGCATCATGGGCGCCGGCGTAGGCGACTTGGAGATCGCCGCGCCGCCCGTAGGTGGCACGGCGTCGCCCTTGGAGGGCCCCGCGCCGCCTGCGAGGGGCCCGACTCCGTCTTTGGATTTGGCGGCATGCGGCTCGTTGTCTCCGTGCGAACAACGCCGGTCACTAGGCTCTGGCTACCAGAGCGATGTTGGTGCTCTCGGGCCGCGCCTCGGGTTCTGTCCGCGACTGGCCCGCTGCTCGCCTGCACCGGTACGGGCCGTTCGGCTCCCAATAAACCGATTGCTATGACCGCCTTCTTCTTGGGATCCATGATGATGAAGAACTGCTAGGCTGACTATTAGACCAGATTTTCACAACTGCGCACCCCCTACCTAGCGTGCCAATGATGTCGGGGGAAATTGACACCTATGGGATCACTAGGATCCCTTCTACAGCTGGCGGGCGTGGGGTTGTGGAAAGAGCGGGTCGGACAGGAGGCACGCGGATCATTTACCCAGGTTCGGGCCACGAGGAAGCATAAAACCCTAGTCTTGCTTTGGTGGATGTATTGAGAGTGTTCTTGAGCTAGCTACGGGGTGCAACTTTGCCCAAAAGATCCGACCTGGTCGCCTCGGGCCTCCTTTTATAAGAAAAAGGGGTTGCCACAATGGCACACAGGAAGTGGAAAGGTGTACAGTGGATGAGTCTATCCTCTGGCACCGTTGGACAAACACATTTAATGTGTTGCCGACGTGCCCCTCTCACTTTATCGGGGACGACAAGGAAGCAAGTCTTAGCTGTCGCCGCCACGCCTGGCTTCGACACACGTCTGAGCTGACAAGGTGTCGTGGTGCCACGTTGGTTGGCTGCTGGGCTGGCGCGGTGGTGGAGCCTTCAGGAAGAATTGCATGCCACCACGCAGGTGCTTGCTGGGTTGGTGTAGAGGCTGCTCGTCGCCATGCAGGTTCTCGCCCAGCTGGTTGTGCTAGCAGCTGCTTGGGGATGGCGGTGGAGCTTTGGCAGATGCGGGCCTGGCTTCGGCCCTGTTGGTGTCCTCGGCAAGGGTCTTGTCAGGCCCCTGGCAAGGGTCTTGCCGTGGTATCGCGGTCGTCCACGGCAAGGATCTCGCCGGGGGTCATCGTCTTCTGGTCCTCATCTGATCTTGTGTGTTCATGATCTTGACAAAGATCTGCATGTCACCACGGAGGTGCCTCCCGAGCTTTGGTTCCAATGTAGGCGTTGGAGGTGTTTGGAACTCCTGGGCTCAAGGGTGGCTCGCTCTGCTGGTGTTGGGCAAGTTACCCCGGCAAGGCTCTTGCTGGGGCCACGGAGGTTGCCCTGACAAGGGTCTTGCCGGGGGAGTCCACCTTGCACCTTTCTTCTTCGGTGTTTCTGGCCTTGGCGTTGCTTTGTTTGTCTTATGCTTTGGTTTCCCTCCGGCTTCCCGCCTCTGCCTTGTTAAGTGTGGCCGTGGGCGCGGCTTTGACTTCTCGTGCACAAGTAAAGGGGTCAATAGGAGAGGCCCTACTTTTGTACACCGACAAGAAGCGCTCCTGAGATGCGGCCCTGTTGAGCCCTGGAATGTCGACGTAGACGTGCAGCCCGCCGTCCTCGCTAGGATGGGGGGCTACGCCAGGTGGTGGGCATCAGTTGCCATGTATGGCCCTTGCCTCTTGAAGCTCCTGGGTCGCCTTTACGATGAACTCCTGAGCACAGGGCCCTCCTTGCCCAGTGCCCTCCTAAGGGGAACATGCAGCGAAGCACGCCTCCACATGGTGCCTGAGCGCCTCCCTCGTGATGTTGGCTAGGTCTGAGGCCCTCCACAAGAGAGCCCCCGAGCCTTGCCCGAGGAGGAAGCTGGGCGCGCCTTCCTATGCGAGGGAGGCAGGCACCCCAGCTGTGGGCGCAGGTCGTGAGGTGGTGCCGCTGGAGACGCTGCTCTCCTGAGGCCCCGGGAGGAGTAGCTGCTTCTTCTTCTTGGGGATGGCCTCAGGAGGGTACGCAATGACTTCGTTGTCGAGGTCTTCGATCACAATGGCACGGAAACAAGAAGCTGAATCTTGTGAAATTAATACTGCTTTGCTGAATCTTGTCATGAAAGATCCTTTTTCTGGCCTTCCGAGTGAAGATGCCACTACCCATCTAAACAACTTTGTTGATTTGTGTGATATGCAAAAGAAGAAAGATGTGGATAAGGATATTGTTAAACTTAAGCTATTTCTGTTTTCGCATAGAGATCGTGCTAAAGCTTGGTTTTTGTCTTTGCCTAAAAATAGTATCAATTCATGGAATAAGTGCAAAGATGCTTTTATCTCTAAGTATTTTCCTCCCGCTAAGATCATCTCTCTTAGAAACGATATTAGGAATTTTAAGCAACTTGATCATGAGCATGTTGCACAATCTTGGGAGAGGATGAAATTAATGATACGTAATTGCCCTACACATGGTTTGAATTTATGGATGATTATACAAAAAAATTATGCCGGATTGAATTTTGCTTTTAGAAATCTTTTAGATTCGGCCGCGGGAGGCTCTTTTATGGAAATCACTTTAGGAGAAGCTACCAAACTCCTAGATAATATTATGGTTAGTTATTCTCAATGGCACACCAAAAGATCTACTAGTAAAAGAGTTCATGTGATTGAAGACATTAATGTTTTGAGTGGAAAGATGGATGAACTTATGAAATTGTTTGCTAATAAGAGTGCTCCTAATGATCCTAATGATATGCCTTTGTCTACTTTGATTGAGAATAATAATGAATCTATGGATGTGAATTTTGTTGGTAGGAACAATTTTGGTAACAACGCGTATAGAGGTAATTTTAATCCTAGGCCGTTTCCTAGTAATTCCTCTAATTATTATGGTAATCCTACAATAATTCTTATGGAAATTATATAAAGATGCCCTCTTATTTTTAATCTAATATTAAAGAATTTGTTAGTTCACAAAAGAGTTTCAATGCTTTGATTGAAGAAAAATTGCTTAAGATTGATGAGTTGGCTAGGAACGTGGATAGAATTTCTCTTGATGTTGATTCTTTGAAACTGAGATCTATTCCACCTAAGCATGATATCAATGAGTCTCACAAAGCCATGAGAATTCCCATTGATGAGTGCAAAGAAAGAACCGCTAGGATGCGTGCTAAAAAAGATTGCTTTGTGAAAGCATGTTCTTCTAGTTTTCATGATAATAAGGATGAAGATCTAAAAGTGGTTGATGTGTCCCCTATTAAATCTTTGTTTTGCAATATGAATCTTGATAATGATGGGACTGGAGATGAGTCAACTTTAATTAGAAGTCCTCCCAAAAATTCGGAGTTTTTAGATATTGATGCAAAAATTGTTAAAAGTGGGATTTAAGAGGTCAAAACTATAAATAGCAATGAACCCACAATCTTGGATTTCAAGGAATTTAATTATGATAATTTCTATTTGATAGATTGTATTTCCTTGTTGCAATCCGTGCTAAATTCTCCTCATGCTTATAGTCAAAATAAATCATTTACTAAACATATCGTTGATGCTTTGATGCAATCTTATGAAGAAAAAACTTGAGTTGGAAGTTTCTATACCTAGAAAACTTTATGATGAGTGGGAATCTACAATTAAAAGAAAAATTAAAGATCCTGAATGCTATGCTTTGTGTGATTTGGGTGCTAGTGTTTCCACGATCCCGAAAACTTTGTGTGATTTGTTAGGTTTCCGTGAATTTGATGATTGTTCTTTAAACTTGCACCTTGCGAATTCCACTATTAAGAAACCTATGGAAAAAATTAACGATGTTCTTATTGTTGCAAATAGGAATTATGTGCCCGTAGATTTCATTGTTCTTGATATAGATTGCAATCCTTCATGTCCTATTATTCTTGGTAGACCTTTCCTTAGAACGATTGTTGCAATTATTGATATGAAGGAAGGGAATATTAAATTCCAATTTCCGTTAAGGAAAGGCATGTAACACTTCCCTAGAAAGAAAATTAAATTACCTTATGAATCTATTATGAGAGCCACTTATGGGTTGCCTACCAAAGATGGAAATACCTAGATCTATGTTAGCTTTTATGCCTAGCTAGGGGCGTTAAATGATAGCACTTGCTGGGAGGCAACCCAATTTTATTTTAATTCCTTGCTTTTTGTTCCTATTTAGTAATAAATAATTTATCTATCCTCTGTTTTGTTTGTGTTTTTTGTGTTTAATTAGTGTTTGTGCCAAGTAGAACCGTTGGGAAGACTTGGGAAAGTCTTTTTGATCTTGCTGTAAAAAACAGAAACTTTAGCGCTCACGATAATTTCCGCCATTTTTTATTGGAGAGTCATATTTAGTTAATTATTTTTTCAGATGATTAATAGATAAATTCCTCACTTCCATAAATTTATTTTAGAATTTTTGGGGTTCCATAAGTTCGCGTTAGTTACAGATTACTACAGAATGTTCTGTTTTTGACAGATTCTGTTTTTTGTGTGTTGATTGCTTATTTTGATGCATCTATGGTAGTAAAAGAGTTTATAAACCATAGAGAAGTTGGAATACAGTAGGTTTAACACCAATATAAATAAATAATGAGTTCATTACAGTACCTTGAAGTGGTGTTTTGTTTTCTTTCGCTAACAGAGCTTACGAAGATTTTCTTTTAAGTTTTGTGTTGTGAAGTTTTCAAGTTTTGGGTAAAGATTTGATGGATTATGGAACAAGGAGTGGCAAGATCCTAAGCTTGGGGATGCCCATGGCACCCCAAGGTAAATACAAGGACACCAAAAAGCCTAAGCTTGGGGATGCCCCAGAAGGCATCCCCTCTTTTGTCTTCGTTCATCGGTAACTTTTCTTGGAGCTATATTTTTATTCGCCACATGATATGTGTTTTGCTTGGAGCTTCTTGTATAATTTGAGTCTTTGCTTTTTAGTTTACCACAACCATCCTTGCTGTACACACCTTTTGATAGAGACATACATGAATTGGAATTTATTCGAATACTCTATGTGCTTCACTTATATCTTTTGAGCTATATAGTTTTTGCTCTAGTGCTTCACTTATATCTTTTAGAGCACGGCTTTGGTTTTATTTTATAGAAATAATTGATCTCTCATGCTTCACTTATATTATTTTGAGAGTCCTTTAGAACAACATGGCAATTTGCTTTTAGGAATTATAAAAACTTTCATATAAGTGCATTGAATACTAAGAGAAGTTTGATACTTGATGATTGTTTTTAGATATGGAGATGGTGATATTAGAGTCATGCTAGTTGGGTAGTTGTGAATTTGAGAAATACTTGTGTTGAAGTTTTTGATTCCCGTAGCATGCACATATGGTGAACTGTTATGTGATGAAGTCGGAGCATGATTTATTTATTGATTGCCTTCCTTATGAGTGGCGGTCAGGGATGAGCGATGCTCTTTTCCTACCAATCTACCCCCCTAGGAGCATGCGTGTAGTACTTTGTTTCAATAACTAATAGATTTTTGCAATAAGTATGTGAGTTCTTTATGACTAAGGTTGAGTCCATGGATTATACGCACCCTCACCCTTCCACCATTGCTAGCCTCTCTAGTACCGCGCAACTTTCGCCGGTACCATAAACCCACCATATACCTTTCTGAAAACAGCCACCATACCTACCTATTATGGCATTACCATAGCCACCGTTCATAATTCTTTCATACATGTCACTCTTGATTCATTGCATATCCCGGTACACCGCCGGAGGCATTCACATAAAGTCATATTTTGTTCTAAGTATTGAGTTGTAATTCTTGAGTTTTAAGTAAAAATAAGTGTGATGATCATCATTATTAGAGCATTGTCCCAGTGAGGAAAGGATGATGGAGACTATGATTCCCCCACAAGTCGGGATGAGACTCCGGACGAAAAATAAAAAAAAAGAAAGAGAAAAGAGGCCAAAAGAAAAAAAGAAAGAAGGCCCAAACAAAAAAATGAGAGAAAAAGAGAGAAGGGACAATGTTACTATCCTTTTTCCACACTTGTGCTTCAAAGTAGCACCATGATCTTCATGATAGAGAGTCTCCTATGTTGTCACTTTCATAAACTAGTGGGAATTTTACATTATAGAACTTGGCTTGTATATTCCAATGATGAGCTTCCTCAATTTGCCCTAGTTCTTCGTGAGCAAGCAAGTTGGATGCCCACCCACTTAGTTACTTTTGTTGAGCTTTCATACACTTATAGCTCTAGTGCATCCGTTGCATGGAAATCCCTACTCACTCACATTGATATCTATTAATGGGCATCTCCATAGCCCGTTGATACGCCTAGTTGATGTGAGACTGTCTTCTCCCTTTTTTTCTTCTATACAACCACCATTCTATTCCACCATAGTGCTATGTCCATGGCTCACGCTCATGTATTGCGTGAAGATTGAAAAAGTTTGAGAACATCAAAAGTATGAAACAATTGCTTGGCTTGTCATCAGGGTTGTGCATGATTTAATATTTTCTGTGATGAAGATAGAGCATAGCGAGACTATATGATTTTGTAGGGATAACTTTCTTTAGCCATGTTATTTTGAGAAGACATGATTGCTTAGTTAGTATGCTTGAAGTATTATTATTTTTATATCAATATTAAACTTTTATCATGAATCTTTTGGATCTGAACATTCATGCCACAATAAAGAAAACTTACATTGAGAAATATGTTAGGAAGCATTCCACATCGAAAATTCTGTTTTTCTCATTTACCTACTCGAGGACGAGCAAGAATTAAGCTTGGGGATGCTTGATAGGTCTCCAACGTATCTATAATTTTTGATTGTTCCATGCTATTATATTATCTATTTTGGATGTTAATGGGTTTTATTTTACACTTTTATATCATTTTTTGGACTAAGCTATTAACCAGAGGCCCAACCCAAATTGTTGTTTTTTTGCCTATTTTAGTGTTTTGCCGAAAAGGAATATCAAACGGAGTCCAAAACGGAATGAAACCTTCGGGAGCATTATTTTTTGAACAAACGTGATCCAGGAGACTTGGAGTGGACGTCAAGAAACAATCGAGGAGGCCACGAGGCAGGGGCGCGCCCTCCACCCTCCTGGGCCCCTCGTTGCTCTACCGACCTACTTCTTCCTCATATATATACGTACCCCACAAACATCTAGGAGCACCACGAAAACCTAATTCCACTGCCGCAACCTTTTGTACCCAAGAGATCCCATCTTGGGGCCTTTTCCAAAGCTCCGCCGGAGGGGGCATTGATCACGGAGGGCCTCTACATCAAGTCCATGGCCTCTACGGTGATGCATGAGAAGTTTACTTCAGACCTTTGGGTCCATAGCTAGTAGCTAGATGGCTTCTTCTCTCTCTTTGGATCTCAATACAATGTTCTCCTTGATTCTCTTGGAGATCTATTCGATGTAATCTTCTTTTGTGGTGTGTTTGTCGAGATCCAATGAATTGTGGGTTTATGATCAAGTCTATCTATGAACAATATTTGAATCTTCTCTGAATTATTTTATGTATGATTGGTTTATCTTTGCAAGTCTCTTCGAATTATCGGTTTGGTTTGGCATACTAGATTGATTTTTCTTGCAATGGGAGAAGTGCTTAGCTTTGGGTTCAATCTTGTAGTGTCCTTTCCCAGTGACAGCAGGGGCAGCAAGGCATGTATTGTATTGTTGCCAGCGAGGATAAAAATATGAGCTTTATATCATATTACTTGAGTTTATCCCTCTACATCATGTCATCTTGCCTAATGTGTTACTCTATTCTTATGAACTTAATACTCTAGATGTATGTTGGATAGCGGTCGATCTGTGGAGTAATAGTAGTAGATGCAGAATCGTTTCGGTCTACTTGTCACGGACGTGATGCCTATATACATGATCATGCCTAGATGTTCTCATAATTATTCGCTTTTCTATCAATTGCTCGACAGTAATTTGTTCACCCACTGTAATACTTATGCTATCTTGAGGTAAGCCACTAGTGAAACCTATGGCCCCCGGGTCTATTCTCCATGATACAAGTTTCCAATCTATTTTATTTTGCAATCTTTACTTTCAATCTGTATCATAAAAATACCAAAAATATTTATCTTATTATTATCATCTCTATCAGATATCACTCTTGCAAGTGGCCGTGAAGGGATTGACAACCCGTTTATCACGTTGGTTGCGAGGTTCTTATTTGTTTGTGTAGGTACGATGTGACTCGTGCTAGGTCTTCTACTGGATTGATACCTTGGTTCTCAAAAACTGAGGGAAATACTTATGATGCTTTACTACATCACCCTTTCCTCTTCAAGGGAAAACCAACACAGTGCTCAAGAGGTAGCAGCCACCAGCGGCGCTGACGAGCTCAACGATGCGGTCCAGCCAGTCTTCATAGAGGTCGTCGACCGGGCGGTAACACAGGAGCTCGCGTGCCATGAGCAATGCGGCCTGCGCATCCGTGGGCACGCGACGAGCGTGGGACGACGAGCCGGCCAGAGTCAGCGATGGGGTGGCTGTGCGACCGTCCCGCCACACAGAGGGGTGCCGCGATGACACCTACTGCTCGTTCACTGCCGGGCCGGTGGCGGCGTTTGCAGCATGTGACGGAGAATGGTGGGGAGGTCCGCCAATGGGCGCTGTCTGGGCGACGCGGGCGGCGAGGGCGGCGTGGCGCTCAACACGGGCTCGGCGAGAATCTGGCATGGATGCGATGGAGCTAGGGAAAATGGATCAACAAAGGGAAAGCTTCGGCGCACCCCTACCTGGCGCGCCAAATGTCAGATTACGGGTTTCGGCAAGCCCTTGAGGTTCGAACACTGGGGTGTGCATGAAGATCTCTCCCCCCTTAGCTCACGCCCCCACAACGATCTAAAAGCCTAGCTTGCCGAACCCAAGGAACAAAGGACACAAGGGTTTATACTGGTTCTCGCCACCATTGCGGTGTAATACCCTACTCGAGTGTGGTGTGGTGGATTGCCTTCTAGGCTGGGGATGAACAAGTACAAGGGAAGAACAACCTCTTGCGGAGAGGTGTTCTTGAGCTCGATGAGCTTGTGTGGTTGGGGATGATCTGAATGATCCGTCTCCAGATGAGCCTCTCCTTGACTATGGTGGTGGCTAGCCCTATTTATAGAGGCCCGGGTCCTCTTCCAAAATATTAGGCGGGAAGGGATCCCACAACGGCCAGTTTGGAGGTGGACAATGAGTATAAGTTATCCTGACAAAAGGTGCTCTTCGCCTGCCAAAGGCTCTGGTGGTGACGCCGTCGTGGGCTCCGTCGTGACCTCCGTTTTGCCGTCCTACTGATCTTGGTCTGTTGCACCGATATGGAAACCTTTGCCTGACGCCTCGAGACATCTCGCCTGTGCCTGCCTCTTTAGCACCAAAGAGGAAACTGGCACTCTACGCCCGCTAGCGCCCGCCTGGCCTTGGTCGTCATGGCTCACGTCACGGGAACCTCACGAGGAGCCCCTTGCCTTGATGTCTCCGCTCCTCGTGAGCCAGCCTAGTGAGGCTGCCCCTGAGGAAGTCTTGTGTCGTCCGCCTCGCGAGGCTTGGCCCCTCGCAGGGTCTTTAGTGTTGGCCGATGAATATGGGCCGTACCAGGGCATTGGTGGAACCATGCCCTGGGCCGCAAGTAGGCAAGTCTGGGTACCCCGGTTCCCAGGACGCCGACAATGTTGAAGGGAGGGTCAGCTTCAACTAAGAGATACCGTAACTATGGATTATGATTATCACGTTATGAGCAGCATATTGATGGTCAAATTGCATAAGCATGTTTAGGACCCCTGGCAGGTTACACATTATAGATAAGCTGGGTAAAGGCTGGCGGGTTATGAAGTTATTATCTAAGCCGCCCGAATAACATTGGTAGAGCAATTATATACAGATCTAAGATTAATGAAATTTTACAAAGTATAAAACAAACAAGTTTCACGATTTATGCCTATAATTTTGGACCTACCGCGGCTGTGAAAATGAAAGATAATTGCTAAACCTAAGATGAAGTGGCGAACAAGTAGTCGGTGGTGTGTGAATTCCGAAGAAGGAAGATCAGCGTTGTATAAAATAAGAACTAAGGCAAGCACAGTTTTCCCCTGTTCGTGGATGGAATCACATCTTCTAAGCAAGGTTGGATTAACTAGGATGAACTTGGCCAAACACCGGCGAACCACCTATGAAATTGGTTGATCTAATGTGGATCTTAGAAAGGGGAAAGAAGTACCTGGAGGTGTTGATGGAGAGCGGGAATGCACCGCTATTTTCTGGTCCAGTTAGGTTGATGCAGCGGCCGGGCTCCGGCTGCGGTGGTTGAAGTGAGGAAGAAGAAGAAGAAGAAGAAGAGAGGGGGCAGGGTAAAAGTGAAAAAGGGGACACCATCCCTATTTATAAGGAAACGGTAAAATTGCATGCGCGGAAATGGAGGAGGCAACATGATTATCTCAACAATGCACGCGCCTTGATTCTCAGACGACCAATTAATATAAAAGATCCGTTGTGATGTCCTCGGTTTTTTTGTAGATTTAATATGCATGATGTCATGGAGGGTTACAATGATTTAGTTTGCATGACATCATGGCAGGTTACAGTGGTTTATTCAAGGTTAAGCTTTGGAAGACAATTCGCCAACTGAAGTAGTGAAGATTGACATGAACAAGTTTAAATCAATTTGGGGCCTAATGTTGGGGATATAACCCCGAGCTGTGACCCACCCAGGAGGGGCCAGGTTACTCTATTGGCGACTTAATATGAAGAGGGCCCAAGAAGGCCTGATATGAAGAAGCAGGAAGACGGAGGCTTAAGAGGCGGGCCTGGTGACGGCCCAAGACCCGAAAAGTGTGAGCCGCCCGATGATGACTTGCCTGGTAAGGCAAGGAGACTTAGAAACTGAGTTGGTCACGTTGTGTTATCCGGCTCGGACTCTTGTAAGCCCCAAGGCCTCGACCTGTGTATATAAAGGTGAGACCCGGTGGCGGGTTAACTCAAGAAACAACTGATCGATAGCTTGGTCAAGCGTAATCGCTCCCTTGTAATCGAGACTCAAGCAATACAACTAGAAGCATGACGTAGGCTTTTACCTCGTCGTGAGGGGGCGAACCTGGGTAAACCTTTGTGTCCTTTGTCTCGCTCAACCCCTTCGAGCTAACCTACATTGTTGTGGCTCCACACCTAAGTCCTTTCACAAGGGCATCTGTTGTGTTAAATCTACGACAATCTGTTAATTTTGAAGTATCCAGATCATCTTTTTTGTGAGAACGGTTTATCAATGATGGTTACACTCCAAAATCTGTATGCATTGCAGGGTTTATGGCACCCACCAGGATTTCCAGTCCCATGGATGTTTGATGATGCATACGAGTTGTCACGACCTTTGGAGTGTCCTGCTTGTGGGAGTAAGGAGGGGCCCTGCATGCCATCCGTAATTCGATGATGAACCTTCAATTTAGAACGTGGACATAGTGATATCCTGGTAAGGATTCACTCGTGTCACATCAAGTAAATCTTATTGATTCACTATCATGTTTTCTTACTTTAGCTGCAATTTTATGATGGAGGTTTTGCCATGTCACATTCATTACAGAATAAACCGTTTGGTTTGCTCTATGATGGTTATTTTTGTAGGGTTCACTTCTTATGTCATGTCAAGAATGAAGGCACTGTCCATCACTTATATTACTGGACACAACTGGATCAATCTATTGTCTGAGTACAATCTGAAGCCCTATGATGAATTGTAGTTTGTTTTAACAAACACGACACAATTAGTCCTTCTCGCATTTAAAAGAAGTGAAGAAAAGGATTGGATCAAGGTCAGGAAGCCTAGTGAAGTTAGAAAGCTAAAGTATGAAATCATAGCAGACCAGAGACTATCGCTGCTATCTCGCACATCGGTACCCCCTTCAGCATCTGATCGAGCACCGGCACCTGCTCTGACGGCACTGGCTCTAGCACTAACAGTGGTAGTAGCTCAGTCTGATCCACCAGAGGATTGGGAACCGACCCGTCAGCGGATCAGGTTGATCTACCGGAGGAACGGGCACCAACACGGGCGCCAGCTCCGACAGCGGTACCAGCTCCACAAGGAGCACCATCTTCGGCAGTAGTAGCGGCACTACCAGTCGCACCGGCACGAGCATCAGCAATGGCTCCGGCACCTGCACCAACACTTGAAGTTGCACTTGCAGCTACTCCGGCCCGTGCAGTGGCAACGGAACCAGCACTTGCACCGGCAACATACTGGGCTGTAGTTCGCACTACATATACCAAAGTCCTTACAAAAACCGACATCTCCACCTTCTTGGGAAGCATTGCCAGCCCAAGTCCTTCGTTCTTTTTTGTATGTCTTCTTGTTTGCAAACAGAGAATTCCTAGAGCAACGAGGGAGTCATTCAATAATTGAGGGCGACCGTGGCCAAGTTTCTCTTACCATGCGCAGTCATGGTGTGAATGAACCTACTCAATATACCATAAGTACAAAGGATGGTCGCATGATGATTGATGCTAAAGGATGGTCAAGGTTCAAAACTATATCAAATCTTGCGGTATGGGATGATGTTAAAATCGAACTTTCTCGGCAAGGAGAGCTGGTCCTAATCAACTTTGAAATTCTTCAGTAGCAGCACGCAACTGCCGAACTAATCCATCCTCCAAGAGATTTTGATGTAATAACATCACATGGTGAAACAAGTGTCCTTTTTGTATAAGTAGTATGATAGTATTATTTATCATGTAGGATATCATGAAAGAATTGCAACTCTGATTGTTGGTTAGCAACTGTGTTCGATTTTATTCTAATAGCCGTTGTGCTTTATTTAATTTTTTGTATTCGCCTTGCGACATCATCTAAAGCCAGCGCCGTATCGATCGCTTGCAATATGAAATGCGCTGAGTTATAACACATGGCCCCCCAAACATGCAGGCCCACTGGCCTGTGGCCCAAAGTCTAGAACCATAGCCTATCTAAATATTCTCATCTGAACCCCTATATTATGTTATAAATATTCCGCTCGATTTTTCTTATGTATAAGGTTGTGATATCAAAGATTTTTATATTTCTACATAGAGTGAGTATCTCTATCAAAAATATCTTTATGTGTAACTAGTTACTCCTGCCTTTCCACTTCATTTCATTGATATGCGAGCCATCCGGCAATGGGGTCCAGGTGCCGTGCACCAAATTAGAGTTCCCAACTACATGGTAGACTCACCCCGGTCGTAGTGCTGCGGTAATGCCCAATGAGCCGTCAAATAAAGAAAGCCCACCTTTCCACAGTAGTAGTAAGCTAGACGGACGAAGCAGCAATATTTGACTGGGCCTGAATCCCCTTCTCCCTCGTCTGCTTGTTCAGTGAAAACCTGCGCTCAACCATTGCGTAGGGTTTTCTCATGGAGAACCAGGTACGAATTCTTCATCCATCCCTGATAAATCCTAGTCCCTTGGTCACGGGTAATCCTAGGATGGTAGCCGTTGCCGTTGATGCATTTTTCTTCCGACTACATCTAGTGTGTTTCATTTGCGGTGCCCAAAGTGTGAGGACCCTATAGGTTTATGCGCCCTCGGCGAGATGCCACACTTGTTCCTTCTCATCCTAACACAGGGTTATAAAACGTGCATAGTATGTTCCTAGAATCCACTTTTATATCTGGCAGAGTTGGGGTTTTTGAACATGTTGTCAACTAATTTGGAAATTTGGATTGCTATATTTGGATAAAAGGTACTAGTACCATGGTCAACACCAACATGAAAGAGGAAATTATTTCCAGATTTGGATGGCGAATACATTGTGTTCTCATATTATTTTTCCTGCAGTGCATTCCTTGCTCTGCCAGAACACATGAACTCAAGATGGTCGGCCTTGCCATAACTAAATACACCGCAAGATTGAGCCCATTTCAAAGCACCTCTCCCATTGCAAGAAAAATCAATCTAGTTGGCCAAACCAAATCAATAGATCAGAGAGAAATACAAAGCTTAATAATGCATAAAAGAGTTCAGAGAAGACTCAAATAATATTCATAGATAATCTGATCATAAACCCACAATTCATCGGATCTCAACAAATACAACGCAAAAGAAGATTACATCGAATAGATCTCCAAGAACATTGAAGAGAACATTGTATTGAAGATCAAAGAGAGAGAGAGAAGAAGCCATGTAGGTACTAGCTATTTACCCGTAGGTCTGTGGTAAACTACTCACACATCATCGGAACGACAACACGGTTGATGTAGAAACCCTTTGTGGTCGAATCCCCCTCCGGCAAAGTACCAGAAAAGGCCTCCAGATGGGATCTTGCAAGAACAGAAACTTTCGGCAACGGAAAAGTATTTTTGGTGTTGCCCCTGGTATACAGGGAATATTTGGGTATTTATAAAGCAAACATTCGGGTTAGAGGAGCATCAGGGAGCACAATCCTGGGGGGGCGCCCCACCTAGGGTGCGGCCTCCAAGCTTGTTGCCAACTGGTGGCCCCTTTGACCTCCGCCCGAAGGTTCCTAGATGTCTTTTGCTCCAAGAAAAATCCTCAATAAGTTTTGTTTTGTTTGGACTCCATTTGGTATTGTTTTTCTGAAAAGTCAAAAACAAGAAAAGTAAACAAGCATGGAGTGTTTTCACAACATTAAACTTGCACGAAAATTAAACAAGCAACTGTAATAAGCTACAACCTAGCTCCAGTCAAACTACTAACAGGTAAGACAAAGCATAAAGACAATATCTCACAGTGCAACTAGGGTAAGTAAATACGAGTGAAGTAAAGCATAATAATAACTGTTGAAAGCATAACTAAAGTAAACAACTGCAAAAAGTGCTGGCAGAAACCGACACAAAACAGTAAATAACACGCAAGAATAACAATCGGTAAAACCTCAGGGTGTACATCAAAGAAATGACTTGCCTCGACACTTGTGGTCTATTGAGAATGGGTTCTGCCAGATCCCAGTGGCACGACGGTGGGTTCCAGGGTAATGAAATGGCCTAACAAAGGCAAAGGGGAAAATGCTAAATATGATGGGTTCAACTATGGTGGAAGTGGTATGGTCTAAAAGTGTGAGAGGAGTGAAGAATGTGGGCGTTCATTTCGATGGAATCGGAGTTGTGGGTGAAAGGATATGAAGGGCTGAAGTGGAAGGACCTATCTATAAATAAAGTATTTACCTGTGGGCCCCTGGGTGAGAATCTGGTGTTGCCTAGTTTGCGAATGCGCTTTCCAATGGGGAGAAGTGTAATTTTGGCCGAGGTGTTTCTAGAGAAGAATACGCACCCAAAGGTTGTATGCTTTCAAAAGATGGAAAACATACTGAGGCAGGTGTGCGACCACGTAAACAGCGGGCCCACGGGTGGAGTCGCTGAGGGCTAGGGCCCGCGTGCTGTCTCTTTCCTCCTCCTTTCTTCCTCCACTGGACAGCATGGGGACGGGCCGGTCGCCCGCGTTGTGGTCGCTCTAGTGGGCGAGAGCTCTGGCCGAGGGGGGAATGGATGTGTGATGTCTACTACATAACTTATTCTTGTAGACTCGTGTTCGGCCTCCAAGCGCAGAGTTTTGTGGGACAGTAGCAATTTTCCCTCAAGTGGATGACCTAAGGTTTATCAATCCATGAGACATGTAGGATGAAGATGGTCTCTCTCAAACAACCCTACAATTAAATAAAAGAAATCTCTTGTGTCCCCAAAACACCCAGTACACAATAGTAAATTGTATAGGTGCACTAGTTCAGCGAAGAGAAGGTGATAGAAGTGTAGTATGGATAGTAGATATCGGATTTTGTAATATGAAAAATTAAAAATAGCAAGGTAGAAAGTGATAAAATGGAGCACAAACAGTATTGCAATGTTTAGAAACAAGGCCTAGGGTTCATACTTTCACTAGTGCAATCTCTCAACAGCGCTAATATAATTGAATCATATAACAATCCCTCAACGTGCGATAACAATCACTCCGAAGTTCTTATCTAGCAGAGAACATAAGATGAAATTATTGTAGGGTACAAAACCACCTCAAAGTTATCTTCCTGATCAATCTATTGAGTCATCCCTATAAGTGTCACAAACAACCCTAGAGTTCGTACTAAAATAACACCATATGATACACATCAACAAACTCTAATGTCACCTAGATACTCCAATGTCACCACAAGTATCCATGAGTTGATTATTTGATATGCATCAAACAACTTCAGATCCATAATACTCAATCCAACCCAAAGAACTTCAAAGAGTGCCACAAGATTTCTACCGGAGAAAGTAGGATTTAAACATGCATCAACCCCTATGCATAGATTACCGCAATGTAACCTCAGGAATCCATGAGTTGAGTGCCAAAACATAAATCAAGTGAATCAATAGAACACCCCATTGTCACCATGGGTATCCATATGCAATACGTATATCAAGTGTTCTACAATCCAAAATATTCAATCTGATAATAGTGAAACCTCAAAGGTAAAAACTCAATTCATCAAAACAAGATAGAGAGGGAGAAACACCATATGATTCAACTATATTAACAATGCTCACGGTACATCAAGATCGTGCCAAATCAAGAACATGAGAGAGAGAGAGAGATCAAACAAATAGCTGCTGGCACGTACCCTCAGCCCCGAGGGTGAACTACTCCCTCCTCATCATGGTGGTCGTTGGGATGATGAAGATGGCCTCCGGTGATGATTTCCCCTTCTGGCAGGGTGCCGCTATAGAACTCCAGATGGTATTTCGAAGGTACAGAGGCTTGCATAGGGGGAGTCAAAGTTCTAGGGTTATTTGTAGGGGTTTCTTTATTCATTGGATTTTTTGGCGTCGGTCTCACGCGAAAAGTTGCTAAGATGGGCCCGTGAGGCAGTAGGGCACCGTTACCCCCTCGACGCGCCCAAGTGCATCGTGGGCACCTCGTGGATCTTCTGGTTCTCCCATGAAGCTTGAGGGGTCTATTTTGTTCAAAAAAAATTGTCAAAAAGTTTCGTCCCATTCCGAGAACTTCTATTTCTGCACAAAAAACAACACTCGGGTAGTTCTACGGAAAACAATGTCAGTCTGAGTTAGTTCATTCAAATCATACCAAAACCACATAAAATTGTTGTAAACTTGGCATGACTACTTCATAAATTATAGATACATTGGAGACGTATCTGCAACCACAAGCTTAATTCATGCTCATCCTTGAGTAGGTAAATGATAAAAGAAATAATTTATGATGTGCGAATACTAGCATAGTGCATAAGTTTGATCAATGATGGTTTCAATCACTTTTCCTAGCATCATAATAGAAATTCACTACTGCAGGATGCTGGTAATGCGACACTACGATCAGAGACCCTTCAAGAAAATGTGTGCGATGCAATAATTGCAAACGGTGTTGTATGAAACCGTCAGAAATGTGTTAAACATTTGTGATGACGGATGCATCAAACGCGGTTCAGGTTTTATTTTTGTGTGTGATGAAGGGCATACGGTTCAGTTCAATGAATTGTTTGCGATGAGGAGGAACAAAAGAAACGGGCAGGAAGATGAAGGCGTGTGTGATACACAACATACAGTTCACTCGGATGAACTGTTTGTGATTAGGCAACACAAAAGAAACGGTTAGCGATATATGGCATGCGGTTCACTCGGATGAACTGTTTGCGTTGAGACATGAGAACAGAAATGGTTCAAATGAACAAGATGTGTGTGATACGAGGCAAATAGGTCTATAATCGGAGACGTGTTCGAAGACCAATAACAACACAGATGATTACTGCTAACAAGCCGTATGTGTTGTGAGCAAGCGATTGCTGGTATACAATTGTGAGTGATTGATGAAAACATCACCGACGGGTTCCATTGTTTAGTCTGTGTGCAATGTGATTTTCTTTGTCTGCACAACATGTACGCTCTGTCTACAGCATCAACATATATACTTAAAAAGACAACATTGCATAACCAAATTAAGCATACAATTACACAAGTGACTACACACATAACATTTCCACACACCAAAGAAAGCAATTACATGCATACTAAAGTAGGAGAAACGAGGATGTAATCATCTACTTATTGTCGTGACGACGCTTGCCATTGCTCCGCTTCCGGCTGGATCCCTGGACGTTTTGGGGAAGGAGGGACTTCCTCATGTCAACGATATGCCTTTACATGGCGTAGCTCGTGTACGCCTCCTTGGCCGCGTACACGACGTAAGCTTTGTTGAGTTTCTCTATCCAGGCCGAGTGCCAGGCACGCTTGTCCTTGTCGCACAAATCCTTCATGTCTTTGTAGTGGGGGTCGATGATGGCCTCGGCGAGGTGAACTAGTGAGTCCTTCTCATGCTCCTTGCTGCCCCTGATCTTGTATTGGCCCTGGATGTCGACAAGATTCTGGCAGGTGATGCCGAATTATCAAGCTCCTTTACATCGTTGGTGATGTCCATCGTAGCGAACATGTAGTGGGGGTTGTTGACAAACCTGGCAAAACGCTCGCAAGGCCTTGTGGCCAGGGAGTAGTGGTAGACGAGGACATTGTGGCCCACGCACATCTGGGCGACGACAACCTTGGGACGAGACCCGGCACGAGCGCGGGTGTACTCGAGGTCGAACCCGACCACCTTGTACTTCTCCTCGGCAGGCAACAACTCCATGATGTGGATGGAGTGCTCCGCCCAAACAGGGTCATTGGTGTACACCACCGAGAGGTCCATGAACCTTCTGTGGGTGTCCACCACGGCACACATGGTGAACTGCTGCTCGTCGCAGGCAGCCGCTCAGAGCGCCATTGGAGCCGCGCAGGATACCCCCTAAGAATTTCTCGTGGTCGGTGTGCTTCTTGCAATGGTGTGGCGTGATCGAAAGGTTGAAGAGACACCAGGGTAGGTTAAATGGCCACTGTAATAAATGGGGGCCGCCGGCTTGTAATCGTCATGTCTTGTCACGGCGTTCATAGCGGAGGATTCCAGAATCCAGTGCACACTTGACAACACCGCACCCTAGGCGTGGGCTCGAAGAGCCTATTCGTAAAAACAAAGTGTGTGGAATGACTTCGGTCATAAGTTTACCCTTGGGTGATGAGGTCAAAGTTACATAGAAGGGTGATGATGGACACTCGAGTGCGATAATTAATTCTACGCTCTACAGTGCACACGGTGGAAGAAACCAACTGTGTGCAATATTGTCGAAGATCGCAGTCGAGTTAGCTATACAGATCGTGTGCTGTGAGATCGACAAGGTACACTGATTCGAGAATGGTTAATAAAATCTAAGACCATTGCATATTCAGGTCAAAATAGTGCTAGCAATATACGAGTCTCATACGATGCCATTTCAACGATTGTACCACAAACGCTCGAAACGTTACAATGTTCAAATTCTAGAGTTATATGGCTCAAATTCCAAGATTACAAGGTTCAAACTGATATTAGAAACGAAATTCAGCTCATGAGCTGCAAACGCTCATGCTGATGCGCTGAACATGGATATCAGAGAGGTTCAAACTAATATCACTGCTTCTAAGTCTGGCTTCGAAACCTCACAATTTTTGCAAAGGGGTCAGCCACTGAGAAGTCATGTATGGGGTTGACCCGATGACTTCCGATTACTTTGTCATCTGAAGTTCCAAAATGAAATTCAGCATTTTTTGGAGCCTACTCCATTCTACCACAGGCACCGGTGCATATCAACAGACCATTCATTTTTGCGAAATAAATGTAGGGCAAGCCTCATTTCCTTCAGCACCCTTTCTCTGAGAACAAAGAACCTGGCGAATATAATCTCCGGTAAGGTCCCTCGGTAGGAGTTCAAAGTAATTTCTGAGAGATGCAGATCTAGGCATTCGACGTGATTTTTATATTGTATCACATTATCCACAACTGGGCCTAATCTTATCTGCAAAATAAGAAAATGTGTTAGTGCCTACATGCAGTTTTGAACATTACTACATGCCTAGCTATTTGGTTTGCTGGATTTGTAAAATGCACTAACATGCCATCTTCGATCTAACATGATTAACATGGGCATTTGATTACATTCTAGAAAAATGTAGCCTTCTTCACAAGAGGTTGGAGTGGATGAAAAGTTCCCTAAGAAAACTAGTGCAGATGAATCCAAAGGAGAAATGCTTATTAATTGTAACCATATTGATCAAGCAACCAATATGGGGGGATGTATGTACTGAAATCCTCCAAAAGAACCTTCAGAAATTGTAGTAGATTGTCATTGTAAACTTTGAAAAAGGTGTCACAAATTGAATCCCTTATGGTTAACATTTAACAGGAAAGGAACATCACCACTATATATAGCTTCTCCAGGCACGGAAAGCATCTCAGGAAACTGATAACTTGCTCCAGGTCAGGCCCAATAGATTCTAGTGCCAAGACCTTCACTATGCACAGTTCCGAGGTCCAGCTTGTTGGAATCATTTTCTGAATGACAGACGAACAAACATCTTCAAAATTAGAAATAATGTTAATTTGTAGAAGGAGAGGTAGAAGGCGACTATTGTACCTGAACGGGTGTGGATCCAATAACAAGTTCGGAGTATTTGTCAGACGAGTAGCCCACCACTGTCAATTTCGGCGTAGAAAATGACATTGATTCTTGTTGGACCTTCTTGATCAAATACAAGTAATATCTCAAGTGCAGGTGTGTCCTGGATGACCATACTGTGGTCCACCTTTTGTGATGTCTTCCTGCCGCACCAGCAACACACATAAATAGTCCGAAGAGTCATGGAGGTGATGCGGAAGGTACTCAACCCATTGATCACCTGACAACGAAGGTACTCAAGTGCAGTACATCCACAGAGCAGGCGCTCCATGTCACCATTTGAGAGGCGGACAACGATGAGCTCAAGGTGCTTCAGTCGTGGTAGAATAAGAGCGGGCGCGTCATTAAGGGGCGGGAAATGGCAGTTCCTGAACTTGGCGACGCGCAGCGTGGGCGCGAGGCGGAGTATGGACGTTGGCCGCGACCGCATATGCCCATCATCAAAAGTGAGCTCCTCGAGCTGATCTAGGGCGGGGGATCAGAACTAGTCATCATGCTTGGCTCGGTCCTTGTCGTTGGAAAGGAACTTCCCCATTCTAAGGCCTTTGGTTGGGCCAAGGTAACTGCCAAGGATCTTGAAGAACGCATCCAACCTTTTGCAATAGCCATGGTAGAGCTCGTGGGTGTAGATGAGGTCGATAGTGTCGGATTTCGGGTTCCAGCAGACCCTTGAGGTTCGAACACTGGGGTGCGCATGGAGATTTCGCCTTCTACCTACCTGCACCCCTCCGCCTCGCTAAGATCTAAGCTATGG
Organism: Triticum aestivum; assembly: GCF_018294505.1. NCBI lineage: Eukaryota > Viridiplantae > Streptophyta > Magnoliopsida > Poales > Poaceae > Triticum > Triticum aestivum. The sequence continues at coordinate 313,316,601 of NC_057800.1, read as the reverse complement.
AAAGAACAACACAAGAGACACAGGGTTTATACTGGTTCGGGCCACCATTGTGGTGTAATACCCTACTCCAGTGTGTGGTGTGGTGGATTGCCTCCTGGGCTGATGATGATGAGCAATACAAGGAAGAACAGCCTCGCGAGAGTCTGTTCTTGGCTGAGGGGATGAACTGCTAGGAGGAGTTCAGTCACCCTTCTCTCTCTCTTTCTTCTCGATTCTCTCTCTCATTTTCCTCTTGATCTCTCTCTGATCGATCTCGAACCCCCTCTATCCTGGGGGTGGCTAGTCCTATTTATAGGCAAAGGCCCTGGGCCCCTTCCCAAATATTGAGCGGGAAGGGCGCCAATAATTGGCCATTTTGAAGGGGAACATCTGGTACACTTATCCTGACTAAAGTTGGTCATCGCCTGCCAAAGGCTCTGGTGGTGACGCTGACTTGGGCTCCACAATGACTTCCTCCCTGCCGTTGGACTGGTCTTGGTCTCGTTGCACCGAAACAGGTGCCTTTGCTTGATGCTCTCGCCTGCGCTTGCTCCCTTTGCACCAAAGAGGAAAGGAGGACACTGCACGGGCTGGCACCCGCCTGGCGCCTTTGGTCGTCATGGCTTGCGTCACGGGCACCTCGTGAGGTACCCCACCTTGATCTCTCCGCCTCCTCGCGAGCCAGCCTGATGAGGCCGTGCCTGAGGAAGCTCCGTGTAGTCCGCCCCGCGAGGCTTGGCCCCTCGCGAGGGTCTTGGGTCTGTGTCGATGAAGATGGGCCGTGCTGGGCCCCCCTTTGAGCCACGCCGCAGGCCGCAGGTAGGCAAGTCTGGGGACCCCGTTCCCAGAATGCCGACAGTAGCCCCCGGGCCCAAGGCGCGCCCGGACTTGGCCGTGCAGGGAGGCGGAAGGGCAAGAGCGAAGCGCGGCAGGCCCTAACAGAATGCGGCCTTGGGCGCCGCATGGCGGTTGATTGGACGTGAGCGTCTCAGCAACCGCGCGAGTTGATAAAGGAGCGGCATCTGCCTAGGCTTTGCTTTTTGCTTTCTCCGGTTGCTGCTCAGATCCCCTTTCTTGCGCCTCTCCTTCCTTCCTCCAAAATCTCTAGATCTACTCTGACCGCGTGACCTAGGAAGCCATGGCGCCTCGTCAGTCCCCGGCTAGAGCTTGGTACTCATCTGCCCTGGACTCGCCGAACGTGTCGGAGGCAAGCCTCGCCCGGTTGCGCCGGATGGCGGCAGCGCAGGGCATCGACGGGGCGAAGGTGTTCAAGGTCGGCTCCGCCACCCCTGAGGGCCAAGGGAGCACCTTCTATCCGTTCTTCGTAAGCGCCATTGCTGCTGGCCTGGTGCCTCCCTTCTCCGAGTTCTTCTTCTCTGTCCTCCGCCATTATAAGCTACAGGCTCTGCATCTCCATCCCAACTCCGTCCTTCTCTTGGCAATCTTCGCCTATTACTGCAAGGCTCACGTAGGGGTGCAGCCCTCGGTGGCCTTGCTGCGACACTACTTCTACCTCCGGACCTCTCACGGTCCTGCTTCCGCATGCGCGAGCTTCATCGCGTACGGTGGCGCCATTGCCATTTCGAACCCCGGGAAAAGGATTGAGGGCTTTAGGAGCAAGTGGGTCTTGGCAGATGCTGGGCGCATCCACCCTCGGCTGATCTTGCCCATGGAGCAACCCACGAGCTCCAGCGATTGGGGTCGAGCGGAGCTCACGGACCCCCGCGCGAAGCTGGTGTTGGAGAAGATGGACGCGGATCTGAGGCCGGCCAACATGGCGGCGGCGAAGCTGACCGGCGCGTCGCTGCTGAGAGAATTCCTAGAGCACCAGCTGGCTCCGCTTCGGCAGTACTCACTTCCGATGTGGAGGCCCCATCCGAGCCCCGCGGCCTTGGCCGATGTAGATCTGGCTGCGGTCCTCCAATCTCTGGTCGGGGGCGATGTGGCGAGGTTGGAGGGCGCTCCTACGCCCTTGTTCCTCCGCGACGACTGGGAGTAGGTAGTGGAGTCCATGCCCGTCTTCAACGGGGACAGGCCCGTGCCCATGGAAACTCCCGGGGAATCGGTGGACGTGTCCTCCGACAACTCCAGCGAAGAGGAGGAAGGAGGGGAGCGGGAAAAAGGGCCTGACTCCGAGGCGACTGACAGAGAGTCGAGGGCTCCCCTTCCCCAGTGTAGTTCCCGTGCTCTCCACCTCTTTCCGAGCGATGACGACGAGGATGATGACAAGCAGGGCGGCGGGAGCTTGCCCCCGATCCTGAAGAAGGACAGGACCGGGATGATCTCCCGCGGGTCTACCCCGGCCCCGAGGTGGACCGCAGACGCGCCTTCCGCTCCCGAGCTTCCCAAGGTTGACCCTTCCAGCCGGCTTTCAGGCTTCAAATTTGGCCGGAAGCTGCCTGAGCTCACTGGCGACGACCCGTAAGCGCTTGATCCTTGTCTTTATTTCGTGTTCTGCTGCTGAGGCTTGACGTCCACATCTCTTGGACAGGCTGGCACCCGCAGCAAAGAAGCCGAAGGGAGCTCCTGAGGTTCCATCCGTGGTAGCGCCTCTGCCCGCGAAGGGAGGAGACCGCGACGCACGGGCTTCTCCTGCTCGGTCCTCCTCGCGAGGCCTAGCTGAGCCAGCTGGGCCGAGCTCATCCCCCATGGCCCAAGTGACTCCCAAGGTGCCTTTGCCTGCTGCCGCCACTACAGCCGTTGGGGTACAGCAGGCTCCGCCTCAGGATGCTGTGGTCGCGCTGCCGCCTTCTCCTCCTACTCCATCGACTGCTGTCTCTCCGACTCCTCCTGCCGTTCTGGATCGTGCTGCTGCTGAGCTGGACCGGCTACGGTAGGATCTTCTTGGCGCCGACCCTCTCTTGGTGGCTGGGCGCTTGGAGCTGGCTTCAGGATGGGTTCGCTCCGACGCTTCGATTCGGGCGGCGCTGGTCCAAGCCTCGACGGCTTGCGATGAGGAGAGGCAGGCCGTCCTTGAGGCGAAGGCCGATCGTGACGCAGCCCTGGGGGAGGTGGTCGACGTCCGTGGTCGCTGCAAGGCGCTGGAGGACGAGCTGCAAGGCATGCGGGACCAGCTCGCGAAAGAGGCCCGCCTTTGCCAAGAGCAGGAAGAAGGCGTGAAGGCTCGCGAGGCGGCCGTTAAGGAGAGGGAGGTCAAGCTCAGGAGTTGGGGGCGAGGAAGGTCGAGTTGGACGACAAGGCCCAGGTTCTTGCCGAGGACCGCGTGGCCTTCACGGAGATGGAGGCGAAGGCTCGCTCCTCGCTGAGGACGCTTTACGACAGCGGCCTGGAGAGCCCGCTGGCTGGCGCCGAGGACAGCCCCGCCAAGCTGCTTCCCTTCCTGGTTCGCGCTCTTGAAGATGTCGCCCTTGGCCTTGGCCCCACGGCCGAGGCCGAGGCGCGTGTCCTGTCTTCTGCAGCGCTGACGCGGGGCCTCACCCACATCTACCTTCGCGATCCCGGCGTCGAGCTCGACAGCCTGCTGGAGCCAGTAAGCGGCGAGCGTGCCGCTGCCGCTGCCGAGGCCGTGAAGGGTCGTGCGGAGGCTCTGCTGGGGAAGTTCCGGGCCTTCAGCACCAAGCCGAAGCAAGGCGCTGCTGACCCCGCTGCTCCATGAGGCGAACCCACTCCGCGCTACTCCACCGCCGACAAGTGACTCCGTTGTGCCTCATGTCCTGCCTTTAATTCCTACACATGTATCATGCCTCTGGGAGGCGTTTAAACTTGCGTTTGGCATTGAGATAACAGTGTGGACTGTAATATTTGCTTTTGAATTCCTTGAAATTTACGCTTTTCCTTCCTACTTGCTTATGTTCTACGCCGGCAGAGCCCGGCCCCACGCATACCTCAGCCGCCGTTAGCCCCGACCGGAAACCAGGACGGGACCAAGGAGTGAGGGGCTATGTGACAAGTTAGGCTCCTGAGTCGCGATCCTCAGGAGTCCCCCTTGGCGCACGAACAACAAGTAGGGAGGTGTGATGTGGGTGGATCTACCGTTCTACGTCTATAGAGCCCGGCCGCACGCATACCTCAACCGCCGTTAGCCTTTCAGAACAAAGGAGTGAGGGGCTACGTGACCAGTTAGGCTCCTGAGTCGCGATGCTCAGGAGTCCCCCTTGACGCTCAAACAGCCTTCGTATCTTGGCTCCGCTCGGGGAGAGACGCGCGACGAACCAGGCCCGGGGGGGCCTGGCTAGGCGGCGTGCGTCTGGGCGCGACCCAGGCGCAGCCCCCGTGCCCAGCCCCCTCGCGCGGCACTCCCGAGGGGAGGCATTACGATGAGGCTAGACACTGAGCTCTGGGCTCCCTGAGGTTGATGCGGCCCAGGGGCCACCCTCAGTTGTTTATCACCAGTGCGGAGCATAGCGCTTCCGTATGTGTACGGGCATAGCCACTCCTCGGCAGTGTCGTCAGCCAACGCGGAGCATGGTGCTTCCACTGGTACGTGGGAGGGGGCTCCCCTCCGGGAGGAGCCCCGGGGGCGTGTACAGCCCCGCCCTGACACGTGGCTGGCACGGTAGGGCCTGGCGAGGTGTATCTGTGCACCCGTGAGCCAGCGCGGGACTCATGGGGCCCTACCTCTAGGCGGGTTGCGCCTGGCACTGGGCCTTATCTTGTGATGTGTACCTACAAATTTGGTTAGATGCCGGCACTCTACGTCCTTGGGTCCCGGCCCTCGAGCTGGTCTCAGCCGTCGCTGGTATGCCAGGTCGTGATGCCGTGGACAAGGCCAGAGGGTGAGGGCTGGAGAGCCAGGAAGAGCCCTGAGTCACGATGCTCAGGTACCCCCCCTTTAACGTGCAAGTGGTCGGCATGGAGAAGAAGAGGTGCCGTGGACCGACATCAAATAATCAAGCATGGTGGGTCGAACGCATAGCCGGAAATAGACGCAAAAGGGATACATGCCGCTGGGTCTGGCCCGAGTGACTTGGGGATGATGCAGCCCGAGGGGCGCCCCCAACAAAGTAAGCTAACAACATGAAATAAAAGGGATACATGCTGCAGGGACGGACCCACGCGACCTGGGAATAATGCAGCCTTGGGGGGCGCTCCCAGCTGGAAATGAAACTTGAAAGATGTTGAGGACGAAGGAGTGTTGGTGTAGCAAACTCGGTGGGCTGCGGAAGCCGATCCTCACGAGCCCCCAGGCCCAGGGGCCTCGGGAGGCTCCGGAGGCGCTGACGGATCCTCGCGGACCATCTCCATCTCCGCTAGGGCTGCGGAACACCTAGCCTCTTGAGCCTCCATGATACCCCTCATGAGGCGCTGGTACGTGGCAGCCGTGTTCGGCAAGCCGTAAGGCATGTGAACGTAGATGTGGGGTGGACCTTCGCAGCACCCCACTCGCGAGGGCCAGAGGCGTTCCAGAGAGGCGACTCGATTGAGCCCTGGTATGTCGATGCAAACACGCAGCCCACCATCCTCGCCTGGATAGGGAGCCACAACTGGTAGGCGGCGGTCACCTTTCATGACTCTTGACTCCTGTAGCTCCTGAATGGCCTTGCTGACGAACTCCTGAGGGTCTAGCTCTCCTTGCCTTACTCCTTCTTGAGGGAAACGTGCTTCGAGACACGCCTCCATGTGGTGCCCAAGCGCCTCCCTCGTGGCCCTAGCCAGGTCGGTGGCCCTCCAGGGGAGAGCCCCCAAGCCCTGCCTTAGGAGGGCGCCGGGCTTGCTTTCCTATGTGATGGAAGGAGGTTCCCCCTGGGCAGGCGTGGGCCCTGAGGGGCCTGCCTCGTGAGGGGTCGGGCCGGACGATGTCTTCTTCTTCTTGGGGGTGGTCTCGGGAAGCCTCCTGCTTCCGCGATCCGGGTCTTCTAGTGATGTGGCCTAAAAGGCTCGTTCCAGGGAACACACCGCGTCCTTCTCTTCACAGGGCACCGTGATGACTCCGCCACATCCTGGCATCTTGAGGACGTTGTAGCCGTGGTGAGTTACGACCATGAACTTGGCCAGCGCTGGGTACCCAAGGATGGCGTTGTACGGCAGGCGAATGTGAGCGACGTCAAAGTCGATGAGCTTGGTGCGGTAGTTGTCGTGTGCCCGAAGGTGACAGGGAGGCGGACCTGCCCAATCGGGACCGTGGAGCCGTTGGTGACTCCGGAGAAAGGCTTGGTTGGCTGAAGCTGGCTGTAGGGCACTTGGAGATTGTTGAATGTTTCCACGGACAAGACGTTGAGCCCTGCCCCGCCATCGATGAGGGTCCTGGTGACCACCACGTTGCTGATGATTGGGGAACAAAGCATCGGGAGGACTCCGGCTGTAGCCGCACACTTGAGCTGATCTGCTGAGCTGAACGTGATGGCGCACGCCGACCACTTGAGAGGGCGTGTGGCTTCGAGCTTGGGGAGGACTGCATTCACTTCGCGGGCGAACTGCTTGAAGATGCGTTGAGAGGCTGGGGCTTGAGCCCTGCCCAGGATGCAGGCGATCGCGCGCGGCTCCTAGAAGCCCCCAGGCCCCTCTTCCTGATGGCGGTCCTCGTTTCTCCTTGGCTGCGGCGACAGCGGAGGGAGGCCTGCATTGCCTTGCGGGCGATCCTCGCGAGGCTGATCCCTCCACTCTCCCACGCGAGGCGGATCTTGCCAGCGATCCTCGCGAGGTTGATCGCGCCACGCTTAGCGCGGGCCGCGGTCTTCCCAGCGTCCTGCGTTCCTTCCTCCTCCTCGACCGTAGCCCCGGTCACTGCGGTCGGGGCGACGGCCGATCCTTCCTTCTCGCATGGCTCGAAGCTCTTGACATTCGTTGGTGTTGTGGGTGTGGAGGTCGTGGTACACATAGTACCGACTGCCCTTGGAAGATTCGGGCTGATATCTGCCCCGCTTGGTGTCTGGTTCTCCCGCGAGCACGGCAGCCCCCTTGCGCTTCACATCCTTGGCCTTGTGCTTCTTCTCTTCTGGGTCTGTGGCAGGCAGCTCGAGGAGGGAGAGACACCCTTCCTCAGCCCTGGCGCACTTGGTTGCCAAGTTGAACAGCTCCAAGGAAGTGCACAGGTCTTCATGCATCGCCAGCTCCTCCTTCATCTTGACATCACGCACGCCGTCGGAGAAGGATGAGATGATGGCCTCCTCGGTCACCTTGGGAATCTTGAAGCATGTGATGTTGAAGCGCTGGATGTACTTCTGCAGGGTCTCTTCGGGTTGTTGCTTGATGCGGCGCATGTCGCTCACGGCTGGTGGCCGGTCGCGAGTACCTTGGAAGTTGGCGATGAAGCGGGTGCACATCTCGTCCCAGGAGGAGATCGTTCCTGGAGCCAGGTTCAGGAGCCAGGTGCGGGCCCCGTCCTTGAGTGCCATGGGAAACCAGTTCGCCATGACCTTCTCGTCTCCGTTGGCAGTTTCGATGCCCAGCTCATAGAGCTGGAGGAACTCCGCAGGGTCGGCCGTGCCGTCGTAACGAGGAGGCAGGTCTGGCTTGAACTTGCCGGGCCACGCGACGCTGCGTAGCTCGGTGGTGAAGGCATGGCAGCCTGCTGTGGCCACGGGAGGCCTTGGGTGGTGGAGAGCCTAGTCTTGCATGTCCCCACGCGCTGCAGCTGGGAGCAGCACGGGGTCTTGACGTGCGGGAGCAGGAGCATGGTCGCGACGTGCTGGAGCAGGGAGCGCCCGGGCAGCTTCTTGCGGGCGAGGGACTTCTTGGCAGCTCTGCTCTTGCCGCGCTGGCACCTGACGGAGAGGGTTCCGCCCAGGGGCCACGCGCCTTGGAGCCATGGCGCCTTCTTGAGGAGGAGGCGGTTGGGGTACCCCCGGAACTTCATCGCCTGCGCGTGGTGGGGTGCGGTGCAGCAGAACGGACGACGCAGGAGAGCCCCCTGCGGCGCGGACGAGCTCGGCGACGCGGTCGAGCCATTCACTACTAGGGAAAAGCCTAGCAGCAGCGAGGGTTTTGGGCCTCTCAGTAGCGCGGGTGCCGGCGCTACTAATAAGGCGCTACAGCTAACGTATAGCAGTAGCTCCTGTTGTCCCACGCTACTGCTATACATGAATAGCTGTAGCGCTCTTTGGGAAAGGGCGCTACTGATATTATCTGCAGCGCTGTTTGCTGGGACGCGCTACTGACAATGCGGCGCTACTTCTAAATTTCCCCCCTCGCTACTACTAGTTTATTTATTAGTTTTTTTCCTGCATATTTGTTTTGTATTTGTTTTGTATTTGAATAGGCTTTATACAATAATCTTTAGCATATCATACACATACAAATGTAATCATAGCATATACATACAATTAGTCTCATCAAATCATGCCATCATCATAATCATCATCCAACACAAAGTGGTCTCTCGTCATCATCTCGAAAATAGAGATACAAGTCTCGAATGATATGCAAAAACATCGTCATCCATCTAAACAATGATATACGCGAGAAGAGCTATCACTCTGAGAACATGAGTTCGTATCCCTCTTTCGCATTAGCGTGAACCTCTAAACTAACTACTGCCTGTCGCTCGGAAACCGGAAGGGCCTGACACTCCGGCCACTTGTCGTATATATACTCCTGGCATAGCACTTCTTCGCCATCTATGATCTATGCACCTGCATCATCACATGAGTCGATGATATGCAACATATATAGTTGAGCAACAGAAAGAGACAGACTTGGCAAAAATAAAAACAACATATCATAAGCATAAATAACAAAGTTCATCGTACCCCAAAATGCCATAACTAGAGTGATTTTCGCTAGTCGAGGAGGAGGACGGTTTAATTACATCACAAATAAAGTTTCACCATGCATAACTCAAAGTTTTGTCATACAGAAAGGATGGACTAAACGGACACATTGTCATATATCGACAATCACTCCAACATGTTGTTCCATCCATCCAAGTCAGGGAGATAGTCCCCGAGCCTAGTGAAAGGCTTCAGGTCGAGACGCTGAGAGGCTATCCTTGTTCGGACATCTTCCCGCGACATTTGTCCTTCTCCGTAGAACATCCCTGTTTTTCCGACGACCTCCTTCATGATGATTTGGGCAAGTTCACGCTGGATGTTATAGAAATCAGCTCGAAGTCGATGATCCTCGATATCTCCAATGTCCTTTGCCCATTGCAGAATATGGGCATCGCCGGATCTAGGTGACATGCGAAGGTTCTGGTGATCCCGTCCGTACTCCAGCATGTGGTGTAGGACATAGAATCCATCATTAAGAGAATCGTTCGGTTGCTGGATGTAGCAGAAGTCAGTCTTATGGCCGAAGGCGACCCTGCCGCCCCTTCTCTTCTTGTCCCTGACCTCTCCACCCCTTGGTAGTAAAACATAGCACTGTCGAGAACATCCTTGATGTGGGTGTAATCCTTTTTGTGAATGTTCTTCGACGAGTCCAAGTAAAGAGCGTGGGAGAATCGGGGGTAGAGGATTATGAGGACGGCGCGCCCGCCGTTGCGCAAAATAAGTCCTCAAATTAATTAGCCTCCACTGTGCAAATGAATGATTGAAATCGAAGGAAGGATAGCAGCGCGGATGACTTACACGGGATGATAAGGCACGAGAATCGCCTCCTTGTCCTTATTGGCGAGCATGAAATTGACGATGTTATCCCTCGCGTATTCACGGTGATTTGCGCAGACTCCCATGAAGCCCTCGTGCATGTAGTACGGGTCAGCGACACAGATATGAGATATCTGCTCAACCCCGTTGATGTAGTTCATGTGCAAGGCATATAGGTGGACAAACGTAAAATCCAGCTTCTTCACGTGAAACATGTCGAATATGTAATCGAATCGGAGGAAGAACTTATCCGCGGGGAAGCTGTCGACGTACGACATTTGCCGCGGAACGTTAACCACGTAGAGTGGGTAACCTGGATCTTTCGAGGCAATGAGGTCTTTCTCTACCCGTAGCACATCGTCATGAAGTCTCTTTAGATCGCCGAATCTGGCCCGTAGCGCTGTTGCAGGTAGGATTGGTTGACCGGGGATATGCCATTTATCCGCACCGGGGATATCTATACGGTCCTGAAGCTGAGGCTGCTGAGGTGGCTGGATCATAGAAACAGCTTTTTTGCCTTTCCTCGCTCTCTTCCTAAACTTCTTTACTACCGGAAGGTCGTCCATAATATGTTGAGATGGCAATTCAGGCACCGACTCATGACGCTCAAACCCTGAGGAGGTGCCAGTATAGACATACTGTTCAGCAGCACCATCGTCGTCCTCGTCCTCATCCATGGCGACGTCATCAACGACTAATGGAGCCTCCTCCTTACCCCGTCCGCTATCACCCAACCCGACACCCAACGATAATTGGGTAGGTGGGGTGTTGATGTTCATACCTTGCTGAGGCTGCGTGCTCGTGGGTGTGCTCCCGGCCGCCTCCAGACGAAGCAGACTCTTTGGCCACAACAGGACCCACCCAACATTGCAACAATCACCAAGCCACCGCGGTGTCTCGTCGTCATCCCCCAGTAGTACTGGAGGAGGCTAATTCTCGTGGCCCGGTTTGACACTGGCCACGGAAACCTTGAAGACGTTCGGGGGGATCGGCCGGCTGTGGAACAATGGTTCCTTCGAGTCCATTATCGTCGCCTTCCCCACGTCCACCTTCTGGCCGCCGATGGTGTACAATATGTTGCACGGGGTTTCATCGGCCTGCAAAGAAAAGTCTGCGACGTGAGACATCCGAAAGGAAACGAAAACAGGAGATTATACATTTATATTGAAGGGGGCCGGTGTGACAGATACCGTGAGGGCATCGAGCTCAGCCAAAGATGAAGCACCGCCTAGCACGTCCGGTGCAGGAGCTGGTGCGGGAGCAGGTGCAGCTGCAGGTGCTGGTGCAATGCTAGTCGAGCTGCTCCCCGCCAAGAAGTCAGCAAGGGGAATGTCCGTTGCATCTTTTTTTGGATTTTGCCTGGTCCAATTGAAAACGGCCGGAACCAAGGTAGTAGAAATATCTAAAGCCACCTGTTTTGCGGCAGCTACCGCTGTTGCGACTGTCTCAGTTGATTTCTTCTCAACCGCAATCTCAACCCTCTTGTCAAAGTTTTCTTCATTTAACCTCCGTCTTTCCTTTCTCTCCTCCGTGGTCTCATGGTAGTACTTCTTCCACGTGGCGCCGTCTCCGACACCGTGCATGCGTCCATATGACGGTCGAGTATCCACCAGTTGTTGTTTCAATATGTTCAACGCCCGGTTGAATGGAGTGTCCCACTTGGGCCTCGCCAATGCCTCAGACGGCGAGTTGCTTTCGGCCGCAATCCTGTGTTGCTGTCTCTGCAAAAGGCACAACAATCATTTACAAATATGACTAACGTGTGCAGTTGAATTGATCAGAAACTAAAATTACCAGCAGTCTCATGAACTCCGTAATGACTAGTGTTGTCTCGTAAACCTTTTTCACTGGGTCCCAACGGTGCCGGGCCCTGAGGACGTCACGCTCCTGCGGGATGGTGAACTCCGCCAAAGGGTCTGGGATGCCCAGACTCGCGGCTTCCGCGTCCTCCTTGGCCCATTTGGACCTCTTTCCGCCGTAACCACGGCTTCCGAGGTGGTGGCTCCCAATGTTCCTCTCTTGAAGCCCCTTCATGTACTTCGACTTTTTTTGGCATATTCGGCCTTGCAAGCCTCCTTGAATATTTGAAACTGCTCTTCCGTGATTGTCGGATTATCCTTTACAATCTCGGAGTAGGGTTCCTTCTTGTCGATGATCCTTGCTTTCACTCGATTTTTCCAGGCGGCCAACGCGTCGCTAAACTTGGTCATGGCGTGTTTGTTTATCTTCTTCATTGCCGGATCCTCATCTGGATCTTTATAATCCTTCTCATTCTGGCCCGGGAACAAGAATATCTGGTGAAACTTCTTTAGGAGGGAGCTCCTCATATTTTCTATCTTCTGTAGTTTCTCATCGTGGATGGTGGCGGTTGTCCGTACGATGCAGCCTATTTGATTGCCGTAGCATCTATGTGCTTCCTCGGGCGCCGTTGGCTCAAAATTGCCGTCGTTCACCTCCGTGACCACCACTCTAGTAGTCGTGAGTTTGTTAGGAACCCGTTGCCTCTTTGCTTTCGGTTCTACACCGGCTCCACTCCCCGAGGCAGCGCCGGTCTTGATGCCGGTCTGAGTCTGAGCGCCGGTCTCAGTCTCAGCACCGGTCTGCGTGCCGGTCTCAGTCCCCGATGCCACCGGTGGGCCCGGCAATAACATCGGTTGATCATCGGTAAGGCTAAAAAATTCATCTGCCGCCCGGTAGGCGTCGTCGCAATCACCAGAACCTTGTCCTTCATCGTTGCTAGCCATGTTTCCTATGATTAAATCTAGTCAATTAATTCTAGACCTAATAAAATGAATAATGACATAAAAAAGGCCTATTGTTTTGCAGGAATGTTGACTCCTTTCTGGTGTGGCAAATCATGGGCACTCGATATGTCCTAGTTTGTAGCACAAGTCATGCCGAAATTGACGGAAAATTTCGGCATGAACTTTGCTAAAAAGTGGACAAATCGAGAACCTGAAATTTGCCGGAAAAGAAATGAATCAACATTCCGGCAAAACATATATAGGCCACTCAGCTTCATTCAAACAACAAAGCCACATGGGCACAAACAACATGACCACTTCAATGAAAAGATATAATCAACAATAAAAGTCTAGGAAGGGATCATCTTCAAAATAAAACTTGCCTAAATAACCTAGATAATTAACCTAATTAAACTAGTTAACCTGACTAGTTCTCTATCAAAGCCCTAACTAAATTTTTGCTCTAACCTAGGTAATTAACCTAATTCAACTAGTTAACCTAACTACTTCTCTGTCAAAGCCCTAACTAAATTTTTGCCCTAACCTAGATAATTAACATAATTAAACTAGCTAACCTATGCATGAGAGAGAGAGGAGGGGTGGGGGCTTACAGAGGATGGCTCCGGTGGTGGCGAGGGAGGCAAGGGCGTCTCCGATGGTGGCGAGGGAGGCAGTTGTGGCGAGGGAGGATCCGATGGCATCGATGGCGGCTCCGGTGGCGTTGATGAGGCCGCGCGGCTCCGTGGCATTGGGGGCGGCTCCGGTGGCGTCGACGGCGCACGGCTCTGGTGGCTCCGGGGGCGTCGACATCGGCAGGAGATGGCGGCGAAGTGGGGTGATGGCGAATCGGGGAGACCGCGGCGGGGTGGGTCGAGAGATTTGGGGGGCAAGTGGTGGCCGGGGGACGGTTTTTTGGTTAAGTCAAAACTACCGCTAGCGCGTTTCGTAGAACGCACTATAGCTAAGGTAGCTATAGCGCTTTTCCCAAACGCGCTACTGCTATACATATGTAATTTTCTCTCCTTTTTATTTCCTTTTCTGTTTCTATAGCGGGGGTCCTGGAAACGCGCTGCAGCTGCGTTAGCTACAACGCCTCTTACTAACACATGCTACAGCTGAGCCTTTCTCTGTTTTTTCGCTTTTTCATTTATTTTTCTTTACATTTTATTTTTTCTTTCTCCGTTTTCTGTTTCTTTTATTTTCATTTACTTTTCTATTTGTTTTTCATTTTATTTTATTTCCATTAGCAGTAGCGCTGTTACAGGGAAACGCGCTGCTACTCATGCCCTAGTGGTAGCGCGCTTCCTGCAAGGCCGCTACTGCTATGCGTAGCCCATCGTTCCAGTAATGGGAATATTAGTAGTAGCGCTTTTATGGGCACACGCGCTACCGCTAGGATCGTATCTGCAGCGCGGTTTATTCTGAACCGCTACTGCTATCTAGCACTAGCGCCCTTTTCTAACCCGCTCTGTTGCTAAATTTCTGTGTATAAGGTTTTCCCTAGTAGTGATTCTTCATAGACGTCGTTGACGGAATGGTAGCGCAAGAGCTCGTTTGCCACGATGAGCGCAGCTCGAGCCTCCATGGGTGCGCCGAGCGCGCGGGACGAAGAACCAGCTGGGGTGAGCGAGGGAGTGGCGGTGCGGTCGTCTTGCCGCACGGACGGATGCTGAGACGACGCTTGCTGCTCGTCCCCCGCCGGGCCGATGGCGGCGTTGACGGCAGGTGACGGGGAATGGCGAGGACGCTCGCCGACAGGAGCCGTCTGGGCGACGCGGGAAGCGAGAGTGGCCCGGCGCTCGGCACGGGCCCGACGAGCGTCAGACATGGACGCGATGGTCGGAGGAGAACGGGGTGGTGGAAGACGAATTCCGGCGCACCCCTACCTGGCGTGCCAAATGTCGGATTTCGGGTTCCGGCAGACACTTGAGGTTCGAACACTGGGGTGCGCGCGGAGATTTTGCCTTCTACCTACCTGCACCCCTCCGCCTCGCTAAGATCTAAGCTATGGAAAGAACAGCACAAGAGACACATGGTTTATACTGGTTTGGGCCACCGTTGTGGTGTAATACCCTACTCCAGTGTGTGGTGTGGTGGATTGCCTCTTGGGCTGATGATGATGAGCAATACAAGGAAGAACAGCCTCGCGAGGGTCTGTTCTTGGCTGAGGGGATGAACAGCTAGGAGGAGTTCAGTCACCCTTCTCTCTCTCTTTCTTCTTGATTCTCTCTCTGATTTTCCTCTCGATCTCTCTCTGATCGATCTCGAACCCCCTCTACCCTGGGGGTGGCTAGTCCTATTTATAGGCAAAGGCCCTGGGCCTCTTCCCAAATATTGAGCAGGAAGGGCGCCAACAATTGGCCATTTTGAAGGGGAACATCTGGTACACTTATCCTGACTAAAGTTGGTCCTCGCCTGCCAAAGGCTCTGGTGGTGACGCTGGCTTGGGCTCCACAATGACTTCCTCCCTGCCGTTGGACTGGTCTTGGTCTCGTTGCACCGAAACAGGTGCCTTTGCTTGATGCTCTCGCCTGCGCTTGCTCCCTTTGCACCAAAGAGGAAAGGAGGACACTGCACGGGCTGGCACCCGCCTGGCGCCTTTGGTCGTCATGGCTTGCGTCACGGGCACCTCGTGAGGTACCCCACCTTGATCTCTCCGCCTCCTCGCGAGCCAGCCTGATGAGGCCGTGCCTGAGGAAGCTCCGTGTAGTCCGCCCCGCGAGGCTTGGCCCCTCGCGAGGGTCTTGGGTCTGTGTCGATGAAGATGGGCCGTGCTGGGCCCCCCTTTGAGCCACGCCGCAGGCCACAGGCAGGCAAGTCTGGGGACCCCCGTTCCCAGAACAACGACAGATAGGGCTGGAGTTCCATAGGGGGCGCCACCGCTAGGAAATGAGGGTTGCCCGCGCCCCCTATTTGATAGGGAGGAGGGAGATGATGAATCTCAACATATCATCGGGGAGGCTGCTGATTAACTCTAGGCCTGCTGGAGTCGCTTGCAGTTCTAGCTCGCCCCGCCTCCGCTTGTTGGCAGCCCCGTTCTCCACCTCCGGAGTCTCCTTGTCAGCGGCGCTTTCTGATAGAAATGGGAGTACAGGGAATATTTAGTTAAAACAAGGTAATAGAAAAGTGTATTGGTAACTAGAAGTTATTAGGTAGGGATATACTAAGAAAAGGGAATAACAATTGTTTGCTTAAATACTACACAATTCATTTGACATTGCTGGGTAAGTCAACATATGCAGATAATTGAAAAGAAAACTTACTTCGAACAAAGTCTAGATGGATGATTTTATCGGGGAAGTTAGCATATATCTCATGACCAGGCCCTTCTATGTGTAGTGCAATTTTAGTGCTAGCTTTCAGTACATAAAACTTTGCAATTTCATTCCAAAAGCCAGTGCCAAAATAGGAGTCACCATGTTCATCAAGTCTTACAGTACAACGATTGTAAATCCATGGTTTGTGTGCAGTATGACATTCGTGGAGCCTTGATGTATCTAAAGGAAAAAATTGTGCACTACATATTTGTTGCATAGCGAGGGATGTCCTGCAGAAAATGGTAGGATTGTTAAAGAAAATATGGTAACATGCAAATATGGTCCCAAATTGAAAGAACTGTACATCAGTTGGAATCGAACGACAAAAGTCTATAATTAAAAAGATAGGGTAAACATGATGTCATGGAAATATGAGAGTAATCAAAAGAACAATACATCATTAATTTGCCTAATATAGAAAGAAGTGGGGGAAATCCCCTTTGACGTATATGATGCATGTGGAACCTTTTATCCAATGTAGCAATATTTAGAATATGTTCAGGAAAGTAGGACATCCCAGCCGATTTAGGGTGAGATTGAACATACCGCGCGTCCTCAAGTTATCTGGTATGAATGAAAGAAAACCCTTAAAACAGCTCGAATAAAAATGAATTCACGGGGATTTCCGCTAGTAATTAAAGGAGGCAGATGAACTGGGATAAGAGATCAGATAATATCTCATTAAATTAGTTACCTTGTCGTCCATGAGAAAGAACCCTTAGTACGGCAGATTCCCCAACCGAGCGGAGCTGGGTCGACCGCGAGCAGCATCGAGAAAGTCGATGGCGATAGGCGGGGCAAGCGGAAGTGGCGAAATGCGGTGGGCTTTACCAGCAACCTGGCGGCGGCGGCAGGCGTCGAGCTAAGTGTTTATCGCCACGATGGACGGTGCCATGGCATAGACACGGAGGAGCTTGTGCAGGTGTGAATGGGGAACGTACCGAAGGGGCTGAGGGGGTGGAGGGCGGGGTGAGGGTTTTTGTGACGTGGGGATGGTGACAGTTTTCTTTTTTCTTTTTTGAATTGGGTGGTGAAGGTTTTCTGTCCCACAAAGAATTTTGGGGGCGACGGTTTGCTAGAGCAAACTGTGTGTGATTGACGTAGCAGGCAAAATGAAAGTGATTGCACACGGTTCCAATTTTGGGAAGCATGTGTGATTGACGTACTACCTTCGTCCTGGTTTATTGGTCAACCGTTGTACTTTTTACCAAAATTTGGCGAAATATTTAACATACTCAGACATAGATAATAAGCGTATACATACATAAGCATAGTTCAACCATAAGTACATAGTTCAACTGTCATTAAGCATACTCAAACGTACATAGTTCGATCCATCCCACATCTCATCTCACATGCGGCTGGCATGATCCTGAAGCTTCTCCAAGTACTCGGCGTACGCGTCATGCGCCACCCTACGAGAATACTTCTTCTTGAAGGAGCCAACGGCCCGTCCTCTTGCATGCGCCAGAGCACTTAGATATGCGTCATGAATCTTGTGGTGGAAAAATGGGCATCCATAGCCGTCGTTCCAGGTCCTAATACGCTTGTTATGCATTCCCGCATAAAGCTCCCTCGGGATTCGCCTCTTGTACCTCCTCTGGGCATCTTCATCCTCGCTGTCCACATCATCCGACAGCACCTATACAAAGAGTAAAACAAATTTGGCATGAAATCACTGATTACATGTCGTGATGTAGGATTAGGAATTTATGGCTATTTATTTATACATATCCAGAGATTATGGTTCGATTTTTAAGCACAGTCATGTATGTACAGACCAATCTTGAAGAAAATAACGACACAAACATAGGTAGGTCATTCAAAATCAATTGTCAAGTCCTGGCTAGGAATTATTAGCACAAACACTAACCCTAGTTGGATTACTAGCAAAAATCATTTGCACAGATGAAACAACTAATCACTTATCACATGTACCATTCAAACAATCAATACACTACACGGATCTAACGAAACTTACTCATATTTCATGGATCGGGGGAGGCAGGAGTAACCAAAGAAACCATACGACAACGACGACAGACAGGATTTCTATTTGATGACTGACATGATTTCTATTTGATCTATTTGATGACTGACAGGATTTCTATTCCAAAAATGGGAATAGATGAGCAGAGAAACCAGAGAAACCCTATGAACATAACCACAGGATTTCTATTCCAAAAAGAGGGAGGCAGGAGTAACCAGAGAAACCCTATCATCTATAGAAAAGGTATAGATGACTAACCAGCTGTCTGTCGTCGTCAGAGTCATCGCCAGAGTGGTCGTCGGAGTCGTCACCGGAGTGGTTGTCGGAGTCGGTGTGGAACTCCGCCTCCGGCTTTGGAAGCTCGACGCCGTCGACGATGTCAGGGTGCAGCGATAACTCGCCGGCGGTGACAGCAACCTTTGTCTCTATCTCCACGCCATGCTCCAGTGCTTTAGCAGCCCCGACGTCGCCACTCCCTCCGATGGGGCACTTTGGCGGCATCCTCATACACTAACGGCTTTGAGGACTGAGAGCGGCATCGAGGATGCAAGCGGAGAGAGAGGATTGTGTGTACGTAGCGAGGATGGGGGGTCCGGCCGCTCGGGCGCAGCATTAATATGGAGTAGTGGGAGTTGTGGGAGAGAGGCGGGCGGCAGTCAAACCGATGGATCGCCTCCCGGTGATCCTGCGCACCGGACTGTTGGCATGCCTACCAAAGTTTCACACAGCTACTCACACGCCTCCCGATGACATTGCGCAGCGATCACGCCTCCGTCAATTCACACCTGCACGCATGCCTCCCCGTATTCTTGTGCGGCGGACTTCTCGCATGCGTCCCGTCAACTCACGCTTGCTCGCACGCCACACGGGTCGTGCGGCGGCACATATATGGTTTTTCTATTTTGATGATTAATGCTGCTGCTTTATTGCTTAACCGAAGCATGGCACGTATCCATTGTTGGTCTAACGCTCACGGTTCGAATAAATAATCCATTTGGGATATTGGTTCCCAATTATTAATAATCTCCTGTCTGTAATTAGATAAAGATTACATCAAAACTGGACTCAAATTTGATAAAAAAAACTACAATGCCACTTTGTATTGGTGTCCACATGACAACACGATAAGTTTCATGAAATTGAAATAAGTTTTGGATGTACTAGAATTTAAAAATCAAGATTCTCAATGTTTGAAATTTATTGCACGGGGAGTAAACATGCACCCAGTGAGACAAATGTGTTTTTGCAATCCATTTAGGTGCACTGTCACGTGTGCATGTAGCTCAAATTTGATTTTGGCACATTATACCCATAGAAAATCAATCATTCAATGTACTAAAACGTCTTTGTGATCTCAGTGATTTTTTTGAAATTAAAATGTCCCTCCTTTGGTAACATGTATGTTCACCATGGGGTAATTAATTTAACATGCATCGTAGTTGCGGTAGATCCGCGGTGTGTGTGTGGGTGTGTGCGCGTGGGGGTGGCGGGTGGCTCGCAGTACACTACGAGTTGTGAGCCACCGTGTGGGTTGGCCATTTTTTTAGGCCGACTGGTGCCACATCGGAGTCATGAAATCGTTATTTAGAACATTACACAACCCTTTCATACATAAATGTTTTGCCACATGCAGTCGATGGTTGTCTGTAACACCCCGGTGTAATGATGCTACAGTAACCCCTGGGGTTAAGTTAATCATTTTGCTATAACAGTGCTTGGTCACTTTGATCAATATTCCATTTCAAATTCCAGTTGAATTCAATTTCAAATTGTGTGAATTTCAAAAATGCTCAAACATGAAGACTAAAATGTTCATCATGTGTAAAATATTCTCTTGGTTATTTTGGTGGTGAACCAACATTTTTGCAAAATGCCTAAGTGGCCTAAAATAGCTAAAACCGAAAAAGCTTAAAAAACAAAAGAAAAAGGAAAAGGAAAAGCAAGGGAGAGAGAGAGAAGCGCCCCTGCCCCCCTCGGGCCAAGCCCACCTGGGCCGGCCCAACTCCCCCTCACCCAGGCCGGCCCACCTACCTCTCCCCGGTACTGTTCCCCCTCCCCATGTTCTTCAGACCGGGCGCGTCCCGCTCGTCCCCGCCGGACCGGGTGTGCCGCCTCGTACTCCACGTCACTAGTGACGGGATAAGGCCCCGACGCCTCGCTCCCCTCCTCTCCTATCTATCCCACTTCCCCCCTCGTCCTCTCCACCTCTCCCCTCTCCTCTCGCTCGCTCGCTTCCTTCTCCCCACTGCCCGAGCGCGCCCGCCGCCGTCGCCACGTCGACCTCGTGGCCACCATCATCCCCTCGCATCGCCGACATGCCGTAGGCGTCCGCCGTCCTCGTCCATGTTGATCGGTGGCCGCCTTTGGAGCCGGAAGGCACTACCGCGCCGAATCCAACTCGTCCCCTTCCGCCTCGGCTGCCGGTGGTTCCCGTCGACCGCGGCCTCCCTCTGCGCTCCCGTTCACTCACGGGGCCTCCTTGCGCCCGCATGGTGAGCTCCGCTTCTCCTCCCTCCTCTTCCTGCTCGCCTTCGGGCACGTGCGTGACCGCCATCGCAACAGTGCTCTGGCCACCACATTGCTGTCGTTGTCGTGCTCCCGAGCCGTTACGAGCTCGGCCGACTGCCCTGGCGTGCTCCTCGTGCGCCGTAGACCCCGCCCAGTTGTTTACTTTGGCTGCTCGCGCTCTCTAACGTAGAACCCGTCCGCGCCCGATGTCGCCGTCGCCGCCTTTGCTCATCACTTACGCCTCTGCCGGCCACCTCCGCCCATTCCGACGCTGCAGATCGACGCGCGGAGGAGTACCCATTCAAACGCAGGCGAAACCGCGCGAAACGGTGTCCCGTAGCACCATCCTCATCGTCGGCCGAGCACGACCACCGCCCTCGCTGCTTGTCGGCGCCGCTCCGGCCAACTCAATCGATGCCACCGCCCTCAGTCGACGCGCCGTCGTGCGCATGTTCGAACGGTGCCAACCGCACGCGAAACAGCCGCCCCTAGCACGTTTCCGACTTGGTTGACCCAGTCAACTGCTGACTGGGCAGCCCCGTGTCACTGACAAGCGGGCCCCACCGCACAATTAAGTTAATTGAAATGTTTTTATAAATAAGAATAATTAGTTAACCTAATTAGTCACAGAGATGTGGGGCCCTACTGCTAATTAACCATGTTTAATTAAAATAAACCCACTGGTCAGTTTGACCTAGTCAGCAAGTCTGTTGACTACTGACATCATCAGCACGTCATGCCGACGTCATATTTTGTTTTCTGTTAATTTAATTAATTCCAGAAAATGTTTAAACTTTGAAAATTCATAGAAATTAAACTATAACTCCGATGAAAATGTTTTCTATATGAGAGTTGCTCAGAAAAATCCCACGAATCCGAATGCGTGGGCCATTCAACTATCACATGCCCCTAGCTTCATGAACCTAGAACCATCCCCTCTATTTCATTTGTCCGGAATTCGTCTAACGCCGGGGATTCATCCCCGGATGTTTATCCCCTCCGTCTACAACATGTAGTACTACGTTAGAACAACCCTAGCTCTGCATGTCGTCTTGTAATGCTTAGTGATGCATCTGTTTGCTCTATATTTACTGTTTCTTCCCCCTCTTCTCTACAGTAGACCCCGAGACCGCTGTTGATGCCCCTGTGATCGACTACGTCGACGACGACCCCTCCTTGCTAGAGCAACCAGGCAAGCAACCCCCCCCCCTTGAGCATTCCGATATCGCCCATTTCTTTCCCTCTCATGCTTGCATTAGAACTGCTACTGCTTTATGTATGATCCTATACTCTGATGCATAGCCTGTTGTTGTTACCTGCTTTTATACCTTACCTGCTTATCCTAAACTGCTTAGTATAGGTTGGTTAGAGATCCATCAGTGACCCCACCTTGTCCGAGTTGCCTCGCTTTATGTTTGATGACTCGATCAACATGATCGACGTCCAAGCCCCGATACCGCACATCACCCCCCTAGTTGTACGACTCTACAGAGTTACCATCGAGTGCCGAGGGTGGCACCTCTTAAATCACTCCTAATGAGATCTCTGTAGTGTAGCTATAAGGCCGACGTGGCAAGCTGGGCCCCACCCCTGGCTCACTGCCAGTGGGCCCCACGAGCCCCAGTTGATTGAGTCGACCCTGTCAACTGCTGACTGGGCAGCCCCGTGTCACTAACAAGCAGGCCCCACCGCACAATTAAGTTAATTGGAATGTTTTTATGAATAAAAATAATTAGTTAGCCTAATTAGTCATAGACATGTGGGGCCCTACTACTAATTAACCTTGTTTAATTAAAATAAACCCCCTGTTAGCCCCACTCTTTATGACAGGTGGGACCCACTGGTCAGTTTGACCTGGTCAGCAAGTCTGTTGACTGCTGACATCATCAGCACGTGATGCTGACGTCATATTTTTTTCTGTTAATTTAATTAATTCCAGAAAATGTTTAAAACTTTGAAAATTCGTAGAAATTAAACCGCAACTCCGATGAAATTGTTTTCTATATGAAAGTTGCTGAGAAAAATCCCACGAATCCAAATGCATGGTACATTCACCTGTCACATGCCCCTAGCATGCTGAACATGGAATCTTCCCCTCTCTTTCATCTGTCCGGAATTCGTCGAACGCTGGGGATTCATCCTCGGATGTTTATCCCCTCCGTCTGCAACATGTAGTACTATGTTAGGACAACCCTAGCTTTGCCTGTCGTCATGTAATGCTTAGTGATGCATCTGTTTGCTCTGTATTTACTGTTCCTTCCTGCTCTTCTCTTCGGTAGACCCCGAGACCGCTCCTGATGCCCTTGTGATCGACTACGTCGACGATGACCCCTCCTTGCCAGAGCAACCAGGCAAGCAAACCCCCCCTTGAGCATTCCGATATCGCCCATTTCTTTCCCTCTCATGCTTGCATTAGAACTTCTACTGCTTTATGTATGATCCTACTCTGATGCATAGCCTGTTGTTGTTACCTGCTTCTATACCTTACCTGCTTATCCTAAACTGCTTAGTATAGGTTGGTTAGAGATCCATTAGTGATCCCACCTTGTCCCAGTTGCCTGACTTTATGTTCAATGACTCGATCAACGTGATCGACGTCCAGGCCCCGACACCACACATCACCCCCCTAGTTGTACGACTCTGCAGAGTTACCATCGAGTGCCGTGGGTGGAACCTCTTACATCACTCCTGATGAGATCATTGTAGTGTAGCTATACGGTCGAGGTCATCGAGGGAGATTTCCTCCTTAACCACTTCCGTTACGGCTCTGTCGTGCAACCCATCAAATGTGAACCTCGAGGGTGGATCCTCTTACGTTCACCTTGATGATAACATCGAGTGGGATTCACCGGGGGTGATTCCTCTCGTTTTCCCCTTGGTGTTAGACACACAGTTACTATGGTTACTATGACTTTGCACTAAGCCATAATTACTAAAGACGGGTCGGCCCTGAGGGGTACCCGAGCGAGCTTAATAGCGAGTGATGTGGAGTCGGGTTGACCTAGAAGGTGCCCGTGAGATACTTACGAGGCGTGGCCGGGCATTCTTAGCCCTTGCCGCGAGTACTCGAGACGGGCCGATGGGGTCACATCGCTTGTGAGTCTCTGCTCATTACCGCGTGCTCTAATCCACTACGATTTGGATATTTGGTCCGAGGGGCCTCTAGCATGATAGCACTAACCATCACGTGGGCATGGTATGGGCGTTCTGCGTCGTATGCATCAGCCGAAGCTTAATCGATGTCAGTGACTGAGCGGCGCGCGCCGGGTTGGACTGCGTAAGCTCCTGCCTTATTTAAGGAGGTAGCTAGGTCTGCTCACCGGCCGCTCATCAATGAACAGTGGTCTGGGCTGTCAAACCACTCATCAATGAACTTGTACAGGATCTCCACATCATAGAAAGGAAGATCATTGAAGATTTTTGCCTCTTGCTTGCTCTTTATAAGCAGCTCAAGAGCATCATCGCCAAGATCATCGTTGCTAGACAGATCAATTGCTTTGTTCTCATTCCTCAGAACAGCAGCAGGGGTCAATGCTTGACCATTTGTTTGCAAGGGCTTCTTCATCTTGTCAAACTTGGAGATGCGAGAGAGATCTTCATACTGCACACTGGCTTTAGGAGGTGCAGTGGCCAGAGGCTTCGCCCGCGAGACCTTTGGTGCGGAGGGGGGCTTTGAAGCCTTTGGTTTCTTTTGCTTCACAGGTTTCGGTGGTGCAGGCGCTTCGTCAAAATCAGCGTCATCTGTAGAGTGATCCACGGCTGCCCCTTGAACCTGAATGTGACTGATGAGACCTTCAAGGTTGTAGAAGGGCCCAACAATATTGGGTTCAGCATCGTGTGTGCCGTCGGCATGAGGAGCAGAGGGACCGGGGTTGAAGTCTAACCCTAGGGACTTCTTGTTCTCTTTAGCAGAAGTGTTGGCAAACTGGAAGTTGCGCTTAAAGAGATTGTCTTCACGACACCATAACAGAGAGGATGGGTCGGCATTAGCAGGATGAGGTCCACGGATCATGCAGGGGTAGAATCCTTGAGTAATAGCTTCGGACTTCGACTTGGGCTGAAGACCTTTGTATATAATATCTCCCCAGGGGCCCTTGATGGCATTCTTTTCAGCATATTCGTCAGTGACAAATCTATACTTGAACCATTCCTCTACCCAATGTCTTCGAATCCATTGGATTCGGTTCTTGCGTTCTTCATAGGTCTCTTCTGGATCTGACTTATATAGATCATAGAGATCCGGTGACAGGTCCTTGGAAGTGTTTTCACGAAGCTGTCTGCCGGCCTTCCTGACTGATTTTTTTGTTTCCATGAAGTTCAGACTGAAAGGCTTCAGAACATGCAAAGGCTTCCTTCTGCTGGTCAGACAAGAATTAGCTTCGGGAGAATTGATGTGATGCTGTAAGAACTCTGCAAATGAATGCAGACTATGAGAACCAAGGGATTCTCCCACGGATATGTACATGTGACAGCATTAGAGATGCGAGGGAAGGGGAAGAGGTCATATGCATTCTTAGAAGATTTTAAGATAAATCAGTTTAGAAGACAGTGACCTCATAGTGCGAAGACATTCACTCATATGTAGAGAGTTGGTTCCAGACTATGAGAACCAACCGCACGCGAAATGGCCGCCCCTAGCATGTTTCCGACGAGGCCCGAGTGGCTCTGCCGCGTCCTAGCATCGGCGGCGGCGAGGCGCCTGACTCCACCGACGTGGCTGGCTGGGCCCCACCCCTGGCTCACTGCCAGTGGGCCCCACGAGCCCTAGTTGACTGAGTCGACCCTGTCAACTGCTGACTGGGCAGCCCCGTGTCACTAACAAGCGAGCCCCACCGCACAATTAAGTTAATTGGAATGTTTTTATGAATAAAAATAATTAGTTAACCTAATTAGTCACAGACATGTGGGGCCCTACTACTAATTAACCCTGTTTAATTAAAATAAACCCCCTGTTAGCCCCACTCTCTATGATAGGTGGGACCCACTGGTCAGTTTAACCTGGTCAGCAAGTCTGTTGACTGCTGACATCATCAGCACGTGATGCTGACATCATATTTTCTTTTCTGTTAATTTAATTAATTCCAGAAAATGTTTAAAACTTTGAAAATTCGTAGAAATTAAACCGCAACTCTGATGAAAATGTTTTCTATATGAAAGTTGCTGAGAGAAATCCCACGAATCCAAATACATGGTCCATTCACCTGTCACATGCCCCTAGCATGCTGAACATGGAATCTTCCCCTCTCTTTCATCTGTCCGGAATTCGTCTAACGCCAGGGATTCATCCTCGAATGTTTATCCCCTCCGTCTGCAACATGTAGTACTACGTTAGGACAACCCTAGCTCTGCCTATCGTCATGTAATGCTTAGTGATGCATCTGTTTGATCTGTATTTACTGTTTCTTCCCGCTCTTCTCTTTGGTAGACCCCGAGACCACTGCTGATGCCCTTGTGATCGACTACGTCGAGGACGACCCCTCCTTGCCAGAGCAACCAGGCAAGCACCCCCCCCCCTTGAGCATTCCGATATCGCCCATTTCTTTCCCTCTCATGCTTGCATTACAACTGCTACTGCTTTATGTATGATCCTACTCTGATGCATAGCATGTTGTTGTTACCTACTTTTATACCTTACCTGCTTATCCTAAACTGCTTAGTATAGGTTGGTTAGAGATCCATTAGTGATCCCACCTTGTCCCAGTTGCCTCAGTTTATGTTCAATGACTCGATCAACGTGATCGACGTCCAGGCCCCGACACCACACATCACCCCCCTAGTTGTACAACTCTGCAGAGTTACCATCGAGTGCCGAGGGTGGAACCTCTTACATCACTCCTGATGAGATCATTGTAGTGTAGTTATACGGTCGAGGTCATCAAGGGAGATTTCCTCCTTAACCACTTCCGTTATGGCTCTGTCATGCAACCCATCAAATGTGAACCTCGAGGGTGGATCCTCTTACGTTCACCTTGATGATAACATCGAGTGGGATTCACCGGGGGTGATTCCTCGGGTTTTCCCCTTGGTGTTAGACACACAGTTACTATGGTTACTATGACTTTGCACTAAGACATAATTACTAAAGACGGGTCGGCCCCGAGGGGTACCCGCACGAGCTTAATTGCGAGTGATGTGGAGTCGGGTTGACCTGGAAGGTGCCCGCGAGATACTTACGAGGCGTGGCCGGGCATTCTTAGCCCTTGCCGCGAGTACTCGAGATGGGGCGACGTGGTCACATCGATTGTGAGTCTCTGCTCGTTACCGCGTGCTCCTAACCCACTACGATTTGGATATTTGATCCGAGGGGCCACTAGCATGATAGCACTAACCATCACGTGGGCATTGTATGGGCGTTCTGCATCGTATGCATCAGCCGAAGCTTAATTGACGTCAGTGACTAAGCGGCGCGCGCCGGGTTGGACTGCGTAAGCTCCTGCCTTGTTTAAGGAGGTAGCTAGGTCTGCTCACCGGCTGCGTACGCAATGTGCAGGAGTTCCCGGGGCTATGGCCCAAGAACCCTAGGGCATAGGTTTAGTCTGGCATGCTTGACCTCTCTATTAAGCCTAGGTCGGGTTGCAGTGTATTGTTTGGCCGAGGCCGGGCATGACCTCGAAAAGTGTGTCCGGCCGGAGTTAATCGGGCGTGATGGGTAAGTTGGTGCACCCCTGCAGGGAACAAAACATCTATCGATAGCTTGTCCTATGGTAACGGACACTTGGAGTTGTAACCCGATCGATACAACTAGAACTGGATACTTATGATGAGAAATGAATTGTGAATGAGAAATGGATAGTATGGCTCTAGGATTGCTTTCTCGCAGGGAGTCGAGAAAGGATCTCTGACCGAGGTTGATAACACTACTACTACTTTACATTATGTTGATCTGTACTCTTCTATATGCTGCAAGATGCTTGAAGATGCTAGTCTTCGAGAGGCTAGGCTTTCCCCTTCTCTTCTGGCATTCTGCAGTTTAGTCCACAGATATAGCCCTTCTCCTTTAATATAGATGCATACTTAGTTTAGATCTGATGTAAGTCTTGCGCGTACTTTGGATGAGTACTCATGGTTGCTTTGCTACCTCCTTTTCCCACCATACCCGATTGTTGAGACCAGTTGACGGATCCTAGGAGCCAGATGACACCACTGATGATTACTACTACCCCGAGGGTGCCTACTACAACGTGACGGCCGCTCACGACTTTGAGTAGTTAGCAGGCTCCCAGGCAAGAGGCCTTGCCTTTTCGATTGTAGATGTTTTTGTGCTAGCCTTCTTAAGGAAAACTTGTTTAACTGATGTCTGTTCTCAGATATTGATGCTTCCGCCGACTCTTGTGTATTCAAGCTTATGTATTTGAGCCCTCGAGGCCCCTGGCTTGTAACATAAAGCTTGTATTATTTTAATTTGTGTCTAGAGTTGTGTTGTGATATCTTCCCGTGAGTCCTTGATCTTGATCGTACACATTTGCGTGTATGATTAGTGTACAATTGAATCGAGGGCGTCACATTATCCTACACGGCACTCGATACTCATGTGTAACGCTTTCTGTGGGCCCACGAGGTCATCGTCCATCACTTTGACGAACAGCCGGCAATGAGGTTAATTTGACCAGCAAGTAGAATCTTTTTTGTTTGTGTTATGGTGGTATATAGTATGCGTCGAAAAGGTGGGAGGGGACTAGCATATATACTATACGTATACATCCGTGAACAAGTACACCTCCCTCAGTGTCGGGACTTTTTGGTTACCGAGGCACGTGCCGCATCAAAATTTTGAAATTGGTTACTCAAACATCACACAACACCTTTTTGGGCCACATGCATATATATCCTAGCTAGGACACTCACGTGTGACGCTTCCATCTGTGGGCCCATGAGGCCGTCCTTGATGCATGCATGCATGCATCACTTTGACCTACATCGAGAGAGGTTAATTAATTTCACCATCGATGAGGATTCTTTTGGGTTGTACATATATTACGGCAAGAGCATATAGTATGCGGTGAAGAGGCGGGAAGGGGACCATCATATGTAGTATGCTTGATATGAACCTCGCTCTGTGTGGGTGCATGGTTTCCGATTTTTGAGGCATGCGGCACATAAAAGTTGTGCATTTTGGGTATTCAATATATATATATATATATATATATATATATATATATGTTTGGCCCACATGCAAAGCAGTGGTGGTTGTCCTCTCGCACCCACTTAAGCGATTTTCAGCGATATCGATGATTTCCATCATTGGGCCTGCTTGGTCCATCACTTCTTTTTGCCTGACAAAAAGAGAGATTAATTTGACTTAGGAGGGGATTATTATTTTTGCTCTGGGATGACATTCATGATACACTTTGAGCACACACACATGCATGTGTATGCATGAATCCCTCCCATCGAGTCGAAGTGGCTAGTACAATGACACCATCATGAACTGATCTCGCTCTATGTGGGGAGCTAGTGTACGATTTTTGACACACACGCCAGATCAATGTTGTGTATTCAAACATGCATGCACGCATCGCCTCCATACATATGCATGCTGTGGTTGCCTTCGAACGATACACTCCCTCGTGTGGTCATCGGTGACAAGCCTATATATTCATGGGCCCGCATGGCCATCCATGATCACCTTGACCAACAACAAGACAAGTTACCATGGCGGATTCTTCATTTGGTTCGTGTTATCGTAGTATAGGTCATGGTGAGATTCAGACCTAATTATGTTTGAGCGCATATACTATGCACGCATGCATGCATACATGAATCCCCGTCACTGGCTTGAAGTGTGGTGTAACATACATATGCATCGTGAACCTAACCCTCACTCAGTGTGGGGATTTATATTTCAAAATCACAGTGCCACATCAAAGTTGTTCCATTGTTACTCAAAAACACACCTCTCCATACATATGTTTGGGCCACACGCATGCAGTGGTTGTCTTCGGGAACTAGCTACTTGCGTGATTACCGAGCTAGCCCATCTCCGGGGTCGCATTGACGGCCATCACTTTGACCAACAACAAGAGAGTGGTTGTACGACCAAGGTGGATTATTCTTGGTCCGTTTTACGATCCATCTTGGTGAGATATATGCCTCTCTGGCCCGCGGACTGAAAGTGTGTGTGGGGGGGGGGGGGTTGCTACATCGCACTTTGCTAGGTGAACCTCGGTTGGAGGCATGCATTCATAGATTAATTAGGATTCCCTTCGTGGCAACACAAGGGGGTGGGGCCGCTAGCTACTTTCGCACTTTGCTAGGTGAACCTCGGTTGGGGGGGAGGGGGCATGCTCATAGCTTAGGATTCCCTTCGTGCCTACACGAGGGGGCTGCTAGGTACTTCGCACTTTGCTAGGCGAACCTCGGTTGGGGGGCATGTGCATTCATAGCTTAGGATTCCCTTCGTGCCGACACGAGGGAGGGACGGATGCTAGCTACTTCACACTTTGCTAGGGTGAACCTCGGTTGGGGGGAGGGCATGCATTCATAGCTTAGGATTCCCTTGGTGCCGACATGAGGGAGGGGGTCTGCTAGCTACGTCGCACTTTGCTAGGTGAACCTCGGTTACTGGGGGCGGGGCATGTGCATTCATAGATTAGGATTCCCTTCATGCCGACGCGAGGGAGGGGTGGCTGCTAGCTACATCGCACTTTGCTAGGGTGAACCTCGGTTGGGGGGGGAGGGCATGCCTTCATAGCTTAGCAAGGATTCCCTTCGTGCCGACACGAGGGAGGGGGGCTGCTAGCTACTTTGCACTTTGCTAGGTGAACCTCGGTTGTGGGGCATGCATTCATAGCTTAGGAATCCCTTTGTGCCGACACGAGGGATGGGGGCTCCTAGCTCTACTTCACACTTTTTTAGGTGAATCTCGGTTGAGGGGCATGCATTCATAGCTTAGGATTCCCTTAATGCCGACACAAGGGAGGGGGCTGCTAGTTACTTCGCACTTTGCTACGGTGAACCTCGGTTGGGGTGTGGGGCATGCATTCGTAGCTTAGGATTCCCTTCATGCCGACACGAGGGAGGAGGGGGCTGCTAGTTGCTTCGCACTTTGATTGGTGAACCTTGGTTGAGGGGGAGGGGGCATGAATTCATAGCTTAGGATTCCCTTCATGCCGACACGAGGGGGGTGGGGGCAAGCAATACCGTGCGTTTTGCGAGAGAGGTGCCACATCAAAGTTGCATTTGGTATTTAAAAATCAAACCACCCTTTTGATACATAAATTTGGTCCACATGCAAGTGTGTTCTTGTTCTGACCCTCTCCCGGATCATTTTTCGCTAAATTTATGAACATTAGACAAGTCAGATGGCGCAACAGACACGGTTCAGTCAAACTAACCGTGTGCAACGCTGGTGCACCTATCACGCACACATCCACACAGTACATTGGGCTCCACGAGGCTCCCCCTCTCAAAAATATCTGCCCGCCTCAATGGTTTTTTCTGTTTCATAACACACGGTTGTTATCTCCGGACCGTGTGCGATGTTTCTTGTTCCCAATCCTGCATGCATCCCTAGAAAATATCGGCCCGACTTAAGGGTTTTTCTGTCTCATAACACATGGTTGTTATCTCCGGGCCGTGTGCGGTGCACTATCATCAAAAAATTTAATAGCCCGGCATTTCACTCCCGCCTTTAACTCCCGCATAGTAAAACTTTCAGTACCCGCGTCATTTCCTCAAACACCCCGCGCCCCCCTCCACACACACACCAAAACCTCGTCGGGCGTGCGCACACACACACACACCTTCCCTTGCTCGAAACCCTAGCAAAGTCCCTGCCGCCACCGCAAGGCCTCCATTGTCAACATCTGCCGGTTTGCCCGTGCAGCTTACCCACCGTTCTCCATACCCAGGCCGCCCTAAGTTTCTTAGATGACGCCTGCCAAATGCCCCCTTTCCCATAGATCCCCATCCCCATCCCGCACTCCAGAGCGTCGTAGCCTAAGTGATGTAGGGTAGGAACCCTAACCGGCTGATCTTTCACTAAAGGAGCGGATCCCGCGATGAACACGAAGAACACGAGGAGGAAAATGAGGGGAACACAAGAGAACACTCAAACCAACAAGAATGATCACACATGCGCTAGATCCATGAACACAAAGGAAGATACAAGATCCAAAGTCAACAATGGACGATACAAGAGGTAACCGGTCTTCTCCGTGAGGAGGTCTTGATGGGGCCGCCCAAGAGGGGGTCTTGATGATCTTCTCCACAAGGAGGTCTTGAATCCAAAAGGATCTTCTCCGTAGAGGCTGCGGTCTCTCTCGTGGAGTACATATGATGTGGATTAGCAATGCTCTATCTCTAGAATGAGCTAAACCAATGCTAACCCTAACTAGAAGGAGGTGGGGGAGTATATATAGTCTAAGACATGAAGGGGTAAGTGGGAAAGAGGGATACATGGGCCCTTGGCCCGTTCATTATCGCAGACCGGCGCCGGATGTCCGGGCTGGGGGCCGGATGTCCGGGGCTTCAAGACGGGCCGGATTTTCGGGGCAAGGGGCCAGATGTCCGGGCTGGCCTGGGTCTTCCAAATGCATCCGGTGATGGAGGGGCCGGATTTCCGGGCGAAGGGGCTGGATGTCCGGGGCTTTGGGAGGAGCCGGATGTCCGGGGTGATGGCCGGATGTTCAGGCTGCGCTGGGCCTTTGCGATGCTCTCTGGTTGGCCGATGCCGGATTTCCGGGGGTCAGGCCAGATGTCCGGGCTGGGCCGGATGTCCAGCCGCTGTAGTAGCTGGCCTTTCTTCCTTCTCATTCCTTCACTTCCGTGCACACTTGGCCTTGGTCCTTGGGCTCTCCATGGTCTCCACTGGTGTACCTGAGTATGCACAAGGTCCGCCCTTGAAGTAGCATCCATGTCTTACATGCGGAAAAGGAAGATTCGGAAAGGAGCGAGTTCACCTTAGGTCCAAAGGAATATGCTTGTGTGTACATGGGGATGATCGTTGGATGCTCCTCATCATCTCCCCTCCCTTGGGAAAGATCCGACCTTGGATCATGATCCTCATCACCATGGAAACGGTTGTTGTGGACGGACTTGTAGTTGGATGAAGTTGAAGACATTGCGCAATCTAGGTACTCCAAGGTGTCGCCGGAGTGGTATACATGCAAAAGGAGCAAACACAAACGACACTCGGAAATATAATGTTTAGCGCACACAAAGTGTCCATCAAATAAGAAAGAGTCTGTGCGACAAGATTGATCATGACAAGGTGCATGAAGCTTATCCAAAAGATATGGAATGGTATGCAAAGAATTAATGGGAGCAAAAGCATTCATTATGCACACAAATGTATTGTGAATGTGATCAATGCAACCACGGTGCAAAATGATGTCATAGAGAGATGGTTTTTCAATAGCGTGAATATGGCAATGGATGCTCAATATGAGTATGTGATCATGCAATTGATGATGGGCAATATGATCAAGATGTATAAATATGCCATCAAGAAAGATCACAACAAATTTGATAAGAAAGTGCACAAGCTCATATATCATGGATGACATGGGAATACAAGATGTAACAAGGCAATCATGATGTGAGTCAATCCATGCATAAGATGCAAATTTTTCATGTGTACGATATGTCCATCGAGCATGACATGTGTGAGCACAATCAAAAAATATGGAGGTGTTGGAGTACCAATGCTCGATGTTGTGGCATGAGTGGAGGTTCGAAGGTGCATCCAATAAGTCCGAGCGCTCCTCAACTTGAAGGTCCATGGGTTCCATCTCCAATGTCGGTCCTGCATCCAATAGATGTAACATGTAGACAAGAAGGAGGAGACAACAATGAGAGAATGACCCATCCAATATGCTTATTTGAAGATGGCTCAAAGGGAAGGAGGTCACCTTTAGAAATGTCCCAAGGATGTTGGAGTTGTGAATCATGTATGCCTTCACATAACCAATATGTCTCTTGATGGTACCACCTTGTGAATCCTCCAAAAAGAAAGAACATGACAAACACTCGCAAAAACAAATGAGGTTACTGGAAGTGCTAAACCTATCATTCGGGTGGTAAGATACCCAACAAGTGTATGCATCATGCTCATCATAAGAAAGGACAAGGGAGCATTTCATAGTATGGAGGCATATGATGCGAGAACAACCAAATACAATAGGCTCAATGAAACAAGCATGCATCACAAGTAATATGTCCAAGTCTCCATGATCAAGCATAGCAAGTTGGCACTCAATACAAGGTGATATGAGGGACACAACTAATGGAGACAAGAGACAATGATCAAGACAAAACATGTGAGAGGCAAGAGCATATATGTCATCAACCCAAGAAAGCGAGTAATAGTGGAACATGGGTGATGCGACAAAGCAAGAAATCATAGTGATAAAGTAAAGCAAGCTAGTAGTGGGAAGATGCAACATACAAGGAGTAATCATGGCAAGAATGTCATGTGTGCAAATGGTGGGCATACATAATGCACATGACATATCACAAGTATGGAAGCAAGATATGAGAAAAGAGGTTCATGGTTCACATGGCAATAGCAACAAATGTCGGTGATGAACGGCACATATGGGATCACAAGAATCCCTACTACGGTTGCGGGGCGCGGGGTCGTGACAAGAGCGGATCAAACAGATAGCACACGGTTTGTTTATCCAGGTTCGGGCCGCGAGGATGCGTAAAACCCTACTCCTGCTTTGGTGGATTGTATATCTGTGTTCTTGAGCTAGCTATGGGGCGTGAGGAGCTCCAAAAGGCCGAATCCTCCTCCTGGTCGCCTCGGGCCTCCATTATAGGAAAGGGGTTGCCACAGTAGCACCAGGAGGTGGAAAGGGAACAGTGATGCAAGGTTATCCCTCGCATTACATGAGAAGGCGCATTTAATGCATCTTGCCCAAGTGTCCTCGCTTTATCGGGGACGGGGGAGAGCCCTATCTCGTCCGTCACCGCTCCCTCTTGCGTCGACACGCGCCCTGGCCAGCGGTGCCCGCGGTGCCATGTAGGCAGGCAGGCAGCTGAGGTGGCGCAGTGCTGGGTCTCCACAAAGATCTTCATGCCGCCACGCAGGTGCCTGCCCAGCTGGTTGGGTCGGAAGCTGCATCCGAACGGCGGTGGAGGTTTGACTGGTGTGGGCCTGATGGTGGCCCTACGGGTGTTCTTGGTAAGGGCCTTGCCGGGGCCCCGGCAAGGGTCTTGCCGTGGCGCCTACTATCATCCCCGGCAAGGCTCTTGCCGGGGGCCTTGTGGTCCTCCTTTGCTGGGATCCTGCCAGGGATCATCATCTTCTAAAGGGTGTATCTGATCTTGAATGTCTTCACGAAGATCTGCAAGCCACCACGGGGATGTCTCCCTAATCCTTGCCCCATGGGGGCAGTTGACTCAAGGGTGATTCACTCCGTAGGTATGGGGCGAGCTGCCACGGCAAGGGTCTTGCCGGGTTTGCTAAAACCCCCTCCCGACAAGGATCTTGCCGGGGGGGAAGTTCGCTTTATCCCCTTTGCTCTTTGTGGTCTTGATCTTGGCGTCGTTCTGCTTCTCCTGAGCTTCGGCCTTACCTTGGCTCACCTCCCTTGCCTTTCTCAGTGTGGTGGTGCCCGTGGCTCAGATTGCCCGTGCACAGTTATAGGGGTACAAAAAAACGTACCCCTCTTTTTGTACACCGACAGGAGCCCCCGGGCCTGGGCCACACGTCAGCGCAATCGCGTCGTTGGGCTAGGCCCAAAAACGGTGCGTGGGCAGGCGGGGCGGTTTTTACCGCGGTAAGTCTCTTCACGCACTGTGCTTCCCATGCTTCCCACGCGTGGCGCGGCGTGGGGAGGCGTGTGTGACGTGGGCGGCATGCATGGGGTTGCTTCCCGCGGGCATGCGTCATATCACAGTTAATGTGAAAGGAGGCGCCCGCGTTTTTTCCCCCATAAGAAGGAATAACCGAGGGCGCGCTGCTCACTTTCTCCTCTTCCCTTGTGCCTTTTTCGATCTCAGAGCCGCCGATCCCTTTCTTCCTTCCTTCCTAAGCTTTCGTTGTCGCCCGCCGCCGACGCTTTGCCACCCCCCTTCCTAAGCCCTTTGAACTTCTTGGTCGCCATGGCTCCCAAATTCGCCAAGGGCAAGGGGGTGGCTAAGGGCGCCGGGACGGTGGAGCCGCCAGAGAGCGCGCTGTCGGGGGACCAGACGAAGTCTGCCTTCTTCTTCCCCTCGACGGTTGATGTTTAAGAGCTCCGAGCCTCCTTCAAGCCCCTATGGGGAGTGAAGACGGGGGGAGAGGATTTGGGACACCCGGCGACGCGCATCATTCCTGCTGCTTGCGCTGATCCCGCCTCAAATCGGTACCCCTTCTTCGTCGATTACTTTTCTTGCGGGTTATGCCCTCCTTTCTCCGATTCCTTCTGCGACGTTATGCGCACCTTTGGCTTTCGCCTCCTGGATTTTACTCTGAATGCGGTGGCATGCATGGCTTTCTTCGCGCATGTTTGCGAAGGCTTTGCCGGGGTGCAGCCCAACACGGCGCTCTTCCGCCATTACTTCTTCCCTCGAATCCAGCCGGGAGGAGTCGTCTCCGGTTGCGTCACCTGGATCCCAAGATCCAAGGGGGCGTACCCGGACGGTGCCATGAAGCAGAGGTGGGAGGAATGGCGTGGCCGGTGGTGCTGGATTGAAGATGAAAACCCGCCGGAATTCTGCAAGGTCCGCCGAGTGCCGCCGGTCCGCGACAGCGATTGGAGCGATGTCGCCGCCGCCGATGGGAGGCTCACCGTCAATACCACCAGGATTCTCCGGCTCACCCAGGCCGGACTCACCCTTGATATGATCGGGGCAGACTTCATTCGCCGCCGGATCGCCCCGTTGCACAGCAAGGGGAGGCCAGCTTGGCTCTTCATGAACCTGGCTGACATTATGCGACTCCACCCCGGCCTCGATCACAACTTCACGGTGCTGGCGCATGCCCACTTCTGCCAGCGACTTTTCCAGCTTGATGTGTGTCGCGATGGTGAGGTCGAGTGGACCGGCAAGGCCGCGAGGGCTGCCGCAAAGGTCAGCAAGGCCCTCAAGGGTCCATTTTTCAAGCTGCCAGCGGGGGTGGTCCCGTTGTGCAACAATTCGCGTCGGTCCGAGATCATCACCATGATGCCGGACTGTAATGCGCATGGCCCTGTCCCGAGCTGGAAGGAGCCGAAGGTCGAGGATGTGCAGCAATTCTTCGATACCCTGATCGAGGTGTACGTCAATACCGACGCCGAGCGGTGGCTTATCATGGACACCACCCAGGCAGAGCTGGACTACATCACCACTAGGGCGAGGGAGGCACTGCTTGCCATGGAGGCCGGCAGCTCCGGGGGCGTGGAGGACGTGGCCGCAACGGTGGCGGAGGAAGAGGAGCTCTCCCGATGGGCGGCGGCCTCCGAGGAGGTTAGCAGCGCCAACACTGGATCCCCGCTCGTCGAAGACGCGGCCGACGAGTCGTCGGGGGAGGAGGAGGACGCTGCGGCGGGCTCGACGCCAACTAGGGGAAGAGGGCGAGTCCCGCGGCGGGCTGGCTCCGGTGAGCCGGTCCGGCCCGACAGGGCTGCACGGCCTCAATTGACCCTAGAGGGGTCTGGGCGCCACACGAGGGCCACGACAACCAAGAGGCTGACGAAGGCCGCTGAGAAGAAGAAGACAACAACCCCTTCCTCATCCGGGCACGCACAAACCCCGCCGCCTCCTTCGCCTCCTCCGGTAGGCCTCGACTCGGACGATGATGCGGAGCTCCCGTTTGATCTCGGGCCTCTCAACCCGGAGAGGAAAAGGAAACTGGTGGAAGAGGAGGAGACGGATGACGAGTAAGTTCTCCGTTCCTTACTGTCATTTCCATTTCCTTGAATTGGGTCGCTTGTCTTGATCCATTTTTCCTTCCGTAGGGAGACAAAGACGTTGGCCCAGAGGGCGAAGAGGGCGAGGACCTCAGCGAGCAGTCAGCCCCCGGCTGGGGCTTCAAAGACACCACTGGTGGTACTGAGCAGCCCGGACAGCAGCTCTCGGCACAGCCCCCAGCGTAAGTTCGTCACCCTCTTCTTACTCGACATGTGGTAAGTGCTCGATGCTATGATGCTGACCTTGCCGGGTTTGCAGGAGGGGAGCGGCAGCAGGAGGAGCCACAGAGGGCTACTCCTAACACACCACCCCCATCGACTACGCTGCCGCGGGGGGCGTCCCCAGCAAGGGCATCAGGCACGGAGCCCACACCCATGGAGGAAGAGGGGAACTTGGGCGCTGGTGGCTCTGCCATGGCGCCAAATGCTGGCGGAGAGGGGACTTCTGCTTCTCAGCCTGGCACTGGTGAGTCGCCTGTCCTTCATCTCTGTTTTTCCCTTATTCTTTTCTTGGCTTCATTGCTCCCGTCGCTGCCCCAGACCCTCCTTCAACAGGTATGGAGGACGTGGCTACCGTTGCCGGGAACATTGCTGACGAGGCCACCAAGGATGCTACCGAGGACACCGCGGCGGGGGCCGCCAAGGGCCCCGTCAGGTATCTGAAGCCCCAAATTATTTTGTGATTTTGGGTTTGACGAAGTTTTGTTGATTTCAATCCATGGATTTGCTTGGTTTCAAGTGGATCTAGCATATCCCCAATTTTCCCCACTTTCCATCCACAAAATCTATCAAATTTTGCCCTTGGAATCATCAATTTCCGCCCCCAATTCGAAAATTTCCGCCCCAAACAAGATCTAGAATCGTCGGGCCGGACATCTGGGCCATCGGGCCGGACATCCAGGTCCCAAGTCGGACATCCGGCTCCTGGAGCACCAAATCTGCTCGGTTGTGGACATCAGGTCCCGGATTTGCGGCCCCAAGCCCGGATGTCCGGCCCTGACATCTCAGCCATCCCCGTTTCACCGTTTTGTCCATAACTAATACATCCGGAGTCCGATTTTCGCGTTCTTTAGCTCATTGAAAAGCTCTTGACATCCCCCTTCCAACAAAAATACTACCATAACCATTTGACTCAATCAAATATTTGGAACTTTGGCATCTTTGCCTAGGGCTTCCACCACAACCTCCGCATAACCACCACCGACTTCCGCAACCTAACCAATTTCGTTCCTTATAACATTTGTGGTTGTTTGAGTTGTGATTTGAGTCTCCTAAGGTGTCTAGGCTACTTAGGGATGATTGCTTCTTCATCAACCACCACCACCATAACTCCCACATAGGCTTGCCCACCATAAACTTCCACCACCCCAACTTAACCCAATTTTGTTAGTGTTGTGAGTTGTGTCTCCTAAGGTGTTTTGGCTACTTAGGGACCGTGCTTCCAACTCTGACACTGTGTATAGTCAACCTCACCCTCCACTTCTGCATTGCCTACTCACAAAACCCATCATTGCATTTCCGCAATATTATTGAGCTTCCGCAACCACCACCGCTTTCCCGCTACCATCATTTGACATTTGACGTTTGAGATTTTGAGTTTGCGGTTTTTCCGTTTCCTAAGGTGTTTCCGCTACTTAGGGACGAGTCTCCATCATCTTGGTATCTCCATCAAGATCACCAGCACTAATCATCACCACGGACGGTAACATCCATATCATCTTGGTATCGTGGTATCTCTCCATTGTATATTCCCTCGCAATTGCATTGTTAACCCCTAGCCCATTTTGCGTTACTTGCCTATCGAGACTAGCCATTTGAGTATTGCCGGCAACGTTACTTGTGCACATTAGTGATCTACACCATACATTGCATACATACCATATCATATTGGCATAATATCATCCCTTGTGTCACAAGATTGTTCCCGTATATACCCAATTGCTATCTTGGTTTGTGCATTTCGCAAAGTGGCCATACAAAAAAAGAATAATGATTTTAAGAAAAAGAGAAAAGGCAAAGAAGCTTGTAAGCAAGTGCCATAGCATCATACCCCATTGCATATAAGATTGTCATATCCAATCATCTTGGATCATACCACCGGAACATCATACACATAGCATACTTGGGATAGAAGTTGTTACATTTTGCATCTTGTAGGTTGTGCACAAGTGTCGTATTCGCCTATTGAGCAATCGTTCTAGCGTCTCTCTTGAGTTGTTCAACACGAGCATTTTCCGTGGATTCCACATTTTGTGCTCATCCTTGGTTGCACGACCCCATTTATCTATCTGTGTGTATGTGTTTCCGTTTGCCACATACTGCTATTGGTCTACTTGTTTCACTTGCAAATTTGTGAATCTTTTTCAACATTATTGACTCTTGCTAACATTTCTCATCAAATTTTTGTGCCACTATCCTCCCCGAGCTCCACCATAAGCCTTATTTGTGTAGGTGTGAGAAACCGACAAGAATTGGTACCAATTGTGCTATTTCCTTGTCCACATTGGAGTGATCATTGATCCACTTTCAACTTTGGTCAAGGTACATTTGGTATTCGTTCTTCTCTTTCGACCACTCACATTTTCCTCTTGGAGTGATGGATAGGCAAAGCATTTCATCTCCGTTTTTCCACAATAATGATGGCGTGAACAACTACATCACCGAAGCGTCAATCTTCGATCCACAACGACAAATGCAAGGCGCACAATCACGATTGCGAGAGCGCATCGAGAACCTCTCCATTGACATTCGCCACTCTAAAGCGAGGAAAATGGACTACATCGACAACAAGCTTTCCGCATAAAAGAAGGAGCAAGATGCAAGGATGGAGGATATTCGGACCTTGTTGATCAATCGTTCTTCCACTTCATCATCCTCAAGGCAGCGACATTCCAATCACAAGTCTTCGGAGCGCAAAAATGATGCAAGTGCAAGTCGTCCACGTCCACATCTCCATGGAGACCACCGTCACATTCCTGATCCACCTCGTCATGAAGGGCAAGTCACCTCCAAGCAACATGTGCACGATGATGACGAACGGCATCTACGACGATCTCAAGTGCCACAACGCCAACATCATCATGACAATGCTCACCAAGCGCAAATGCACAAGTCCCAACAAGCCCTACTTCATGCCAAGTCCAAACTTCATCATCACAAGAGAAGACTGTGAGATGAGGACCACCAAGACTGAGGTATGGCTACAACAACCACTTCGGTATCTTCGCCAAGTGCTATCAAGGCATCTTCGCCTTTGGACGTACGACATCTTCGCCTACTTCCCCTAAGTTCGCCTACATCGACATCATCAAGTACAAGGCGACCACCTACGAGCGAGGGCGACACTTCCATCTTCGGAAGCCCCTCAAGGAAGATGGCCGAGCATGGTAAATTCCCTACGGTCATGGAGACGAGCTATAAGGTTCCACATCATATGGACCTCCTACAACAAGACGATGGTGACAAGAAGGTCTAGCAAGGGCCATCCCCTTCGACCACGGCGACGAGCATGAACCTCTTCGACAACAAAGACGACGCCCATATTGGACACATACTCCGAGTCAAGCTACGATACCGCACATGAGACCTTATCTTTTGTCTTAGAGGAGAGTTATGATGTGCCATCTTCGGCCTTCATCCACGGCTATAACTACGACATGATTGAGCATGGAGACATTTGCACCTACATCTCTCCGACACCGACATGTGACGAGATGCCCCAATTGCCATGTGAGGAGAGCCACCACCACATGAGTGACATGAGTGACTCCACCATACGTGACATTGAGAGCATTTCCTATGAGAGGATGAGTGTGACCACCACTAGGCCCATACATGAAAGCATGCCACACATCCTATGTGTGGTTGAGAGCCATTTGAGTGACTCCTCCAACCATATTAGTGAGAGCATCATACCGGGAGTGAGTGAGCCACAACACTTATGATTTCTAACAACCTAACCTCTACTCCGAGTGTGTTTTCTTCTTTGGTGCTAGGTCTCCTACATGTCGACATGCCTATCCTTGACGAGTCCATACCTCCAATGGAGACAACGATGGACATGAGGGACGATGATGCACCCCCCCACACATGGTTCCATCAAGATGAAGATGACAACGACTTGGTATTCGACACCTCACCTACAACACATGAGCGATGCTCCAAAGGTAACATAGGTGATGGTGCTTCTCTTGTCCCACTAGTGGACTATTTTGCGAATAATTGCTTGCATGATGTTGACACACCTATTACCATGTTTCATGCTAGTGCGAATTCTTCATGTCATGACTTACCTATTTATGATGAATATGATGACGAGCATGTTGATTTGCCTAGTTGTGATGCTATGCTCCATAGGATATCATGTGAAAATTCTATTGGTCACATCATGTTTGATAATCCTTTGAACTTGTGATATGCTATGAATGAGATCTCCCATATTGCATCATTTCAATCTCAACATAGTAGCTATGCATGCCCCATTCAAATAAATCCCATTTGCACTTATGGCATAGATGACGAGATGATGATCATTGGCTTTTATTTTTCATGTGATGATATTGCCATGCTTCCTTTACATGATTTGCGCAATTCATCTACTATGCCATGCCACGATCACATTGTTCCAAATATGCTTTGTTTTGGATGTTGTCAATATTCTCCGTGTGATGTTTCCATTAATGATCATGAGGAGACCCCCATAGTTTCCTCATACATATTAGGAGAGTTTGATGCATTCAATACATTACATGATTCCCCTAATTGCTTGCACCGTATGCATCCCACGCATAACAATGCTCTAGATATTTCCCATGATGCATTACACAATTTGAGTCTCCATTATGCTATACATAACAACAAACCTATCATGATGGATGACATGTTTCTATATCATGCATCTCATTTATTTGAGCATTCTCTATTTTGTGCTAACCAACACTTGCACGTGCGCATCATGATGGATGAGGTGTACATCTACCACGCACACACAATTTTCCCTTTGTCTTTGTTTTGTGTAGGTACTCACGTATACTCGTCAACCTCTCAATCCCAAAGAGTTGATGAAACGAGCTCTTGAGAGCACAGATGACTTGGAATCCCGTGGACTATCCTTACCACCATTCTCTTCGCGCAATGACGTCGCACATTCCTTTTACTTGGCTCTCAAACGGCTTTGGGCTATATATCACTTGTTATGTTATGCCCATTTTCTCGTGTTCACTTTGCATGCTATGCCTCTTTTTATTATTTTGCCATACAATTGTGACCCTTGCTTGCATCTACCCATGATTCAGCATTTTACTAATCTGATGTGTATTTGCATGCTTGGTGGAGATCCTTGTTGCTATTGCCATGATTATCATGTGCCTCATGCTATTGATGCTATTTTCCTCATATCTTGCCTTCATGCTTGTGATATGACATGTGCATTATTCATACACACTATTTGCACACATGACATACTTGACATGATTCCTTATAGTACGTTGCATCTTCGCACTACTAGCTTTCTTGCCTTGATTCACATGATTGCTTGCTTTGTCGCATCACCCATGTTCCATTCTTACTTGCTTTCTTTGGTTGATGACATATATGTTCATGCCTCTCACATGATATATTTTGTTCATTGTCGCTTGCCTACAATTGTTGCATCTATGCTTATTGATCGTGGAGACTTGGACACTTTACTTGTGATGCATGCTTGCTTGATTCAGCCTATTGTATTTGGTTGTTCTCGCATCATCATATGCCTCCATACTATGAAATTCTCCCTTGTGCTTTCTTATGATGAGCATGATGCATCCACTTGTTGGGTATTTTACCACACGAATGATAGGTTTTCCGCTAACCTCATTTGTTTTTCCGAGTGTTTGTCATGTTCTTTCATGTTGAAAGATTCACAAGGCGATACCGTCATGACACAATTTGGTCATGTGAAGGCATACACGATGTGCAACACCAACATTTGCGAGAATCTCATAAAGGTGAACTCCTTCCCTTTGAGCCATCCTCAAATATGCATATTTGATGGGTCACTCTTTCATTGTTGTTTCCTTCTTGTTGTCTACATGGTACATCTCGCGAACGGAGGAGCGACATTGAAGATTGGCTCTATGGACCTTCACATTGAGGAGTGCTCGGACTTATTGGATGCACCTTCGAACCTCCACTCATGCCACGCCATCGAGCATTGGTACTCCAACACCTCCATATTTGTTGATTGTGCTCACACATGTCATGCTTGATGGACATATCTTACACATGACAAATTTGCATCTTATGCATGGATTGACTCACATCATGATTGCCTTGTTGCATCTTGTATTCCAATGTCATCCATGATATATGAGCTTGTGCACTTTCTTAGCAAATTTGTTGTGATCTTCCTTGATGGCATATATATACATCATGATCATATTGCTCATCATCAATTGCATGATCACACACTCATGTTGAGCATCCATTTCCATATTCATGCTATTGATAAACCGTTTCTCTATGACATCATTTTGCATCGTGGTTGCATTGATAACATTCAAAATGCATTTGTGTGCACAATGAATGCTTTTGCTCCCATGAATTTGCATACCATTCCATATCTTTTGGATAAGCTTCATGCACCTTGTCATGATCAATCTTGTCGCACAGACTCTTTCTTATTTCATGGACACTTTGTGTGCGCTAACCATTGTATTTCCGAGTGTCGTTTGCGTTTGCTCTATTTGCATGTATACCACTCAGGCGACACCTTCAAGTACTTGGATTGCGCCATGTCTTTCTCTTCGTCCAACTACAAGTCCGTCCACGACAATCGTTTCCATGGTGATGAGGTTTTTGATCCGAGGTCGGATCTCTCCCAAGGGACGGGAGATGATGCAAAGCATCCTACGATCATCCCCATGTACACTCCAGCATACGCCATTGGACACAAGGTGAACTCACTCCTTTCTGAATCTCCCCTTTCCACATGTAAGACATGGATGCTACTTCATACTCAGGTACACCCGAGGAGACCATGGAGAGCCCAAGGAG
This sequence comes from Triticum aestivum, assembly GCF_018294505.1. Lineage (NCBI taxonomy): Eukaryota > Viridiplantae > Streptophyta > Magnoliopsida > Poales > Poaceae > Triticum > Triticum aestivum. The sequence continues at coordinate 313,272,729 of NC_057800.1, read as the reverse complement.
CAAGGCCAAGAGTGCACGGAAGTGAATGAAGGAGAAGGAAGAAGGGCCAACTGCTACAGCGGCCGGACATCCGGCCCCAGCCCGGACATCCGGCCCGAGCCTCGGAAATCCGGCATCGGCCATCCAGAGAGCACCGCAAAGGTCCAGTGTAGCCTGGACATCCGGCCATCACCCCGGACATCCGGCTCCTCCCGAAGCCCCGGACATCCGGCCCCTTTGCCCGGAAATCCGGCCCTGCCATCACCAAATGCATCTGGAAGACCCAGGCCAGCCCGGACATCCGGCCTCCCAGCCCGGACATCTGGCCCGTCGCGAAGCCCTGGACAGCCGGCCCCCAGCCCGGACATCCGGTTCCTGTCTAAGCATAGTGAACGGGCCAAGGGCCCATGTATCCCTCTTTCCCACTTACCCCTTCGTGGCTTAGACTATATATACTCCACAAATTTGGTGTGGCGGGTAAGGACATACCAAACATATTCCACATATACAATCTTGGTATCATCTTGGAGTGGCGGCTTGAATGGCTCATTCTTGAGGTGGAAGACGAGCGGTTGAGCAACAAAGCACGAATTTCGTCCATCCTTGCGTCATTCTCTTGCTTGTGATCACCGACAAGCAAGCCACCCATCGTGGAGATCATAGTGAGAGAGCGAACCACCAAAAAGAGAGTGAGCGCCACAAGCCCAAATCGAGTGCCTCCACGATGAGCGAAAACAAGAACCTAGTTCTATTTGCCACCAAACGTGAGATAATATAAGTGTGTGAGAACCCATCTACTATCCTACACTACGTCCTCGTGTGCAAGGACAATGCACAACAAACTAACACTTCTCACACTCTTCCTCTAGTGTTGTCTTCTCTTTTGCAGGAATTTCAAGATGTTTTCCTCGATGAGCTACCTCCGGGTCTACCTCCTCTACGAGGCATTGAGCACAGAATCGACCTCATCCCTGGAGCACCTCTTCCGAACAAAGCTCCCTACCATGTCAACCCCGAAGAAACCAAAGAAATACAATGGCAAGTAAAACATCTCATCGACCATGGACATGTGCGTGAAAGTTTGAGCCCTTGTGCCGTCCCGGTCATTCTTGTGCCAAAACGTGACGGTAGCTTTCGCATGTGCTCCGATTGCAGACCTATCAATGCTATCACCATTCGCTATAGGTATCCCATTCCACGCCTAGATAATATGCTTGATGAGCTTAGCGGTGCCACTATATTTTCCAAAATTGATCTTAAGAGTGGTTACTATCCAATCCGCATACAAGAGGGTGATGAATGGAAAACCGCCTTCAAAACCAAGTTTGGTTTGTATGAGTGGTTAGTCATGCCTATGGGTCTTTCAGAAGCACCAGGAACTTTTATGCGCCTTATGAATCATGTCTTTCGCCCTTACATTGGTATATTTGTTGTGGTTTACTTCGATGACATTCTTGTGTTTAGCAAATCTATCAAAGAGCATCTCACCCTTGTCCGCACCGTTTTGCAAACTCTTAGAAAAGAGCGCCTCTATGCTAATATGGAGAAATACCTTTTTGGTGTTGATAAGCTCGTTTTCTTGGGTTTTGTTGTTTCTTCTAAGGGTGTTCATGTTGATGAGTCCAAGATCAATACTATTAAGACTTGGCCGCAACCATCCAACTTGCATCAAGTGCGTAGTTTTCCTTGGCCTTGCGGGTTTCTATCATCGCTTTGTGAAGGATTTTAGCACCATTGCTTCGCCTTTGCATGCTTTGAGCAAGAAGAATGCGCCTTTTGTTTGGGGACCATCCCAAGATACCACACTCAATGAGCTTAAGAATTTGCTTATTCATGCTCCCATGCTTGCTTTACCCAACTTCGACAAGCCTTTTGAGATTCATTGCGATGCTAGTGGTAATGGCATAGGAGGTGTGTTAACGCAAGAGAAGCGCCCCATAGCTTACTTTAGTGAGAAACTTTCCGGAGCGCAACTCAATTATCCCATCTATGACAAAGAGCTATATGCTTTAGTACGTGTTTTGCATGAATGGGAACATTACCTTCGTCCCCATGAGTTTATCATTCATACCGATCATGAGACTCTCAAGTATCTTAAGGGAAAAACCAAGTTGAACAAGCGTCATGCTAAATGGAGTGAATTTATTCAGTCTTTTCCTTATGTCATGAAGTACATCAAGGGTAAAGAAAACATTGTAGCGGATGCTTTTTCCCACATATGCATGCTTGTTACACAACTTGAGTTAGATGTTGTTGCCTTTGAGCATATCAAAGACTTGTATGAGCATGATGAAACTTTTGCTACTCCTTATGCCAAGTGTTTGCCGAATACATCTTGGGAACGCTATTACATCAAAGATGGATATCTTATGAGGGCTAACAAACTTTGCATCCCCGAGTCCTCTCTTCGTTTCTTGCTTTTGTAGGAATCTCATGGAGGACGCTTAATGGGACATTTCGGACACGACAAGACGTTCCCCACGCTCTCGAAGAACTACTTTTGGCCAAAGATGTTTCAGGACGTCAATCGTTTCGCCAACCGATTCTCTACATGTTGCAAAGCTAAGTCCAAAGCTCAATCTCATGGCCTCTATATGCCTCTACCAATTCCATAGCAACCATGCGAAGACATTTGCATGGACTTTGTACTTGGTTTGCCTAGGACTCGAAATGGGAAAGATTCCATATTTGTCGTTGTGGACCGTTTCTCAAAAATGGCACATTTTATTCCTTGCAACAAGATCGCTTCACATGTTGCTAATCTCTTTTGTAGGGAAATATTGCGTCTCCATGGTGTGCCAAAGACTATCGTCTTGGACCGCGACGTCAAGTACCTTAGCTACTTTTGGAAGACCCTATGAGCCAAGCTCGGAATCAAGCTACTCTTCTCCATGGTGTACCATCCTCAAACCAACGGCCAAACGGAGGTGACAAACCGCACACTCTCCTCTCTACTTCGAGTACTCATCAAGAAGAACATCAAGGAGTGGGAGGAGTGTCTACCCATCGCCCAGTTCACCTACAACTGAGCAAGACACTCAACAACCGGCAAGTCCCCTTTCGAGGTCATCTACAGATTCAACCCTTTGTTACCATTGGATATTCTCCCTCTACCACTCCAAGAGCGAATCAATTTGGACGCAAGTGCACGAGCGACCCATCTCAAGAAGGTGCATGAAGATACAAGAAACACCATCGAGCGCCAAGTACAACGCCTTGCGACCAAGCTCAACGTCAACAAGAACCCTATGATATTCAACATTGGAGACCTCGTGTGGCTACACCTTCGCAAGGACCGCTTTCCCCAAGAACGCAAGTCCAAAACCCATCCGTGCGGGGTCGAAGTTTGGACTTGCGTTCTTGGGGAAAGCGGTCCTTGCGAAGGTGTTGCCACATGAGGTCTCCAATGTTGAATATCATAGGGTGCTTGTTGACGTTGAGATTGCTCGCAAGGTGTTGTACTTGGCGCTCGATGGTGTTTCTTGTATCTTCATGCACCTTCTTGAGATGGGTCGCTCGTGCACTTGCGTCCAAATTGATGCGCTCTTGGAGTGGTAGAGGGAGAATATCCAATGGTGACAAAGGGTTGAATCCATAGATGACCTCGAAAGGGGACTTGCCGGTTGTTGAGTGGCTTACTCAGTTGTAGGCAAACTCGGCGATGGGTAGACACTCCTCCCACTCCTTGATGTTCTTCTTGATGAGTACTCGAAGTAGAGCGGAGAGTGTGTTGTTTGTCACCTCCGTTTGGCCGTCGGTTTGAGGATGGTATGCCGTGGAGAAGAGTAGCTTGATTCCGATCTTGGCACATAGGGTCTTCCAAAAGTAGCTAAGGAACTTGACATCGTGGTCCGAGACGATAGTCTTTGGCACACCATGGAGACGCAATATTTCCGTACAAAAGATATTAGCAACATGTGAAGCATCGTCTATCTTGTTGCAAGGTATAAAATGAGCCATTTTTGAGAAACGGTCCACAACGACAAATATGGAATCTTTCCCATTTCGAGTCCTAGGCAAACCAAGTACAAAGTCCATGCTAATGTATTCCCATGGTTGGTATGGAATTGGTAGAGGCATATAGAGGCCATGAGATTCAGCTTTGGACTTAGCTTTGCGACATGTAGAGCATCGGTTGGTGAAACGATTGACGTCCCGAAACATCTTTGGCCAAAAGTAGTTCTTCGAGAGCGTGGCGAACGTCTTGTCACGTCTGAAATGTCCCATTAAGCCTCCTCCATGAGATTCCTGCAAAAAGAGAGGACTTGGGGATGCAAAGTTTGTTAGCTCTCATAAGATATCCATCTTTGATGTAATAGCGTTCCCAAGATGTATTCGACAAACACTTGGCATAAGGAGTAGCAAAACTTGCATCATGGTCATACAAGTCTTTGATATGCTCGAAACCAATGATATCTAACTCAAGTTGTGTAACAAGCATGCATATGCGGGAAAGAGCATCTGCTACAATGTTTTCTTTAACCTTGATGTACTTGATGACATAAGGAAAAGACTCAATAAACTCACTGCATTTAGCATGACACTTGTTCAACTTGGTTTGTCCCTTAAGATACTTGGGAGTCTCATGATCATTATGAATTATAAACTCATGGGGATGAAGGTAATGTTCCCACTCATGCAAAACGCGGACTAAAGCATATAGCTCTTTGTCATAGATGGGATAATTGAGTTGCGCTCCGGAAAGTTTCTCACTAAAGTAAGCTATGGGGCGCTTCTATTACGTTAACATACCTCCTATGCCATTACCACTAGCATCGCAATGAATCTCAAAAGGCTTGTCGAAGTTGGGTAAAGTAAGCACGGGAGCATGAGTAAGCAAATTCTTAAGCTCATTGAATGCGGTATCTTGGGATGGTCCCCAAACAAAAGGCGCATTCTTCTTGCTCAAAGCATGCAAAGGTGAAGCAATGGTGCTAAAATCCTTCACAAAGCGACGATAGAAACCTGCAAGGCCAAGAAAAACTACGCACTTGATGCAAGTTGTTTTAACATCCCAAATTCCAAATTTTGGAATGTTATAATAAATAGATAGATTTGACTGATTGTTTGATTGATTGTCTGAAAGTGAGTGAATTCGAAACTTTTTGAAAGTTAAATGAGAGGGAATAAAAGGACTTTCCCAAACTTTCATATTTGCTTTTTGATCTCCGTGAATTCAAATTCTTTTCATCACAAAACCCTGGAGAGAAGATGACATGACTTCTTCCATTTATTGAAATGAAATGGGGTGTTTGAAAATATTTGAATTTCAATTGGGAAATATTTTCCAATTCAGAAACTTTATGCAACTCAATGATTTTCACGAGAGAAGATAAAATGACTTCTTCAAATTATATGAAATATGAGTTGGGAGTTTCAAAGAATTAAATTCAAAGTTCTTTTCAATTTATTTTCAATTTTGGAGTTATTTGATTTTTATTCAAATTATTTTCTCCAAAAATAAAATATATGGAAATAGGGTAACATGATTCCCTACATTAGAAAATTGGAGAAAAATTAATTTGAAATGATTTTGGTATTTTTAAAATGATTGTTGTTGGATTTTAATAGACCAGTAACACTCTTTGTTTTATCCGAATTTGTGTGTATTTTATTTAATGCAAGAAAAATGTTCATGTCGTAGAAAATCTTTTTCTGAAAATTTTGATATATTATATGCCTAGGTTCTATTTTATTTTAGTTTGCTTTTTGTTATTTTCCGTTGTGTTTTTTTTCTAAAAAAAATCTTTTCGCCGACTTGGCCGGCCCAGCATCGAGCTCGGGACGAAGTCCCGAGCGTGCCCGACTCCACCGCCGCCGTCGAGTCCCGGTCGGGTACGCCTCCCCTTGCCCCTCCCCCAAGCTTCTCGCCGCCCCTTCCCCCCCTATAAATCCGGAGCCCCGGGACCCCGACCCCCTTTTCTCTCCTCTTCCTTAGCTGCCGCACTCCGCCGCCGGAGTTGCGAGCTCCGCCGGAGATCCGTCGCCTCGTCCCGCGCTCCACCGCCACCCTCGACCGCCGCCGACGCCACCACTGCAACCGCCGCTCCACGCTGCCCCTCCCCGTGCTCGTCGCTGCCTCCCGCGACGCCCGGAGCCGCCGCTCCGGCCGAGATCGAAGCCGCCGCCGTCGTCCTCCCCGACTCCGGTGATCGCCGCGGTAACCGCCGCCTCCCGTCCGTTGGATCTGGATCCAACGATCCAGATCTTTCTGTTTTTTTTTGTTTCGTTTTGTTTTTTTAGAGAACGTTCGCTGGTTAGGTATAGAAAATGAATGTTCTAATTTTGGTTTTTTTTCTTTTTAATTTCAGTCCAGGGACCCATCCGTGAATATTTTCTTTACAGATCAGCCCCTGGTTTTCAAATGACCACAACTTTTTACTCGTTAGTCCAAATCCAACGAAACCAACGCTCACGTCTTCGTTATGATCTCCTCTATCCAGTAATCCAACTCAAAAATGTTTTTGAAAAGTTTAAACTTTGAATTAGATCAGATTTGAATTCAAACTTTGTTTGATCATAACTTGAGTTTCATAACTCCGTTTGAGTTGATTCTTTTTGCAAATCGAAGCTCTTGACCTAAACATTCTAATAAGGCCAAATTCACATAATTTTGGTACTGTTAGAAATTGTTTTATGTTGCAAGAACTATTGGCTTGGTTTTGATGTTTTCCGAATCGTCTTCTTCGTTCTTTCTGATCTTTTGAGTGATTGCTTATGTGTGGTTACTATTGCTTGCTTACGATATATTGACCGGAGTGTGACGAGTAGAGCTATCAAGAGTTATGAGTGCGAATCATCTTCATCAACATTGCAGGCAAGTAACACTTTGATCATACCTTTTTCTACAACCCAGTTTTATTGCATTAGATCAATCCTCACACATTGCATGATTAGGATCTAATTAAATTGTGGGATGGGAAGTAGTTGATGAGCTAGGAACCTATTGCCCTGCATTCAAACCTTTGGGAGTTACTTCTACGTTTTCTTACTATGCCATGCTATGCTAGTAGACGTGGATTGGGTGAGTGATATCCATGACAGATGTGAGATTGATAATTAATGGTTTATCTAAGGTGGCAACTTAAACACACATCTGGGTGGATTGAGGCACCTGGGGTTTCCAGGACTTGCCTGTTTTTTTTGGACCACCACCCAGGCTCAAAGGGATCATGAGATTATTCATACTAGAAACTTCCGTGTGCAGCCACAAGCCATTATGGGCTCTGGCATAGTTGACTAAGTTGTGCGAACTCTTACAGTGGTAGACTAGCAGATGTAGGGGTTGTAGGTGGTACGGTCTACCCGATCGTAAGGTGCTAGCGCTTCTAAAAGACTATGTCTCGATCATCCGTTTCTTAAACACCATGTAGTGCGAGAAATCAAACGGAGGCGATCGAGTCTTGTGGGGAAAAGTGCGCAAACCTCTGCAGAGTGTATAAACTAATCATGATTAGCCGTGTCCCCGGTTATGGACATCTTGAGTATCTAGTTCTTGGATTATCCTGTTGATCTCATCACGTTACTTTAAATGAATATTGTTGGGTTTAATGATGTTACTTAATTGGGATTGAGAATGCTGTCAACCATTCTCAATGTTCAACAACCACCATGATAGTTAAATAAAATTTATTCCTTTGCAGTAGGGAAAAATTGGCTTTACGCAAAAACCTTATAACCATAGAGCTTTTCCACCAGCCAAATATGCATGTAGTGATAGTCTTTATTCATCATTCTCTATGGTGTGAATTTGCCAGTACATTCAATGTACTGACCCGTTTCGGGCTGCAACATCTCATGTTGCAGGATTATCTTACGACAAGTAAGTGATACGTTAGGGTTACGATTTCTACACTCAACTTTGCCGTTGGTGTTGGTGGGAATCCACAACCCTGTTGCTTCCGCTATATGGATTGAGGTAATAGTATTTACGTTACTTTATACATGTGATTTACCTCTGTTATAAATCCTTCGAGTACTGTGTGTGTCAGCATACCGATCCAGGGATGACACTTAAGCACAGAGACTTGATCCATTCGGGTCAGGTCACTACAGTTGTTTGGTTGCGGCCAAGTCTTAATAGCATTGATCTTGGACTCATCAACATGAACACCCTTAGAAGAAACAACAAAACCCAAGAAAACAATCTTATCAACACCAAAAAGGCATTTCTCCATATTAGCATAGAGGCGCTCTTTTCTAAGAGTTTGCAAAACGGTGCGGACATGGGTGACATGCTGTTTGATAGATTTTCTAAACACAAGAATGTCATCGAAGTAAACCACAACAAATATACCAATGTAAGGGCGAAAGACATGATTCATAAGGCGCATAAAAGTTCCCGGTGCTTCCGAAAGACCCATAGGCATGACTAACCACTCATACAAACCAAACTTGGTTTTGAAGGTGGTTTTCCATTCATCACCCTCTTGTATGTGGATTGGATAGTAACCACTCTTAAGATCAATTTTGGAAAATATAGTGGCACCGCTAAGCTCATCAAGCATATCATCTAGGCACGGAATGGGATACCTATAGCGAACGATGATAGCATTGATAGGTCTACAATTGGAGCACATGCGAAAGCTACCGTCACGTTTTGGCACAAGAATGACCGGGACGACACAAGGGCTCAAATTTTCACGCACATATCCATGGTCGATGAAATGTTTTACTTTCCTTTGTATTTCTTTGGTTTCCTCGGGGTTGACAAGGTAGGGAGCTTTGTTCGGAACAGGTGCTCCGGGGATGAGGTCGATTCGGTGCTCAATGCCTTGTAGAGGAGGTAGACCCGGAGGTAGCTCATCGGGGAAAACATCTTGAAATTCCTGCAAAAGAGAAGACCACACTAGCGGAAGAGTGTGAGAAGTGTTAGTTTGTGGTGCATTGTCCTTGCACACGAGGATGTAGTGTAGGACACTAGATGAGTTCTCACACACTTCTCTTATCTCACGTTTGGTGGAAAATAGAACTAGGTTCTTGTTTTCACTCATCTTGGAGGCACTCGATTTGGGCTTGTGGCGCTCACTCTCTTTTTTTGGCTCGCTTTCTCACTATGATCTCCACGATGAGTGGCTTGCTTGTCAGTGATCACTTGACTTGGCGACATTGGACGGAGGACGTACTCCTTGCCCTTCATCTTGAAGATGTAGTGGTTCATTCGGCCGTTGTAGACGACTCCTCTATCGAATTGCCATGGCCATCCAAGGAGAAGATGACAAACGGTCATTGGAACGACGTCGCACTCCAAGGTGTCTTCGTAGGCGCCGATTTTGAAGGAGACTTGTACTCGGTGCTCAACTTGGATGGTGCCGGAGTCACTAAGCCATTGCACTTTGTATGGATGTGGATGCTTCGTCTTGGGCAATTGGAGCTTGGAGCAAAGTTCTTCACTTGTGAGATTATGAAAACTCCCTCCATCGATGATGACCTTGACGGACCGTCCATTGATGCTGGCCTTGGTGTGGAATACGTGGCATCATTGGTCTTCTTCTTGGTGATGTTGGAGAGTCAATACTTTGGAGACAACAAGTGCGGGACTTGAGTCTTCATCGCAAAAGACTTGTTCTTCTTCATTGTTCACATGGCAGTGCATGGCGACTTGCTCAAGGGCTTCCATTTTGCCTTCACTCATGGAGTCATAAGTGCCATTGTCGTTGAAGACCGTGGTTCGCTTGTTGGTGCACTCATAGGACTTGTGGCCTCGGCCTCCGCAAGTGAAACACTTGAAGGAACTTGTCTTGACGGTCTCATTGGTTGGGGTGATGATGATGAAGCGCTCGGCTTGAAGTTGCTCATAGGAGGATGGCTTGTAGTTGAGGAAGCTTTCTTGGAAGTCAACTTGTCGATGTTGGTAGTACAAGGCTTTGAAGTCGGTGTTGGAGTCGTTGAAGCTTGGTTGTTGAAGAAGCTGTACGACTTGGATGAGAACTTGGCATACTTGAAATCATCTTGCACTTGGTGTTCCGCTTTGGTAGCTTGGTGCACTAGCTCGATGAGATTTTTAGTATGGTTGGAAGTCGGGGATCTTCTTGATGGGATGATTGAGTCCATTCAAGAAACGTGCCATTGTTTGCTCATCATCTTCTGTGACATTGGATCTTATCATTGCAATCTCCATCTCCTTGTAGTATTCTTCAACGCTCTTTGTTCCTTGCTTGAGTTGTTGGAGTTTCTTGAAGAGGTCGCAGTTGTAATAGGTAGGTACGAAGCGTGCTCTCATGACATCCTTCATTTGCGTCCAAGTAGTGATGTGTGGTTCACCTCTTGCCTCTCGGCACTCTATGATTTGTTCCCACCAAATGAGGACATAGTCCTAGAACTCAAGGGATTCCATCGTGATCTTCTTCTCTTCTTCATAATTGTGCAAACGGAACATCTTGTCAACTTTCAATGCCCATGAAAGGTACTCTTCGGGATCGTTGCTTCCGTTGAACTTGGGCATGGTGAACTTGAGCTTGCCATAGCGTTTCTCTTCATTGTGTTGGGGTCGGGGATGATGATGCCCATGTTGTTGATGATTGTTCAACTAGTGGTGCTCTTGGCGCGGAGGGTTGTCATCGTCATGTTTTTCTTGTCATGGAGGATCCCCAATGTCTTCATGCTCTGGATTGACTTGTTCTTGGCGAGCTTTTGGAGGAGCTTGTCGAGCTCGAGGAGGAACTTGACGACGCACGCGAGCTTGAAATCTTCGTTCTTGAATTTCTTCGCGAAGTGCTTCCTCTTGTTCACGGGCTTGTCGGCTTCGGTCGGCTACGGCTCGACTCGAATCGCGTAGATCTTGTTGTGCCGCAAGTGCTTGAGCATCACGGAGTTGTTGTTCTTGATGTTGTGCCTCGGCATCTTGAGCATTTTGGTGTGGACGCACTCGCTCTTCCTCTTCATGTTGTCGTTGTCGTTGCCGTTCTCGTGCTAGCGCAAAGGCCTCTTGAGTTTGACGTTCTCGGTGCTCTTCAGAGTCAGTGTCGCATAGGGGAGTGAGGCTTTCTTGACGATCGATGCACATGGCTCAGCGAAGAGTGTTCGATGTCGGTGTACTTGAGCCAGAGAGGGTGAAGTCGGAGTGGCGGCTGGAACGGCTCCTTCTTGAAGTGGAAGACGAGTGGTTAGCAACAAAGCACGAATTTTGTCCATCCTTGCATCATTCTCTTGCTTGTGATCATCGAGCTTGTGGTCGAAGTAGTCCCTTGTACGTTTCTCGGAAAGTCGCAAGTCGGTGGCAAGGTAGTCGATGTGTTCACTCATAGCTTGTTGCTCTTGATGCAAAGCACGTTGTGCACCAAAGAGGTGACTCTTGGTGACGAAGGAGTTCATGTCGTCGTCTTGCTCCATGAAGAGTGGGTTGGTAGAAGTACTTGGCCTATCCATCATTCGAAGACAAATGTGAGTGGTAGAAAAAGAAGAACGAGTACCAAATGTACCTTGACCGAAGTTGAAAGTGGATCGAGGATCACTCCAATGTAGGACAAGGAAATAGCACAATTGGTACTAGCTCTTGTCGATTTCTCACACCTACACAAGTAAAAGCTTTTGGTGGAGCTTGGTTAGGATGGTGGCACAAAATTTGATGCAATTTTAAGTGAGCTTCAATAATGTTGGAAAAGATTCGCAAGATGCAATGTAACAAGTGGACCAAGCATATAAGGTACACGGAAACACACACGCAAAAAGATAAGTGGGGTTATTCAACCAAGAGTGAGCCAAAATGTGTAATCCACAAAAATGCTCTTGTTGCACAACACTAGAGAGACGTTAGCACGATTGCTCAATAGGCAGATAAAAGAACTTGTGCACAACCTACTTAGCAAAAATGCAATGACTTCTATCCCAAATATGCTCTATGTAAGGTGTTGCTATGATATGATCCAAGATGATCGAGTAGGACAATCTTAATGTTGTAAGATGCTATGGTTCTTGCTTAAAAGCTCTTTGCTTATCTTTTCTCTTTTCTTAAAAGCTTGTTTGGCTCTTTGATGTTTGAGCTCTTTTCTCATGCAATGCTTGATGAACCAAGATAGCAAATGAGTATGCGATGACAACTTTATGACACAGGAGATGATACCAATATATGCAACAATGATGTATGTATGCTATGGGAAGTATGATCACTAATGTGCACAAGTCTCGTTGCCAGCAATACTCAATGGCTAGTCTCGATGGATAAGCAACGCAAAGGAGTAAGGCTATGATGGCTATCAATGTAATGGAAAGAGTGATATGTCCAATACCAAGATGAGATTACAGGTCTTGCTTCCGGTATGGTGTCAAAATGGTGGCACGAATACCAAGGTGTAGTCGAGGTGGTCGTTGTTGATGATGATGTAGGACGGCGGTGATGATGTTGGACGCGTCCGTGGCGAAGATGAGCGGCGGTGATGTCGAAGTCGAACCATACCTAGATAGCCGAAACACAAAAGGATACGGTACTGCAACTCAAATTCTCAAACCTCGAAGTAGCAAATGTGTCGGTGAGCGAAACGGTCTAAAAATGGTTATGTTATGCGGAAGTGGTGGAGGTATGCGGAAGTATATACGGTATATGGTGGGCACCGGAAACAAAATTTGGTGAAAAATGGATGGAAAACGGGGCGGTGGATGGAGATATTGCTGCTAGGGGTCAGATGTCCGGGTGGAAAGCCGGATGTCTAGGGGCCGGATGTCCGGGCTTGACGGGCCGGATGTTCGGGCTCTGGATCCGGGGATGAATGGGATGAACACCGCGTGGAGAGGTCAAATCCGTGCGAAAATCAGAGGAATATGTGGATGGAAGTTGGGGGAAAAGGGATGGCAAGCTAGATCCACTCAAAACAAATCAAATCCACGGATCCAAACCAACAAAATCTCAACACACCAACAAATCACAAAAAAATTGGGCCTATTTTTGGTGGGGAATTTTCGAATTAGGACAAAAAACAACAAAACAAGGCTAGAAACACAACGGGGAGGCTCCGAAATCGTGATCAACATGGCTCTGATACCAAGATGATGTAGGGTAGAACCCTAATCGCCCGATCTTTCACGAAAGGAGCGGATCCCGCGAAGAACACGAGAAACATGAGGGTGGAAACGAGGGGAAACACGAGTGAATCACTCAACCAACAAGAAATAGTCACACATATGCTAGATCCTCGAGTACATAAAGTAAAATACACGATCCACGATCAACTAGGGACGATACACGGTAACCGGTCTTCTCCGTGAGGAGGAGGATCCGGAGCATCCTACGATCATCCCCATGTACACTCAAGCATACGCATTTGGGCCTAAGGTGAACTCGCTCCTTCCCGAATCTTCTCTTTCCGCATGTAACACATGGATGCTACTTCAAGCGCGGACCTTGTGCATACTTAGGTACACCCGAGGAGACCATGGAGAACCCAAGGACCAAGGCCTAGCGTGCGCGGAAGCATCGACGGAAAAAAACGGAGACAGCTCCAGGACCCGGACATCCAGCCCCAGGCCCGGACATCCGGCCGCTGGAGACGACCCCTGCAACAATAGCCCCGCCAAGTGGCTACCCCGGACATCCGGCGTCTTGCCAAGTCCCGGACATCCGGCCTCGGCCTCGGAAATTCATACACCATCGAACTCGAGAGAAACAAGACCAACCCCGCCAGCCCGGACATCCGGCCTCCCAGCCCGGACATCCGGCCTGTTGCGAAGCCCCAGACATCCGGCCCCCAGCTCGGACGTCCGGCGCGTGTCTGCGCACAGTGAATGGGCCAAGGGCCCATGTATCCCTCTTTCCCACTTACCCCTTCGTGGCTTAGACTATATATACTCCCCCACCTCCTTCTAGTTAGGGTTAGCGTTGTGATAGCTCATTTGAGAGATAGAGCTTCTCTCATCCATATCGGATCTACTCCACGAGAGAGACCGCGACCCCTCTACGGAGAAGATCAACCTTGGATTCAAGACCCCTCACGGAAAGATCCCCTTGTGGATTCAAGACCTCCTCACGGAGAAGAACCGGTTACCTCTTGTATTGTCCGTTGTTGACTTTGGATCTTGTATCTCTCTTTGTGTTTTGAGGATCTAGCACATGTGTGATCGTACTTGTTGGTTTGACTGTTCTCTTGTGTCCCCCTCGTGATTTTCCCCTCATTTCCCTCCTCGTGTTCTTCGCGTTCTTCGCGGGATCCGCTCCTTTCGTGAAAGATCGGGCCACTAGGGTTCTACCCTACATCATCTTGGTATCATGAGCCACATTCATCATGATTTCGGAGTCTCCCCTCTTTGTTTTCTAGCCTAGTTTTGTTGATTTCGTCCTAAATTCAAAAATCCCCACCAAAAATAGCCCCCAATTTTTTTTTGTGATTTGTTGGTTTTGATGATCTTTTTTTATTTTGATCCATGGATTCGTTGTGTCTTGAGTAGATATAGCTTCTCCCCAAGTTTCCCCACTTTCCATCCACGAAATCCCATCAATTTTGCCCCCAAAATCATCTATTTCCGCCACAAATCGAGTTTCGAAGTCCAAATCCCGATCTGGAATCGTCGGGCCGGACATCCGGGCCATCGGGCCGGACCTCCGGCTCCTGGAGCATAAAATCCGCACGGTTCTGGACATCAGCCCCCGGATATCCGGCCCCCACCCCCGGATGTCCGGCCCCTGACATCTCAGTCGTCCCCGTTTCACCGTTTTGTCCATAACTAATTCATCCGGAGTCCGATTTTCGCGTTCTTTAGCTCGTTGAAAAGCTCTTGACATCCCCCTTCACACAAAAATACTACCATCACCATTTTACTCTATCAAATTTTTGGAACTTTGGCATCTTTGCCTAGGGCTTCCACCACAACCTCCCCATAACCACCACCGACTTGCGCAACCTAACCAATTTTGTTCCTTATAGCATTTGTGGTTGCTTGAGTAGTGATTTGAGTCTCCTAAGGTGATTATGCTACTTAAGGACGATTGCTTCTTCATCAACCACCACCACCACCATAACTCCCACATAGGCTTGTCCACCATACACTTCCACCACCCCGACTTAACCCAATTTTGTTTGTGTTGTGAGTTGTGTCTCCTAAGGTGTTTAAGCTACTTAGGGACCGTGCTTACAACTCCGACACCGTGTATAGCGAACCTTACCCTCCACTTACGCATTGCCTACTCATATAACCCATCATTGCACTTTCAAAAAAACACCACCGCATTCCCGCTACCACCATTTGACGTTTGAGATTTTGAGTTCACGGTTTTTCTGTTTCCTAAGGTGTTTCAGCTACTTAGGGACGAGTCTCCATCATCTTGATATCTCCATCAACATTACCGCCACTCATCATCGACACGGACGGTAACCTCCATATCATCTTGGTATCGTGGTATCCCTCCATTTTATATTCCCTTGCCATTGCATTGATAAACCCTAGCCCATTTTGCGTCACTTGCCTATCGAGACTAGCCATTTGAGTATTTTCGGCAACGTTACTTGTGCACATTAGTGATCTACACCACACATTGCATACATACCAGATTATATTGGTATCATATCATCCCTTGTGTCACAAGATTGTTCCCGCATATACTCAATTGATATCTTGGTTTGTGCATTCCGCATTGTGGCCATATACAAAAAAAAGAATAAATCTTTTAAGCAAAGAAAAAGAGTGAACAAAGAGCTTGTAAGCAAGTGCCATAGCATCATACCACATTGCATATAAGATCATCTTGGATCATACCATCGGAACATCATATACATAGCATACTTGGGATACAAGTCATTGCATTTTTGTCTCCTATAGGTTGTGCACAAGTGTCGTATCCTCCTATTGATCAATCATGCTAGCGTCTCCCTAGAGTTGTGCAACAAGAGCATTTTCCGTGGATTCCACATTTTGAGCTCATTCCTTGGTTGCACGACCCCATTTATCTATCCGTGTGTGTGTTTACGTTTGCCACATATTTCTATTGGTCTACTTGTTTCACTTGTGAATTTGTGAATCTCTTTCAACATTATTGACTCTTGCTAACATTTCGCATCAAATTTTTGTGCCACTATCCTCACCGAGCTCCACCATAACCCTTATTTGTGTAGGTGTGAAAAACCGACAAGAATTGGTACCAATTGTGCTATTTCCTTGTTACATCATTGAGTGATCATTGATCCATCTTCAACTTCGGTCAAGGTACATTTGGTATTCTTTATCTCTTTATCCCACTGATATTTGCTCGAGTATAGTGATGGATAGGCAAGGAATTTCATCTCCGGTCTTCCACAACAGCGACGGCGTGAACAAGTACATAACCAAAGCGTCAATCTTCGATCTACAACGACAAATGCAAGGCGCACAATCAAGATTGCGAGAGCACATCAAGAACCTCTCCATTGACATTTGCCACTCCGAAGCGAGGAAAAGGGACTACATCGACAACAAGCTTTCCACACAAAAGAAGGAGCAAGATGCAAGGATGGAGGAGATTCGGACCTTCTTGATCAACCATTCTTCCCCTTCATCATCCTCAAGGCGGCGACATTCCAATCACAAGTCTTCGGAGTGCAAAAATGATGCAAGCGCAAGTCGTCCATGTCCACATCTCCATGGCGACCACCATCATGTTCATGATCCACCTCGTCATGAAGGGCAAGTCACCTCCAAGCAACATGTGCACGACGACGATGAACGACATCTACTACGAGCTCAAGTGCAACAACGCCAACATCATCATGACGATGCTCACCAAGCGCAAATGCACAAGTCCCAACAAGCCCTACTTTACGTCAAGTCCAAACTTCATGAGCACAAGGGAAGACCGCTAGATGAGCACCACCAAGACGGAGCTACGGCTACCACAACCACTTTGGCATCTTCGCCTTTGGACGTATGGCATCTTCGCCTACTTCCTGTGAGTTTGCCTACATCGACATCATCAAGTACAAGGCGACCACCTACAAGCGAGGGTAACACTTCTATCTTTGGAAGCCTCCCAAGGAAGATGGCCGACCATGGGACATTCCCTTCGGTCATGCAGACGAGCTATGAGGTGCCACATCATATGGGCCTCCTACAACAAGACGGTGACAAGAAGGTCGAGCAAGGGCCATCCCCTTCGACTAAGGCGACGAGCATGAACCTCTTGAGCAACATGAAGACGATGCCCATATTGGACTCATACTCCGAGTCAAGCTACAAGACCGCACATGAGACCTTATCTTTGGTCTTGGAGGAAAGTGATGATGTGCCATCTTCGGCCTTCGTCCACGGCTATGACCACGACATGATTGAGCATGGAGACATTTACACCTACAACTCTCCAACACCCACATATGAAGCGATGCCCCCATTCCCATGTGAGGAGAGTCATCACCCCATGAGTGAGATGAGTGACTCCATCATATGTGACATTGAGTGCATTTTCGATGAGAGGATGAGTGTGACCACCACTAGCCCCACACTTCAGAGCATGCCACACATCCTATGTGAGGTTGAGAGCCATTTGAGTGACTCCACCAACCATATGAGTGAGAGCATCTAAAAGGGAGTGAGTGAGCCACCACACTTAGTGAGTGAGGTAGTTGACACGGCACGTGAGGCCACTATGATTTCTAACAACGTAACCTCTACTCCGAGTGTGTTCTCTTTGGTGCTAGGTCTCTTACATGACGACACACCTATCCTCGACGAGTCCATACCTCCAATGGAGATGACGATGGCCATGGTGGACGATGATGCCCCCCACATGGTTCCATCAAGATGAAGATGACCATGACTTGGTATTCGACACCTCACCTACAACACATGAGCGATGCTCCAAAGGTAACATAGGTGATGGTGCTTCTCTTGTCCCACTAGTGGACTATTTTACAAATGATTGCTTGCATGATGTTGACACACCTATACCCATGCTTCATGCTAGTGCAACTTCTTCATGTCATGACTTACCTATTTATGATGAATATGATGACGAGCATGTTGAGTTGCCTAGTTGTGATGCTATGATCCATAGGATATCATGTGAAAATTCTATTGGTCACATCATGTTTGACAATCCATTGAACTTGTCACATGCTATCAGTGAGATCTCCCATATCTCATCATTTCAATCTCAACATAGTAACTATGCATGCCCCATTAAAATAAATCATATTTGCACTTATGGCATAGATGACGAGATGATGGTCATTGGCTTTTGTTTTTCATGTGATGACATTGCCATGCTTCCTTTACATGATTTGTGCAATTCATCTACTATGCCATGCCATGATCACAATGTACCAAAATTACTTTGTTTTGGACATTGTCAATATTCTCCATGTGATGTTTCCACTAATGCTCATGAGGAGACCCCCATAGTTTCCTCATACATATTACGAGATTTTGATGCATTCCATACTTTGCATGATTCTCATAATTGCTTGCACCATATGCATTCCACGCATAATAATGCTCTAGATATTTCCCATGATGCATTACACAATTTGAGTCTCCACTATGCTATACATAACAACAAACATATCATGGTGGATGACATGTTTCTATATCATGTATCTCATTTACTTGAGCATTGGATATTTTGTGCTAACTGACACAAACACGTGCGCATCATGATGGATGATGTGTACATCTACCATGCACACACAATTTTCCCTTTGTCTTTGTTTTGTGTAGGTACTCACGTATAATCGTCAACCTCTCAATCCCAAGAGTTGACGAAACGAGCTCTTGAGAGCAAAGATGACTTGAGATCCTGTGGACTATCCTTACCATCGTTCCTTTCGCACAACGACTACGCGCATCTCTCTCACTTGGCTCTCACACGGCTATGGGCTATATACCGCTCTCTTGCTCATTTTATCATGTTCACTTTGCATGTTATGCTTTCTTCTATGCCTTTGCCATGCAATTGTGACCCTTGCTTGCATTTGCCCACGATTCACCATTATGCTACTCCTATGTGTATTTGCATGCTTGGTGGAGATCCTTGTTGCTATTGCCATGTTTATCATGTGCCTCATGCTATTGATGCTACATTGCTCATATCCTCCTTTCATGCTTGTGCTATGTCATGTGAATTATTCATACACACTATTTGCACCCATGACATGCTTGCCATGATTCCTTCTAGTATGTTGCATCTTCGCACTACTAGCTTGCTTGAATTGATCACCATGATTGCTTGCTTTGTCGCATCACCCATGTTCAACTCTTACTCGCTTTCTCGGGTTGATTACATATATGCTCGTGCCTCTCACATGATACATCTTGTTCATTGTCGCTTGCCTCCAATTATGCTTATTGATCTTGGAGACTTGGACACCTTACTTGTGATGCATGATTGTTTGATTGAGCCTATTGAATTTGGTTGTTCTCGCATTACATGCCTCCATACTATAAAATGCTCCCTTGTCCTTTCTTATGATGAGCATGATGAAAACACTTGTTGGTTATCTCACCATTCGAATGATAGGTGTTGCATTTGCATTAACCTCGTTAGTTTTGCGGAGTGTTTGTCATGTTCTTTCATTTTGAAGGATTCACAAGGTGGCACCGTCATGAAACACATTGGTGATGTGAAGGCATACATGATGCACAACACCAACATTTTCGACATCCTCATAAAGGTGAACTTTTTCCCTTTGAGCCATCCTCAAATACACATATTGGACGGGTCATTCTTTCATTGTTGTCTCCTCCTTCTTGTCTACATGTTACATCTATTGGATGGAGGACCAACATTGGAGATGGAACCCATGGACCTTCAAGTTGAGGAGCGCTCGGACTTATTGGATGCACCTTCGAACCTCCACTCATGCCAAGACATCGAGCATTGGTATACCAACACCTCCATATTTGTTGATTGTGTTCGCACATGTCATGCTCGATGGACATATCATACACATGACAAATTTGCATCTTATGCTTGGATTGACTCACATCATGATTGCCTTATTGCATCTTGTATTCCCATGTCATCCATGATATATGAGCTTGTGCATTTCATTAGCAAATTTGTTGTTATATACCTTGATGGCATATTCATACATCATGATCTTATTGCCTACCATCAATTGCATGGTCACATCACATTGAGCATCCATTACCATATTCATGCTATTGATAAACCGTCTCACTATGACATCATTTTACAACATGGTTGCATTGATCATATTCACAACACATTTGTGTGCATAATGAATGTTTTTGCTCCCATGAATGCTTTGTATACCATTCCATATCTTTTGGATAAGCTTCATGCACCTTGTCATGCTCAATCTTGTCGCACAGACTCATTCTTACAAGATGGACACTTTGTGTGCACTAACCATTGTATTTCCGAGTGTCATTTGTGTTTGCTCTTTTTGCATGTGTACCACTCCGGAGACACCTTGGAGTACTTGGATTTTGCCATGTCTTCCACTTCGTCCAACTACAAGTTCGTCCACGACAACCGCTTCCATGGTGATGATGATCACGATCCGAGGTCGGATCTTTCCCAAGGGAGGGGAGATGATGCAGAGCATCCTATGATCATCCCCATGTACACTCAAGCATACGCCTTTGGGCCTAAGGTGAACTCGCTCCTTCCCGAATCTTCCCTTTCTGCATGTAAGACATGGATGCTACTTCAAGCGCGGACCTTGTGCATACTTAGGTACACCGGAGGAGACCATGGAGAACCCAAGGACCAAGGCCAAGCGTGCGTGGAAGAGACGACGGAAGAAGACGGAGACAACTCCAGGACCCTGACATCCAGCCCCAGGCCCGGACATCCGGCCGCTGGAGACGACCCCTGCAGCAACAGCCTCCCAGCCGCCAAGTGCTACAGGCCCCGGACATCTGGCGTCTACCCCGGACATCCGGCGCCTCGCCAAGTCCTGGACATCCGGCCTCGGCCTCAGAAACCTATACACCGCCAAACACGAGAGCAACAAGACCAACCCCGCCAGCTCGGACATCCGGCCTCCCAGACCGGGCATCCGGCCCGTCGCGAAGCCCCGGACATCCGTCCCCCAGCTCGAACATCCGGCGCCTGTCTGCGCAGAGTGAACGGGCCAAGGGCTCATGTATCCCTCTTTCCCACTTACCCCTTCGTGGCTTAGACTATATATACTCCCCCACCTCCTTCTAGTTAGGGTTAGCATTGCGATTGCTCATTTGAGAGATAGAGCTTCGCTCATCCATATCGGATCTACTCCATGAGAGAGACCGCGGCCCCTCTACGGAGAAGATCCACCTTGGATTCAAGACCCCTCATGGGAATATCCCCTTGTGGATTCAAGACCTCCTCACGGAGAAGAACCGGTTACCTCTTTTATCGTCCGTTGTTGACTTTGGATCTGGTATCTCTCTTTCTGTTTCGAGGATCTAGCACATGTGTGATCATACTTGTTGGTTTGAGTGTTCTATTGTGTCCCCCTCATGATTTTCCCCTCGTTTCCCTCCTCGTGTTCTTCACGTTCTTTGTGGGATCCGCCCCTTTCGTGAAAGATAGGGCCACTAGAGTTCTACCCTACATCATCTTGTTTCTGGTCATCCTAAAAAAACGGGGAGGCTATGAAATTATGATCAACGTGGCTCTGATACCAAGATGATGTAGGGTAGAAAACAAGGGAGGAAGCACCGAAATCGTGATCAATGTGGCTCTGATACCAAGATGATGTAGGGTAGAACCCTAATCGCCCGATCTTTCACGAAAGGAGCGGATCCCATGAAGAACATGAGGAACACGAGGGGAAAATGAGGGAAATCACGAGGGGAAACACGAGAGAATCACTCAATCAACAAGAAATAGTCACACATGTGCTAGATCCTCGAGTACATAAAGTAAGATACACGATCCACAATCAACTACGGACGATACAAGAGGTAACTGGTTCTTCTCCGTGAGGAGGTCTTGAATCCACAAGGGGATCTTCCCGTGAGGTGTCTTGAATCCAAGGTGGATCTTCTCCGTAGAGGGGCCGCGGTCTCTCTCGTGGAGTAGATCCGATATGGATGAGCGAAGCTCTATCTCTCAAATGAGCTATCACAATGCTAACCCTAACTAGGAGGAGG
Organism: Triticum aestivum; assembly: GCF_018294505.1. Lineage (NCBI taxonomy): Eukaryota > Viridiplantae > Streptophyta > Magnoliopsida > Poales > Poaceae > Triticum > Triticum aestivum. The sequence goes on along the minus strand of NC_057800.1, from coordinate 313,250,754 downwards.
TGGGGAAATATATATAGTGCTAGCCCACGAAGGGGTAAGTGAGAGGGGGGATACATGGGCCCTTGGCCCGATCTCTGCGCACATGCAGGTGTCGGATGTCCGGGCTGGGGGCTGGATGTCCGGCGGCTCATGAGGAGCCAGATGTCCGGGCCTCTAGCCGGAAGTCCGGGCTGGAGTTGCCCGATTCTTCTGCTCTCTGGTTGGAGGGTGCCGGATTTCCGGGGGCGGGGCCGGATGTCCGGGACTTGGCGAGGCGCCGGATGTCCAGGGTTGACGCCGGATGTCTGGGGCCTGTAGCACTTGGTGGCTGGGAGGCTGTTGCTGTAGGGGTCATCTCCAGCGGCCGGATGTTCGGGCCTGGGGTCGGATGTCCGGGTCCTGGAGCTGTCTCCGTCTTCTTCCGTCGTCGCTTACGCGCACGCTTGGCCTTGGTCCTCTGGTTCTCCATGGTCTCCTCCAGCGTACCTGAGTATGCACAAGGTCCGCGCTTGAAGTAGCATCCATGTCTTACATGCGGAAAGGGAAGATTCGGGAAGGAGCGAGTTCACCTTAGGCCCAAAGGCGTATGCTTGAGTGTACACGGGGATGATCATAGGATGCTGTTGTCGTGGACGGACTTGTAGTTGGACGAAGTGGAAGACATGGCGCAATCCAAGTACTCCAAGGTGTCTCCGGAGTGGTACAAATGCAAAAAGTACAAACACAAACGACACTCGCAAATACAATGGTTAGCGCACACAAAGTGTCCATCATGTGAGAATGAGTCCGTGCAACAAGATTGAGCATGACAAGGTGCATGAAGCTTATCCAAAAGATATGGAATGGTATGCAAAGCATTCATGGGAGCAAAAACATTCATTATGCACACAAATATGTTGTGAATATTATCAATGCAACCACGGTGCAAAATGATGTCATAGTGAGACAGTTTATCAATAGCATGAATATGGTAATGGATGCTCAATGTGATGTGATCATGCAATTGATGGTAGGCAATAAGATCATGATGTATGAATATGCCATCAAGGTATATCACAACAAATTTGCTAATGAAATGCACAAGCTCATATATCATGGATGACATAGAAAGACAAGATGCAACAAGGCAATCATAATATGAGTCAATCCATGCATAAGATGCAAATTTGTCATGTGTATGATATGTCCATCGAGGATGGCATGTGTGAGCACAATCAACAAATAAGGAGGTGTTGGTGTACCAATGCGCAATGTCGTGGCATGAGTGGAGGTTCAAAGGTGCTTCCAATAAGTCCGAGCGCTTCTCAACTTGAAGGTCCATAGAGCCAATCTCCCATCTCGCTCCTCCATTAGCGAGATGTATCATGTAGACAACAAGGAAACAACAATGAAAGAGTGACCCATCCAATATGCATATTTGAGGATTGCTCAAAGGGAAGGAGTTCACCTTTAGGAGATTCTCGCAAATGTAGGTGTTGCACATCGTGTATGCCTTCACATGACCAAATTGTCTCATTACGGTATCGCCTTGTGAATCCTTCAACATGAAAGAACATGACAAACACTCGAAAAAACAAATGAGGTTAGCGGAGATGCAAAACCTATCATTCATGTGGTAAAATACCCAACAAGTGTATGCATCATGCTCATCATAAGAAAGGACAAGGGAGCATTTCATAGTATGGAGGCATATGATGCGAGAACAACCAAATACAATAGGCTCAAACAAGCAAGCATGCATCACAAGTAAAGTGTCCAGGTATCCATGATCAATAAGCATAGATGCAACAATTGGAGGCAAGCGACAATGAACAAGATGTATCATGTGAGAGGCATGAACATATATGTCATGAACCCAAGAAAGCAAGTAAGAGTGTAACATGGGTGATGTGACAAAGCAAGCAATCATATGAACCAAGGCAAGCAAGCTAGTAGTGCGAAGATGCAACGTACTAGAAGGAATCATGTCAAGTATGTCATGTGTGCAAATAGTGTGCATGAATAACTGACATGACATAGCACAAGCATGAAAGGTGGATATGAGCAAAATAGCATCAATAGCATGAGGCACATGATAGACATGGCAATAGCAACAAGGATCTCCACCAAGTATGCAAATACACATATGAGTAGCATAATGGTGAATCATGGTTAGATGCAAGCAAGGGTCACAATTGCATGGAAAAGGCATAGAAGCAAGCATATCATGCAAAGTGAACACGGTAAAATGAGCAAGAAGTGACAAGCGATATATAGCCCATAGCCGTGTGAGAACCAAGTGAGAGAGATGCGCGTAGTCGTTGCGCGAAGAGAGCGGTGGGAAGGATAGTTCACGGGATCCCAAGTCATCTTTGCTCTCAAGATCTCATTCCGTCAACTCTTAGGATTGAGAGGTTGACGAGTATACGTGAGTAACTACAAAAAACAATGAGAAAGGGAAAATTGTGTGTGCGTGGTAGATGTACACATCATCCATCATGATGCGCACGTGCTTGTGTTGGTTAGCACAAAATATCCAATGCTCGAATAAATGAGATGTGTGATATAGAAACATGTCATCCATCATGATAGGTTTGTTGTTATGTATAGCATAATGCAGACTCAAATTGTGTAATGCATCACAAGAAATATGTAGAGCATTGTTATTCATGGAATGTGTATGGTGCAAGCAATCATGGCAAACATGCAAAGTATGGAATGCATCAAAATCTCCTAATATGTATGAGGAAACTATGGGGGTCTCCTCATGAGAATTAATGGAAACATCACATGGAGAATATTGACAACATACAAAACAATGCATATTTGGAACAATGTGATCATGGCATGGCATAGTAGATGAATTGCGCAAATCATGTAAAGGAAGCATGGCAATATCATCACATGAAAAACAAAAGCCAATGACCATCATCTCGTCATCTATGCCATAAGTGCAAATGGGATTTATGTGAATGGGGCGTGCATAGTCACAGTGTTGAGATTGAAATGATGAGACAATAGAATTTTCACATGATCATACATGATGTGACCAATACAATTTCACATGATATCCTATGTAGCATAGCATCACAACTAGGCAATTCAACATGCTCATCATCATATTCATCATAAATAGGTAAATCATGACATGAAGAAGTTGCACTAGCATGAACCATGGGAATAGGTGTATCAACATCATGAAAGCAATCATTGGTGAGATAGTCCACTAGTGGCATAGGAGCAGCACCATCACCTATGTTACCGTTGGAGCGTCGCTCATGTGTTGTAGGTGAGGTGTCGAAGACCAAGTCGTGGTCATCTTCATCTTGATGGAACCATGTGGGGGGTGCATCATCGTCCATCATGGCCATCGTCGTCGTTGTAGGTATGGACTCGTCGAGGGTAGGCATGTCATCATGTAGGAGACCTATCACCAAAGAAGAAAACACACTAGGAGTAGAGGTTAAGTCGTTAGAAATCAAAGTGGCCTCACATGTCGTGTCAACTACCTCACTCACTAAGTGTTGTGGCTCACCCACTCCCGCTCGGATGCTCTCACTCATATGGTTGGTGGAGTCACTCAAATAGCTCTCAACCTCACATAGGATGTGTGGCATGCTCTCAAGTGTGGGGCTAGTGGTGGTCACACTCATCCTCTCATAGGAAATGCTCTCAATGTCACGTATGGTGGAGTCACTCATGTCACTCATGTGTTGGTGTCTTTCCTCACATGGCAATTGGGGCATCTCTTTATATGTGGGTGTCGGAGAGATGTAGGTGCAAATGTCTCCATGCTCAATCATGTCGTAGTTGTAGCCATGGATGAAGGCCGAAGATGGCACATCATCACTCTCCTCTAAGACCAAAGATAAGGTCTCATGTGCGGTCTCGTAGCTTGACTCGGAGTATGAGTCCAATATGGGCGCCGTCTTCATGTTGTTGAAGAGGTTCATGATTGTCACCGTGGTCGAAGGGGATGGCCCTTGCTCGACCTTCTTATCACCATCTTGTTGTTGTAGGAGGTGCATATGATGTGGCACCTTATAGCTCGTCTCCAGGACCGAAGGGAATTTCCCATGCTCGGCCATCTTCCTTGAGGGGCTTCCGAAGATGGAAGTGTCGCCCTCGCTCGTAGCTGGTCGCGTTGTACTTTGTGATGTCGATGTAGGCAAACTCACGGGAAGTAGGAAAAGATGTCGGACGTCCAAAGGCGAAGATGCCTTGATAGCACTTGGCGAAGACGCCGAAGTGGTTGTTGTAGCCGTAGCTCCATCTTGGTGGTCCTCGTCTCGCGATAGGACTTGTTGGGACTTGTGCGTTTGCGCTTGGTGAGCATCGTCATGATGATGTTGGCGTTGTCGCACTTGAGCTCGTCATAGATGTCGTTTGTCGTCGTCGTGCACATGTTGCTTGGAGGTGACTTTCCCTTCATGACGAGGTGGATCTTGAACATGATGGTGGTCGCCATGGAGATGTGGACGTGGACGACTTGCGCTTGAATCATTTTTGCGCTCCAAAGAATTGTGATTGGAATGTCGCTGCCTTGAGGATGATGAAGTGGAATAATGGTTGATCAACAAGGTCCGAATCTCCTCCATCCTTGCATCTTGCTCCTTCTTTTGTGCGGAAAGCTTGTTGTCGATGTAGTCCCTTTTCCTCGCTTCGGAGTGGCAGATGTCAATGGAGAGGTTCTTGATGCGCTCTCGCAATCTTGATTGTGTGCCTTGCATTTGTCGTTGTAGATCGAAGATTGATGCTTTGGTGATGTAGTTGTTCACGCCGTCATTGTTGTGGAAGACCGGAGATGAAATGCCTTCCTATCCATCACTCCAAGAAAAAAATGTGAGTGGTAGAAAGAGAAGAACAAATACCAAATGTACCTTGACCGAAGTTGAAAGAGATTTCTCACAATGTGGACAAGGAAATAGCACAATTGGTACCAATTCTTGTTGGTTTCTCACACCTACACAAATAAGGCTTATGGTGGAGCTCGGTGAGGATAGTGGCACATATATTTGATGTAAAATGTTAGCAAGAGTCAATAATGTTGAAAGAGGTTCACAAATTCGCAGTGTAGCAAGTAGACCAATAGCAATATATGGCACACGGAAACACACACACGGATAGATAAATGGGGTCGTGCAACCAAGGGATGAGCTCAAAATGTGGAATCCATGGAAAATGCTCTTGTTGCACAACTCTAGAGAGATGCTAGCACGATTTCTCAATAGGCGGATATGACACTTGTGCACAACCTATAGGAGGAAAAAATGCAACGACATCTATCCCAAGTATGCTATGTATATGATGTTCCGATGGTATGATCCAAGATGATCTTATATGCAATGTGGTATGATGATATGACACTTGCTTACAAGCTCTTTGTTCACTCTTTTTCTTTGCTTAAAAGCTTATTCTTTTTATTGTATGATCACTTTGCAAAATGCACAAACCAAGATAGCTATTGTGTATATGCGGGAACAAACTTGAGGTACAAGGGATGATATGACACCGATATGATATGGTATGTATGCAATGTACGATATAGATCACTAATGTGCACAAGTAACATTGCCGACAATACTCAAATGGCTAGTTTCGATAGGCAAGTGACACAAAATGGGCTAGGGGTTATCAATGCAATGGCAAGGGAATATACAATGGAGGGATACCATGATACCAAGATGATATGGAGGTTACCGTGTGTGTCGATGATGAGTGGCGGTGATCTTGATGGACATACCAAGATGATGGAGACTCGTCCCTAAGTAGCCGAAACACCTTAGGAAACGGAAAAACCGTGAACTCAAAATCTCAAATGTCAAATGTCAAATGGTGGTAGCGGGAATGCGGTAGTGGTTGCGGAAGCTCAATGGGATTGCGGAAATGCAATGATGGGTTTTGCGAGTAGGCAATGTGGAAATGGAAGGTAAGGTGGTGGACTATACACAGTGTCGGAGTTGGAAGCACGGTCCCTAAGTAGCCGAAACACCTTAGGAGGCACAACTCACAACACAAACAAAATTGGGTTAAGTTGGGATGATGGAAGTGTATGGTGGTCAAGCCTATGCGGAAGTTATGGTGGTGGTGGTGGTTGATGAAGAAGCAATCGTCCCTAAGTAGCCTAAACACCTTAGGAGACTCGAATCACTCCTCAAGCAACCACTAATGCTATAAGGAACAAAATTGGTTAGGTTGCAGAAGTCGGTGGTGGAGTAGCGGAGGATGTGGTGGAAGCCCTAGGCAAAGATGCCAAAGTTCCAAAAATTTGATGGAGTCAAATGGTTTTGGTAGTATTTTGGTTGGAAGGAGGATGTCAAGAACTTTTCAACGAGCTAAAGAATGTCAAAAACAGACTCCGGATGAGTTGGTTATGGACAAAACCGTGAAATGAGAAAGGCTGAAATGCCAGGGGCCGGACATCCGGGCTCGGGGCCGGAAATCCGGGACCTGATCTCCAAAACCATGCAGATTTTGCGCTCCAGGAGCCGGATGTCCGGCTGGGGACCAGGATGTCCGGCCTGAGGCCCGGATGTCCGGCCCGACGAATCCAGAACTCGTTTGCGGTGGAAATTTTCGAATTGGGGGCGGAAATTGATGATTCCAGACCTCCTTTTGGAGAAGAACATCAAGACCTCCTCACGGAGAAGACCGGCCACCTATGTATCATCCGTTGTTGACTTTGGATCTTGTATCTCTTTGTGTTTCGAGGATCTAGCACATGTGTCATCATACTTGTTGGTTTGAGTGTTCCTCTTTGTGCCCCCTTGTGATTTCCCCTATTGTTTTCCCCTCGTGTTCTTCGTGTTCATCGCGGGATCCGCTCCTTTCGTGAAAGATCGGCCATCTAGGGTTCCACCCTACGCCATCTTGCTATCAGAGCCATGTTGATCACAATTTTGGGGCCTCCCCATTGTGTTTTCTCCAACATGTTGTTCATCATCTAGAAAAACATCTTGTTGAGAAGGAATACACGGGCCTCAGCCCTTCACTATGTGCAGACAGGGGAGGCCGGATGCCCGGGCTGGTCGGGCCGGATGTCCGGGCTTTCAGGCGACGCCGGATGTCCGGGCCGGGGCGCCGAATGTCCGGGCTGGAGTGGTGGCATTTGTTGCTCTCGGGTTCGGAGGAGCTAGATTTCCGGGCCGGTGGCCGGATGTCCGGGGGCTCGGGAGAGGCTGGATGTCCGGGCTGCCGGGGCCGGATGTCCGGGGCTTGTAGCTTCCGGCGGTTGTGCTGCTGTAGCGGATGACGCTCCAGGGGCCGGATGTCCGGGGCCTTGGCCGGATGTCCGGGGCCTGGGAGATGCTCTTGGCTCCTTCCGTTGGTTCTCCTCATCCGTGGACTTGGGGACTTGTACATCCTCATGCGCATCTTCGGGAGGGCCCTCTTGGTGCCTAATCATGCACAACACCTCGGACTTAGGTAGTAGCCATGTCTCATGCATAGAAAGTGGGAGTTCGGAGAGGAGTGAGTTCACCTTATCTTCGATAGCCTTGGCTCGGGCTCGTGTCATTGGTCCAAGTGGTGTTGTTGGAGGTGTAGGTGCGTCCATGGAGATGATCTTAGGATGCTCCGCATCATCCCCGGATCTCCGGGGCTGTCTGTCCAGAACCGAGCAGATTTGGTGCTCCAGGAGTCAGATGTCCGGCCGGGGACCCGGATGTCCGACCTTTGGCCTGGATGTCCGGCCCGACGATTCCAGATCTCGTTTGGGGCTGAAATTTTCAAATTGGGGGCGGAAATGGTTGATTCCAAAGGAAAAATTGGAGAGATTTCGTGGATGGAAAGTGGGGAAAACTGAGGATATGCAAGATCCACTTGAAACCTAGCAAATCCATGGATCAAAATCAACAAAACTTTGTCAAAGCAACAAATCACAAAAAAATTGGGGCTATTTTTGGTGGGGATTTTCGAAATTGGGGAAGAACACAACAAAATTAGGCTAGAAAACACAATGAGGAGGCTCCGAAATCGTGATCAACGTGGCTCATGATACCAAGATGATGTAGGGTAGAATCCTAATCCGCCGATATTTCACTAAAGGAGCGGATCCCACGAAGAACACGAGAAACACGAGGGTGGAAACGAGGGGAAACACGAGAGAATCACTCAACCAACAAGAAATAGTCACACATATGCTAGATCCTCGAGTACATAAAGTAAGATACACGATCCACGATCAACTAGGGACGATACATGGTAACCGGTCTTCTCCGTGAGGAGGTCCTGAAGTTCTTCTCCAAAAGGAGGTCTTGAATCCAAAGGGATCTTCTCCGTAGAGGCCGTGGTCTCTCTCGTGGAGTAGATCCGATGTGGATGAGCAATGCTCTATCTCTAAAATGAGCTAAACCAATGCTAACCCTAGAAAGTTGTACGGGGTGGAGTATATATAGTCTAGGGGGACAAGGGATACACGGGCCTCGTCTCTTCACTGTGCACAGACAGGCGAGGCCGGATGTACCGACTGGTCAGGCCGGATGTCCGGGCTTTCAGGCGACGCTGGATGTCCGGGCAGGGGGGCCGGATGTCCGGGCTAGAGTGGTGGCATTTGTTGCTCTCGGGTTCGAAGGGGCCGGATTTCCGGGCCGGTGGCCGGATGTCCGGGGGCTGGGGAGAGGCCGGATGTCGGGGCTAACGGGGCCGGATGTGCGGGGCCTGTAGCTTCCGGCGGCTGTGCTGCTGTAGCGGATGACGCTCCAGGGGCCGGATGTCCGGGGCCTTGGCCGGATGTCTGGGGCCTGGGAGATGCTCTTGGCTCCTTCCATTGGTTCTCCTCATCCATGGACTTGGGGACTTGTACATCTTCATGCGCATCTTCGGGAGGGCCCTCTTGGTGCCTAATCATGCACAACACCTCGGACTTAGGTAGTAGCCATGTCTCATGCATAGAAAGTGGGAGTTCGGAGAGGAGTGAGTTCACCTTATCTTTGATAGCCTTGGCTCGGGCTCATGTCATTAGTCCAAGTGGTGTCGTTGGAGGTGTAGGTGCGTCCGTGGGGATGGTCTTGGGATGCTCCGCATCATCTCCCCTTCCTTGGGGAAGATCCGTCCTCGGATCGAAATCCTCATCACCATGGTAGGGCGAGAGATCTTTGATGTTGAAGATGTCACTCACGGAGTACTTGTCACGGGGGATGTCGATCTTGTATGCGTTGTTGTTGTAGTGTGCAAGCACCTTGAATGGTCCATCCGCGTGTGGTCGAAGTTTGGACTTGCGTTCTTGGGGAAAGCGGTCCTTGCGAAGGTGTAGCCACACGAGGTCTCCAATGTTGAATATCATAGGGTGCTTGTTGACGTTGAGCTTGGTCGAAAGGCGTTGTACTGGGCGCTCGATGGTGTTTCTTGTATCTTCATGCACCTTCTTGAGATGGGTCGCTCATGCACTTGCCTCCAAATTGATTCGCTCTTGCTGTGGTAGAGGGAGAATATCCAATGGTGACAAAGGGTTGAATCCGTAGACGACCTCGAAAGGGGACTTGCCGGTTGTTGAGTGTCTTGCTTGGTTGTAGGCGACTTCGGCGATGGGTAGACACTCCTCCCACTCCTTGATGTTCTTCTTGATGAGTACTCGAAGTAGAGCGGAGAGTGCGCGGTTTGTCACCTCCGTTTGGCCGTCGGTTTGAGGATGGTACGCCATGGAGAAGAGTAGCTTGATTCCGAGCTTGGTGCATAGGGTCTTCCAAAAGTAGCTAAGGAACTTGACGTCGCGGTCCGAGATGTAGTCTTTGGCACACCATGGAGACGCAATATTTCCCTACAAAAGAGATTAGCAACATGTGAAGCATCGTCTATCTTGTTGCAAGGAATAAAATGTGCCATTTTTGAGAAACGGTCCACAACAACAAATATGGAATCTTTCCCATTTCGAGTCCTGGGCAAACCAAGTACAATGTCCATGCTAATGTCTTCCCATGGTTGCTATGGAATTGGTAGAGGCATATAGAGGCCATGAGATTGAGCTTTGGACTTAGCTTTACGACATGTAGAGCATCGGTTGATGAAACGATTGACGTCCCAAAACATCTTTGGCCAAAAGTAGTTCTTCGAGAGCGTGGCGAACGTCTTGTCGCGTCCTAAATGTCCCATTAAGCCTCCTCCATGAGACTCCTGCAAAAGCAACAAACAAAGAGAGGACTTGGGGATGCAAAGTTTGTTAGTTCTCATAAGATATCCATCTTTGATGTAATAGCATTTCCAAGATGTATTCAACAAACACTTGGCATAAGGAGTAGAAAAAGTTGCATCATGCTCATACAAGTATTTGATATGCTCAAAGCCAATGACATCTAACTCAAGTTGTGTAACAAGCATGCATATGCGGGAAAGAGCATCCGCTACAATGTTTTCTTTACCCTTGATGTACTTGATGACATAAGGGAAAGACTCAATAAATTCACTCCATTTAGCATGACGCTTGTTCAACTTGATTTGTCCCTTAAGATACTTGAGAGTCTCATGATCGGTATGACTGATAAACTCATGCGGACAAAGGTAATGTTCCCATTCCTGCAAAACATGGACTAAAGCATATAGCTCTTTCCCATAGATGGGATAATTGAGTTGCGCTCCGGAAAGTTTCTAACTAAAGTAAGCTATGGGGCGCTTCTCTTGCATTAACACACCTCCTATGCCATTACCACTAGCATCACAATGAATCTCAAAAGGCTTGTCGAAGTTGGGTAAAGCAAGCACGGGAGCATGAGTAAGAAAATTCTTAAGCTCATTGAATGCGGTATCTTGGGATGGTCCCCAAACAAAAGGTGCAATCTTCTTGCTCAAAGCATACAAAGGCGAAGCAATGGTGCTAAAATTCTTCACAAAGCGACGATAGAAACCCGCAAGGCCAAGGAAAACTACGCACTTGATGCAAGTTGGTTGGTTGTGGCCAATTCTTAATAGTATTGATCTTGGACTCATCAACATGAACACCCTTAGAAGAAACAACAAACCCCAAGAAAACGAGCTTATCAACACCAAAAAGGCATTTCTCCATATTAGCATAGAGGCACTCTTTTCTAAGAGTTTGCAAAATGGTGCGGACATGGGTGACATGTTCTTTGATAGATTTGCTAAACACAAGAATGTCATCGAAGTAAAACACAACAAATATACCAATGTAAGGGCGAAATACATGATTCATAAGGCACATTAAAGTGCCCGGTGCTTCCGAAAGACCCATAGGCATGACTAACCACTCATATAAACCAAATTTGGTTTTGAAGGCGGTTTTCCATTCATCACCCTCTTGTATGCGGATTTGATAGTAACCACTTTTAAGATCAATTTTGGTAAATATAGTGGCACCGCTAAGCTCATCAAGCATATCATCTAGGCATGGAATGGGGTACCTATAGCAAACGGTGATAGCATTGATAGGTCTACAATCGGAGCACATGCGAAAGCTACCATCACGTTTTGGCACAAGAATGACCGAGACGACATAAGGGCTCAAACTTTCACGCACATGTCCATGGCCGATGAGATGTTTTACTTGCCTTTGTATTTCTTTGGTTTCTTCGGGGTTGACACGGTAGGGAGCTTTGTTCAGAAGAGGTGCTCCAGGAATGAGGTCGATTCGGTGCTCAATGCCTCATAGAGGAGGTAGACCCGGAGGTAGCTCCTCGGGGAAAACATCTTGAATTTCCTGCAAAAGAGAAGACAACACTAGATGAAGAGTGTGTGAAGTGTTAGTTTGTGGTGCATTGTCCATGCACATGAGGATGTAGTGTAGGACACTAGATGGGTTCTCACACACTTTTCTTATCTCACGTTTGGTGGCAAATACAACTAGGTTCTTGTTTTCGCTCATCGTGGAGGCACTCGATTTTGGCTTGTGGCGCTCACTCTCTTTTTGGTGGCTTGCTCTCTCACTATGATCTCCACGATGGGTGGCTTGCTTGTCGGCGATCACTTGACTTGGCGACATTGGACGGAGGACGTACTCCTTGCCCTTCATCTTGAAGATGTAGTGGTTCGTTCGGGCGTTGTGGACGACTCCTCTATCGAATTGCCATAGCCGTCCAAGGAGAAGATGACAAACGGTCATTGGAACGACGTCGCACTCCAAGGTGTCTTCGTAGGCGCCGATTTTGAAGGAGACTTGTACTCGGTGCTCGACTTGGATGGCGCCGGAGTCACTAAGCCATTGCACTTTGTATGGATGTGGATGCTTTGTCTTGGGCAATTGGAGCTTGGAGCAAAGTTCTTCACTTGCGAGATTATGACTACTCCCACCATCGATGATGACCTTGAAGGATCGTCCATTGATGCCGGCCTTGGTGTGGAATATGTGGCATCGTTGGTCCTCTTCTTGGTGATGTTGGAGAGTCAAGACTTTGGAGACAACAAGTGCGGGACTTGAGTCTTCATCACAAAAGACTTGTTCTTCTTCATTGTTCACTTGGCGGTGCATGGCGACTTGCTCAAGGGCTTCCATTTCGCCTTCACTCATGGATTCATAAGTGCCATCGTCGTTGAAGACCATGGTTCGCTTGTTGGTGCACTCATAGGACTTGTGGCCTCAGCCTCCCTAAGTGAAACACTTGAACGAACTTGTCTTGACGGTCTCATCGGTTGGGGCTGATGATGATGAAGCTCTCGGCTTGAAGTTGCTCGTAGGAGGATGGCTTGTAGTTGACGAAGCTTTCTTGGAAGTCGACTTGTCGATGTTGGTAGTAGAAGGCTTTGTAGTCGGTGTTGGAATCGTTGAAGCTTGGTTGTTGGAGAAGCCGTAGGACTTGGATGAGAACTTGGCATGCTTGAAATCATCTTGCACTTGGTGTTCCGCTTTGGTAGCTTGGTGCACTAGCTCGATGAGATTTGAGTATGGTTGGAAGTCGGCGATCTTCTTGATGGGATGATTGAGTCCATTCAAGAAACATGCCATTGTTTGCTCATCATCTTCCATGACATTGGCTCTTATCATTGCAATCTCCATTTCCTTGTAGTATTCTTCAACACTCTTTGTTCCTTGCTTGAGTTGTTGGAGTTTCTTGAAGAGGTCGTGGTTGTAATAGGTAGGTATGAAGCGTGCTCTCATGACATCCTTCATTTGCGCCCAAGTCACTGTTCAAGATATCTTCCGATATTCCGATAAATCGGTCGATTTATCGCTTACCATTGTCGGACCGATAAGATAAATCGGTCGATAAATCAACCGATATGGCGATAAATCAGCCGATATGCCAATAAATTGGCCGATTTAACTCTTATCATGGGTCGACCGATAAGTTCCCGATAAGCGATATCCCCAACATTGGCCCAAGTAGTGATGTGTAGTTCACCTCTTGCCTCTCGGCGCTCTATGATTTGTTCCCACCAAATGAGGACATAGTCTTGGAACTCAAGGGATGCCATCGCGATCTTTTTCTCTTCTTCATAATTGTGCAAATGGAAGAACTTGTCAACTTTCAATGCCCATGAAAGGTACTCTTCGGGATCGTTGCTTCCGCTGAACTTGGGCATGGTAAACTTGAGCTTGCCATAGCATTGCTCTTCATTGTGTTGGGGTCGGGGATGATGACACCCATGTTGTTGATGATTGTTCAACTCGTGGTGCTCTTGGCGCGGAGGGATGTCATCGTCATGTTATTCTTGTCGTGGAGGATCCCCAATGTCTTCATGCATTGGATAGACTTGTTGTTCTTGGCGAGCTTGTGGCGAAGCTTGTCGAGCTCGAGGCGGAACTTGACGATGCACGTGAGCTTGAAATCTCCGTTCTTGAATTTCTTCGTGAAGTGCTTCTTCTTGTTCACGGGCTTGTCGGCTTCGGTCGGCTACGGCTCGACTCGAATCGCGTAGAGCTTGTTGCGCCGCAAGTGCTTGAGCGTCACGGAGTTGTTGTTCTTGACGTTGTGCCTCGGCATCTTGAGCATTTTGGTGTTGATGCGTTCACTCTTCCTCTTCATGTTGGCATTGTCGTTGCCGTTCTCGTGCGAGCGCAAAGGACTCATGAGTTTGACGTTGTCGGCGCTCTTGAGAGTCGGTGTTGCGTAGGGGATTGAGGCTTGCTTGACGGTCGATGTGCGCGGCTCGGCGAAGAGTGTTCGATGTCGGTGTAGTTGAGCCGGAGAGAGTGAAGTCAGAGTCGCGGCTTGAACGGCTCCTTCTTGATGTGGAAGATGAGCGGTTGAGCAACTAAGCACGAATTTCGTCCATCCTTGCGTCATTCTCTTACTTGTGATCGTCGAGCTTGTGGTCGAAGTAGTCCCTTGTACGTTGCTCAGAAAGTCGCAAGTCGGCGGCAAGGTTGTCGATGCGTTCACTCATAGCTTGTTGCTCTTGATGCAAAGCACGTTGTGCACCAAAGAGGTGACTCTACACCAAAGAGGCGATCTTCTAGGGTCAGCATTGTGTTAGCTCATTTGTGAGATAGAGCTTCGCTCAACCATATCGGATCTACTCCTTAAGAGAGACCGCGGCCCCTCTTAAGAGAAGTTCCAATTTGGATTCAAGACCTCCTCGCGGAGAAGATCATCAAGACCCCCTCTTGGGCGGCCCCCTCAAGACCTCCTCATGGAGAAGACCGTTACCTCTTGTATCATCCGTTGTTGACTTTGGATCTTATATCTCTCTTTGTGTTCATGGATCTAGCGCATGTGTGATCATTCTTGTTGGTTTGAGTGTTCTCTTGTGTTCCCCTCGTGATTTTCCCCTCGTTTTCCCCCTCGTGTTCTTCGTGTTCATCGTTGGATCCGCTCCTTTCGTGAAAGATCGGGCCACTAGGGTTCTACCCTACATCATCTTGGTACCTAGAGCCACGTTGATGACGATTTCGGAGCCTCCCCTCGTAGTTTTCTAGCCTAATTTTGTTGTGTTCTTCCCCAATTTCAAAAATCCCCACCAAAAATAGTCCCCAAATTTTTTTATGATTTGTTGGTTTGACGAAGTTTTGTTGATTTTGATCCATGGATTTGCTTGGTTTCGAGTGGATCTAGCATATCCCCAATTTTCCCCACTTTCCATCCACGAAATCCCATAAATTTTGCCCCCAAATTCATCTATTTCCGCCCCCAAATCGAGTTTTGATGTCTCAAACGAGATCTGGAATCGTCGGGCCGGACATCTGGGCCTCAGGCCGGACATTCGGGCCATCGGGCCGGACATCCGGCTCCTGGAGCATAAAACCCGCACGGTTCTGGACATCAGCCCCCGGATATCCGGCCCCGAGCCCGGATGTCCGGCCCCTGACATCTCAGCCACCCCCGTTTCACCGTTTTGTCCATAACTAATTCATCCGTAGTCTGATTTTCGCGTTCTTTAGCTCATTGAAAAGATCTTGACATCCCCCTTCCAACAAAAATACTACCATAACCATTTGACTCCATCAAATTTTTGGAACTTTGGCATCTGTGCCTAGGGCTTCTACCACAGCCTCCGCATAACCATCACCGACTTCCGCAACCTAACCAATTTTGTTCCCCTTAGCATTAGTGGTTGTTTGAGTTGTGATTTGAGTCTCCTAAGGTGTTTAGGCTACTTAGGGACGGTTGCTTCTTCATAACCACCACCACTGCCATACACTTCCACTATCCCAACTTAACACGATTTTGTTAGTGTTGTGAGTTGTGTCTCCTAAGGTGTTTAGGCTACTTAGGGACCGTGCTTTCAACTCTGACACGGTGTATAGTACACCACCTTACCCTCCATTTCCGCATTGCGTACTCCACAACCAATCATTCCATTCCGCAATCCCACTGAGCTTCCGCAACTACCATCGCATCCCGCTACCACCATTTGACATTTGATAATTGAGATTTTGAGTTCGCGGTTTTTCCATTTCCTAAGGTGTTTTGGCTACTTAGGGACAAGTCTCCATCATCTTGATATCTCCATCAAGATCACTGCCACTCATCATTGCCAAGGATGGTAACCTCCATATCATCTCGGTATCATGGTATCCCTCCATTGTATATTCCCTTGCCATTGCATTGTTAACCCCTAGCCCATTTTGCGTTACTTGCCTATCGAGACTAGCCATTTGAGTATTGCCAGCAACGTTACTTGTGCACATTAGTTATCTACACCATACATTGCATACATACCATATCATATCGGTATCATATCATCCATTGTGCCTCAAGTTTGTTCCTTCATAGACACAATAGCTATCTTGGTTTGTGCATTTCGCGAAGTGGCCATACAAAAAAAGAGAATAAAACTTTTAAGCAAAAGAGAAAAGGCAAAGAAGCTTGTAAGAAAGTGCCATAGCATCATACCACATTGTCATATCCGATCATCTTGGATCATACCACCGGAACATCATATACATAGCATACTTGGGATAGAAGTCGTTGCATTTTTGTCTCCTATAGGTTGTGCACAAGTGTCGTATCCGCCTAGTGAGCAATCGTGCTAGCGTATCTCTAGAGTTGTGCAACAAGAGCATTTTCCGTGGATTCCACATTTCGAGCTCATTCCTTGGTTGCACGACCCCATTTATCTATCCGTGTGTGCATTTCCGTGTGCCACATATTGCTATTGGTCTACTTGTTACACTTGCGAATTTGTGAATCTCTTTCAACATTATTGACTCTTGCTAACAGTTCGCATCAAATTTTTGTGCCACTATCCTCACCGAGCTCCACCATAAGCCTTACTTGTGTAGGTGTGAGAAACTGACAAGAATTGGTACCAATTGTGCTATTTCCTTATCCACATTGGAGTGATCATTCATCCACTTTCAACTTCGGTCAACGTACATTTGGTATTCGTTCTTCTCTTTCTACCACTCACATTTTTCTCTTGGAGTGGTGGATAGGCAAGGCATTTCATCTTCGGTCTACAACAAGAACGACGAGTTCGATGCCACGCAAAACTCCAACGACGCCAAGATGCAAACTCAAATGGAGGAGATCAAAGCCCTCATCAAGTCCTACAAGCGATCTTCCTCATCTTCGAGAAGACGCTCAAGAGCACATGCCTCCGAGCTACCATCTCCGGCAAGATAACATCGGCATCGATACCATCACCAACAAAGGCATGAAGGTCAAGAGCTCAACACCAACAACCGCTCAACGACTTCACCATCTCACTTGGCATCTTTGCCAAGCGACTTCAAGGCATCTTCGCCTTTGGACATACGGCATCTTCGCCCACAAGCACCTCAAGAGAAGCTCCCCAAGCTCAAGTCCATGACTTCCACGAGTTACTACGACCGCGACATCGACCACGCGATTCCTTTCTATGGGGCTCAAGAACCCGAGGAGTATCTCGAGTGGGAGCGTTTGATGGACGACTACCTCAAGCTACATCAAGTTCCTCCCGAAGATCAAGTGAAGTGCGCCACAAGGAACTTTCATGACTACATGTCCACATGGTGGCTTCACACACCTTCGGAGACCTACGACATGAGTTGGCCCAAGACGAAGAGAGCTTTGCGGCTTGAGTTCGTGCCCCCAACCTACACGGAACATCTTCAACGCCAATTGGAGAACACCATCCAAGGATCCAAGTCAATCGACGAGTACTTCAAGGAGATGAAGAAAGTGTTGGGGAACGTAGCAGAAATTCAAAATTTTCCTACGTGTCACCAAGATCTATCTATGGAGAAACCAGCAACGAGGGGAAGGAGAGTGCATCTACATACCCTTGTAGATCACTAAGCGGAAGCGTTCAAGAGAACGGGGTTGAAGGAGTCGTACTCGTCGTGATCCAAATCACCGGAGATCCTAGTGCCGAACGGACGGCACCTCCGCGTTCAACACACGTACAGCCCGGTGACATCTCCCATGCCTTGATCCAGCAAGGAAGGAGGGAGAGGTTGAGGAAGACTCCATCCAGCAGCAGCACAACAGCGTGGTGCTGGTGGAGGAGCGTGGTGATCCAGCAGGGCTTCGCCAAGCACCGCGAGATATGAGGAGAAAGAGAGGTAGGGCCGCGCCAACAAGAGAAGAAAACTTCGTCTCTGGGATGCTCCTCTACCTCCACTATATATAGGGGGAGAGGGGGGGCTGCACCCCCACCTAGGGTTCCACCCTAGGGGCGGCGGACAGCCCAGATCCCATCTGGTGGGGCGGCCAATGGGGGGAAGAGGGGAAACTTGCCCCCCAAGCTAGGTGGGGCGCCCCCTCCCCAAACCCTAAGCGCCTTGGGCCCTTGTGGGGGGGCGCACCAGCCCACCTGGGGCTGGTCCTCTCCCACACTTGGCCCATGCAGCCCTCCGGGGCCGGTGGCCCCACTTGGTGGACCCCCGGGACCCTCCTGGTGGTCCCGGTACATTACCGATAAAACCCGAAACTTTTCCGGTGACCAAAACAGGACTTCCCATATATAAATCTTTACCTCCGGACCATTCTGGAACTCCTCGTGATGTCCGGGATCTCATCCGGGACTCCAAACAACATTCGGTAACCACATACAAACTTCCTTTATAACCCTAGCGTCATCGAACCTTAAGTGTGTAGACCCTACGGGTTCGGGAACCATGCAGACATGACCGAGACGTCCTCCGATCAATAACCAACAGCGGGATCTGGATACCCATGTTGGTTCCCACATGTTCCACAATGATCTCATCGGATGAACCATGATGTCGAGGATTCGATCAATCCCGTATACAATTCCCTTTGTCTAGCGGTATTGTACTTGCCCGAGATTCGATCGTCGGTATCCCGATACCTTGTTCAATCTCGTTACCGGCAAGTCTCTTTACTTGTTCCGTAACACATCATCCCGTGATCAACTCCTTGATCACATTGTGCACATTATGATGATGTCCTACCGAGTGGGCCCAGAGATACCTCTCCGTCACACGGAATGACAAATCCCAGTCTCGATTCGTGCCAACCCAACAGACACTTTCGGAGATACCCGTAGTGCACCTTTATAGCCACCCATTTACGTTGTGATGTTTGGCACACCCAAAGTATTCCTACGGTATCCGGGAGTTGCACAATCTCATGGTCTAAGGAAATTAGAAAAGCTTTAGCATGCGAACTACACGATCTTGTGCTATGCTTAGGATTGGGTCTTGTCCATCACATCATTCTTCTAATGATGTGATCCCGTTATCAATGACATCCAATGTCCATGGTCAGGAAACCGTAACCATCTATTGATCAACGAGCTAGTCAACTGGAGGCTTACTAGGGACATGGTGTTGTCTATGTATCCACACATGTATCTGAGTTTCCTATCAATACAATTCTAGCATGGATAATAAACGATTATCATGAAGAAGGAAATATAATAATAACTAATTTATTATTGCCTCTAAGGCATATTTCCAATAGTCTCCCACTTGCACTAGAGTCAATAATCCAGTTCACATCGCTATGTGATTAACACTCAAGGTCACATCCCCATGTGACTAACACCCAAAGAGTTTACTAGAGTCAATAATCTAGTTCACATTACCATGTGATTAACACTCGATGAGTTCTGGGTTTGATCATGTTATGCTTGTGAGAGATGTTATAGTCAACGGGTCTGAATCTTTCAGATCCGTGTGTGCTTTACAAATCTCTATGTCATCTCCCAGATGCAGCTACCACGTTCTATTTGGAGCTATTCCAAATAACTGTTCTACTATACGAATCCAGTTTACTACTCAGAATAATCTGGATTAGTGTCAAAGTTTGCATCAGTGTAACCCTTTACGATGAACTCTTTTACCACCTCCATAATCGAGAAAATTCCTTAGACCACTAGTTACAAAGGATAACTTTGACCATTGTCCTGTGATCCATTCTTGGATCACTCTTGTACCCCTTGACTGACTCATGGCAAGGCACACTTCAGGTGTGGTACACAACATAGCATACTGTAGAGCCTACGTCTAAAGCTTAGGGGACGACCTTCGTCCTTTCTCTCTATTCTGCCGCAGTTAGGTTTCGAGTCTTACTCAATGTTCACACCTTATAACACAGCCAAGAACTCCTTCTTTGCCGATCCATTTTGAACTCCTTCAAAATCTTGTCACGGTATGTATTCATTTGAAAGTACTATTAAGCGTTTTGATCTATCCTTATAGATCTTAATGCTCAATACTCAAGTAGCCTAATCCAGGTTTTCCATTGAAAAACACT
This sequence comes from Triticum aestivum, assembly GCF_018294505.1. NCBI lineage: Eukaryota > Viridiplantae > Streptophyta > Magnoliopsida > Poales > Poaceae > Triticum > Triticum aestivum. The sequence goes on along the minus strand of NC_057800.1, from coordinate 313,230,766 downwards.
TTTCAAATAACTCTGCATGCTTTCCAGAAATTCTACATCATTTCCGATCAACAATATGTTAACAACATATACTCATCGGAAATTCTATAGTGCTCCCACTCACTTCTTTGGAAATACAAGTTTCTCATAAACTTTTTGTGACACCCCAAAAATTTTGGCCTTGTTTTTAATGGAATAAAATTTTGCCAGGATTTAAAACTTTGAATTTTTGAGCTCCATTTTGATTTTTGTTTAAATCATTTCCTTCCCTGTTATGATGAGTTTTTCCCAAAGAGAAAACTTTTCAAAAATGTTGTTGGACTTGTTTTAACCTCTCAAGAAAAACTTTCCTTTTATCAGTGTAACTAATTAAATAATTATGTTGCTTGATCTTTATTTTCTTGAAAAGGGTTTTTCTAGGTTAAATGGCCTTAATTGAACTACAACCATTTGATAAATTCACTTAAAATTTCCACAAAAATTTGGAGATGTCATGTGATGTTTTTAAATCACTTTTATGCAAAAATATATTTCATTCACGAAATATTTTGAGCCCTACTCTCAATTTTTCTTCTCTGGTCCAGAGTGCATTTTGCACTACAACCTATTTAAATATTCATTTAAAACTTCTACCAAAATTAACGGAGGTCAGTAGGAGCCTATTATTCCTATTTGTGCAAAAACCTAATTATGTTCTTTGAAAAATTTGAGGGAATCAACTTCATCTTCATTCTGGACCAACTTGTTGGTTTGTGCAGCAACCATGTTTTTGCTTGCTCTTTAGCCCTTGATTATTTCTCCTACTTGTAGTCCCCCATGTTAAACCCTTAAGTCCAGGAGCATGCACCTTTTGGATCATTTTTGGTTCATGAAATAATGTCATTTATTTCCTGTCCAGAATTGAAGTTTTGTAAAACTTGCACTAACAAGTTTCTTCTTTTGTCCAACTAACATCACCACTCTCTCTTTCATCCACAGAGACACTGATCTGGAGATTTTGGCCACTCCAAGAAATGCCTAAGTGCCCTTGGCATTTTGTCAAACACCTGGTGTGCATGGCCAGTTTTGACATGTTTTTGTCTTTGCATTGTGACCTTGCACCTCGGATCATACTAGCATGTCCACTAGGATTCCAGTTGCTCCTAACATGGGTCTGTTATTTGCCAGCCTCAACCGCGACCTCTAGCATGCTCTGGCATTTCGTCGAGCACACTCAGTGCGTGCACTGGACGCGCCCAGAGCGCGCGTATTGCAGCCGCGCGCCCGAGCCGACACGCTGGCCCCCACGGCTTTGGCCCGCTCTGCAGAACCTCGCCACGCACTCCCCTTCTCTCAGCTACGCGCCAAGCAGCCCCGCCGTGCCCGACAGGCCAAGCGCTAGCCGCCGCCGCCGCCCGACAGCCCTGCGCCGTGCAGCGCCGCCCAAGCCACCTCGGCTCGCCACCTGGCCCCTGGAGCAGTGCCCTCTCGTCCACTAGCTCTTGCCGTCATCCACAGCCACGTCACGTTGCCCTGCAAGCTACAGAGAGGAGGTTCGCCGGAGAGCTTATCCGGCCGCCGCGGAACCGACCTCGACGAGCTATAAAAGGAGGCCCCCGAGCCTCCCCGTGCACACAGGAAGCCTTAGAATGCTCCCCTAGTCCTCCCATGGCAGCAAATCGATCCGGGGAAGGGCTCCTTCCTCATCTCCGGCAACTCCAGCCGCCGCCGCTGTCTCGACCATTCCGGCGCCACCAAAGCCTCACCCTCCCCACTCTCTTCACCAGGAGCTTCCTCTCCACCTCGTGAATCCATCCCCTTGCTCGATTTCGATCGGGACTCACTGCGGGAGAAAAACCACTTTGCCCGACGACCACCGTCCGCTGTGAAGTTCGCCGCCGGCAGCTCCGTCCACCCCAGAGACCGTATCGACCACCGGAGTGACCGTCTCGATCCCCTAAACCCGCAGATGGCCTCCGTTTCTCGAACGGTGCCGCCATTCACCGGCGAACATCGTCGGAGCTCCCGCCTCTGTTTGGCCAGAGGAAGGGGAGGGAGGGCGACTGGTCAAACATGACTAGTGGGCCCCCTGGACCCACTGTCAGTGACACCCCGCGCCGTCCGCGTGGTTAAGTGGAGGCGTAAAGCCTCAAGTACGCCTCCTCTATACCGAAAGCGTATTTCTATCTGAACCGTTTTCTTTTCTGTTTTATTTTAAATAACAGATTTGACCAAATCTTTGACTGGCTATAACTTTTTATATATAAGTCCAAATGAAATGATTCTTTTTCCCACCTTCCTCAAATTTGGTCTAGTTTATTTTAAGATTTATTTGAAAAATTTTGAAACAACTTTTTGGTTCTGTCTTTGAAATATGTGTTAATTCAAACATATTTTCAAATAGGATTTTTGGAGAAAGAACAAGCTTTCAAAAGTTTTGGGGAGCACCTCACCCCTCCACAACATTGAAGGCAAGCATTCTGAATCCCGGCATAATATTTTTGGTGTGATCATTGATGCATTTATAACACCACCGCATTTCGAAGGACTTGTTATTTCATGTGATGTGATCATATGCATGGGTACATGTTATTGATTTTCATGCTGATGGTAATGGACACACTTGTGATGATAATCACCCTCATGAGCCTTGCATGCATACCGGCAGGAAACCGGGAAAAACGTCTGCCTTGGGTAGGTATGAGTTTGTCGCCGGTCTCCGTCGGGACGGTTCTGTCTGATATGGCATGGTAAGGTGATATGAGTGGTGACTCTGTTGGATGAAATATATTTGTTATACTAATCATGCAGGGAATACTTAAACCTCCTGAGTCGACCGTAGATCGAGTCTTGTTCCAGTAAACCCCATACTTGTTTCGTACTACCACTCGTCTCTACAGCAAGTAGAGTACGGTTCAGTAAGTTGTCAACCTCTTGCTAGCACACACCGTACAGAGAGGCCATGGTGGAAGATACCGGTTGTAGCTGGTAGGCAGGCCACCTGGTCCGGGGGCATGGGTGTTTCCGGTTGGGACCGAGAGGGGAGGCCACCCCTTAGAGCGCGCGATATAAATTTGATCCCATGCTACGCGAGGTTGTAGCTTCCCCACTAAGAGTTGCCTGACAGGTGTCATGGGTGATGCCAGACACGTGTGAGTTAAGCTGGTGTGTGCAAGTTAGGTGTGTTTTCAACAAAAAGACCGTAGATGGAATTAGTCCCGATGGACTAAAGAAATCCGTTACTCGTGGGTAAAGAGTACACCCTCTGCAGAGAATAAACCTATTCGAATAGCCGTGTCCATGGTTAAGGATTTCAGTCTGGGATGGGTCAGGTGTCGGTCTTAGTGTCGGTCTTCGGAGGTGAAACGGTTAACCAGGAAATGGAATTACTACTCGCGACTTGTGATATCTATGATTATTATTATTGTTAACTAACCCGTGATATTATTGTTATTATCGAGTATCTCTGGGATGGTTCTACCTCCAGGGATATTCATTATGATTGTTTCTTTGAAAGCCCTTTATGTGGCGTCGCCCAGACGCCCGACTGTGGCATTTCTTTGAAAGCCCTTTATGTGGCGTCGCCCAGACGCCCGACTGTGGCATTTCTTTGAAAGCCCTTTATGTGGCGTCGCTCAGACGCCCGACTGTGGCATTTCTTTTAAAGCCCTTTATGTGGTGTCGCTCAGACGTCCGACTGTGGCATTCTTTTTAAAGCCCTTTATGTGGCGTCGCCCAGACGCCCGACTGTGGCATTTCTTTTAAAGCCCTTTATGTGGTGTCGCTCAGACGCCCGACTGTGGCATTTCTTTTAAAGCCCTTTATGTGGTGTCGCTCAGACGCCCGACTGTGGCATTTCTTTTAAAGCCCTTTATGTGGTGTCGCTAAGACGCCCGACTGTGGCATTGCTTGTTATTTATTTCATAAATTTTAATACTACTATGTTATTGCAATTTTATAAATAGCCGCAGGCACGCATCAGAAATTTATTTACTATTTTCGACTGACGTCATGTGCATAAAATATTTTCAGCACATCATTGTTATATTATACCTGTGTTCACAATGTTTGCGAGTACATTCAAAGTACTCACTGGCTTGTCCCTGGCTATTGTCTTGCCAGATTTTTCTTGCACGGGGAGGAGCGACGCGATGCCAGCCCCGGAACCCACACAATGGAGATAGCAGCCTCGCGAAGATAGGAATTAACCTGGTCAGCTGTTCCCGTGGGAAATGGAGTCCCATAGACACTGATGTTTCACAACCCGCTTCCGCCATCAACCACTAGAAACCATTTGTTGTACTCACAGGCCAGAATGGTCTTGTACTACATATTTTGTATTTTGCTTGGAATTTCTGTATTAAGTTGGAGCCTCATCAGCTAACAGTAATCCTGGGCTGATGAGCACGACGGTCTTTTCTGGAAATTATTACCCGGAAAACCGGTCGTGAAAGGCTTGGTATCAGAGCCAGGCTGACCATTGGCTAATCCTATCCTAGCCAGGTCAATAAACTTAGGCAAACCAACCCACCAGACCTTGACCAAACCCCAGCCAAGCTTCTCGTGCAAGATAGCCACACAGTGACCCAACACCTTTTGGCAGTCAGTGCCCAACCTATCAACCTAACCTGTCACTCATGCGCCAGTGACCGGCCCCTAAATAGTCCTTTCCCGCAAGCATGAGAAGGAAGACTCCGCCCCTTTTTCCTATAAAAAGGGCACGCTAGTCCCAACACAGCACATCACAGCCGCTACCCCAAACCGAGCCACAATGCCTGGCCCTGTCGTGCACAACGAAACCACAGCAACCAACCTTGGAGGTTTTGTGACAATCCTCGCAAACCTCACCCGTCGTGCCTATGCTTTAGAGGAGCCACCAGAATATGTTGTGTATCAAGGACCCATGAGCGGTGAAGACCGTCAATTCTGGGCCACTGTGCACATCTACGGCAGGGGTCTAGCACCCGAGCGCCCCTACAGGTTCACCGGAAGGACAACTTCCTTTGAGCCACAAGCCATCCAGCTAGCCGCTCGAGAGGCTATAGTTCATCTCAGGCACTTGTCGCCCAGAGTTAACTGTCGCTCGTTCCACTACTACCCCAGACGAGAAGGGTATGGTAGAGCACCCCAAGTCGCCAATGGAGACCACGAGACGGACCCCGCATTGTTGCACCTAGTGCGCTATGTAAGTGCACTAGAGGCACTGTTCGACCAGATCACTATTGATCTAATAGCAGCTCGTGGAGAGCTGGTTCGTCGAGCCCCGGCGAGAGAAGAAAACGAGCCCAACACTGACAACCCAGTCGTTCTGTTTGGACAACCAATCGAGACCCCGAGATCTTCCCCAGCCATCGGCCAAGGTGCTGCGATAACCCCAGAAGTGCTTCGTCGCATATTGGGAGCACACTCCAACGGGGTTGTGGCCAACAATCCCCGCAATGGTCATTATCACTACCTCGACCCTGCAGTTCCTCCGCCATCTCCGACTAATCCCGGCAGAGAGACACGTGGAGAAGCCTCGACATCCACCAGGCACGCCCGTTTAGACATAAACGAGGTAGACTGAGCCGTATGAGTAGTACCAAGTTTCAATGTATCCTCGCTTTGTAATCACGCGACCGTGTATATTAACGCAGCATGTCGTTGTGCCTCTGTCTTAATAGTAGCCTTGCGTATTTGGTCAGCGCAGAGCTGCATATTTTTCCGGGCACAACTACCAAAACCAGCCCGACGACAACCACAGTAACACATCTCTTTATGAGATATGTGTATCTCTGACACTGACCTGACCTTTGGAGCCAAGCTGGCAAATTTATTACCTTTCACCATGGTAAAACGATCCGGCTCCATTGCTATATAAAGGCCATCTTGTGCCCTTACCCAGCAACCCTCACCTTGTGCACCACACTCATGCTTTTCCCTGTCATGCCGAGCCCCAGCATTCATCTGAGAACCCCAGATGCAACCCCAGGTAGCTTTGTCAAAATATTGTGGGATTTTACCCGCAGTACCATGGGTTCTACCCAGCCACCCCAGTACGAGCTGTTCAAATCGAGGATCACCTCATCCACCTCGGAATATTGGGCAGCAGTACACATTCCGCCTGTAGACCCCAACCAAGATCCAATAGAAATTCCCTTCGTGGGGAAATCTATGCCAATCCCACACTTGGCCATAGAGGCTGCTGCGAAAGAAGCGATTGCTCGTCTTTGATCAGCAGTACCCTATGCCCGCGAACGAGGATATTATTACTTTCCGAGCCGTGCAGCACCTGGAGAAGTAACATCTTTTCCCGGTGGACGTATTGAGAGAGACCCAGTTCTGGCCAACCTTATCCAATACATCATTGCTCAAGAGCATTTGAACCAGCGAGTGATGGATTATCTTCAGAGCCTCGCAGATTTAAATCCTCAGATTGCCATCGGCAGACCACTGAGACCCGACCCGAAGAGATGCATACATCAACTGGTCAATCCACTGCCTCCGATTGAAGAGGAATGTATTCCTTTACCAGAGACATTTTATCAGGACCCCGTCCAGTTACCGTTTTCTTTTTAGACGTCACTTTTGTATTTGTTCCTTGCAGCATTTATTTACGTATGTGACTTATGCGTGATACCCTGAGTTTGTACGACGAGTCAATTATTTGGCTTCTGCTAATGTGTGTAGTTTTTGTTGTGGTTTATGCTCCTTTAAATTAACTGTTTTTCCCTCGCAAAATCCTGGAGCAAGATTTCTTTTCCCTGAGTTGCTACACCTGCCCTTTCTCACGATGCGAATTAATTTCACACAGCACTACGCAGCAGACTCACAACCATAATCATTCGGACACATACACTGTTTGCAAAACTTTGCAACGGTGTTACATCCAGCTAATCACCCCCCTAACAACAGTTAGCACCCGGCACACTCCATCTACTCCTCATGATCACCACCACCGCGGAGAGCCAACACCCGAGCCGCAGCATCGCGATACTCGTCAAAGATCATCGCGCACAGGAGCACAGAGAGCCCCAGCAGCGTCGCCAGCCCTCCGCATATCAGGATCACAAACCAGTCTGGCATCGCCTCCGCCATTAGAGCCTCGACCGAGCTTCTGTAAGCAGTAACGGAGAAATAAGGAGGAGGAGAAGTGAGGCCAGGTGTAAGGAGGAAGAGAGACACACCCCGGCCGTTTTTATAGCTCGAGCTCGGTGTACGGTGGGCGAAGTCCACCAACGCCGCTCGTCGCCGATTGCCGGTGTTCGGAGTCGAATCCGCGAGCAGTGGCGATAGCGCACTGGCCCGCGAGGTGAGTGCACGCTGCACTAGCAGCTAGCACGCCGCGCACTAGCACGGTACGGCCTAGATGCCCTACACACTAGGCGTCGCCGGTGGAGAAAGCGCGCGGGAGAGAGGAGGAAGAAAGGGCCAGAGGGAGAAGAAGAGGAGACTGACAGTGGACCCCGAGTCCACCTGTCAGCCAGAGAGAGCACTGTGCTCTCGGGTGCGACCAGCGTATATCTAAATTTAGGAGTTATCCTAAATTTATATCCAGCATAGAAATCACCCGTTTTGTCCCGAACCGTAGACTTTTCCGCGCAGCCCCAGTTTTTCACACTGTGGTTTTTCACCACTTATTGCCCTCTCACTGTAGCTACATCTTTATTGCGTATTTATTTTCTTAACACCGCTTTTAGCAAATCTCGAGGGCGAGATTTTTTAAGGGGGTTAGTATTGTGACACCCCAAAAATTTTGGCCTTGTTTTTAATGGAATAAAATTTTGCCAGGATTTAAAACTTTGAATTTTTGAGCTCCATTTTGATTTTTGTTTAAATCATTTCCTTCCCTGTTATGATGAGTTTTTCCCAAAGAGAAAACTTTTCAAAAATGTTGTTGGACTTGTTTTAACCTCTCAAGAAAAACTTTCCTTTTATCAGTGTAACTAATTAAATAATTATGTTGCTTTATCTTTATTTTCTTGAAAAGGGTTTCTCTAGGTTAAATGGCCTTAATTGAACTACAACCATTTGATAAATTCACTTAAAATTTCCACAAAAATTTGGAGATGTCATGTGATGTTTTTAAATCACTTTTATGCAAAAATATATTTCATTCACGAAATATTTTGAGCCCTACTCTCAATTTTTCTTCTCTGGTCCAGAGTGCATTTTACACTACAACCTATTTAAATATTCATTTAAAACTTCTACCAAAATTAAGGGAGGTCAGTAGGAGCCTATTATTCCTCTTTGTGCAAAAACCTAATTATGTTCTTTGAAAAATTTGAGGGAATCAACTTCATCTTCATTCTGGACCAACTTGTTGGTTTGTGCAGCAACCATGTTTTTGCTTGCTCTTTAGCCCTTGATTATTTCTCCTACTTGTAGTCCCCCATGTTAAACCCTTAAGTCCAGGAGCATGCACCTTTTGGATCATTTTTGGTTCATGAAATAATGTCTTTATTTCCTGTCCAGAATTGAAGTTTTGTAAAACTTGCACTAACAAGTTTCTTCTTTTGTCCAACTAACATCACCACTCTCTCTTTCATCCACAGAGACACTGATCTGGAGATTTTGGCCACTCCAAGAAATGCCTAAGTGCCCTTGGCATTTTGTCAAACACCTGGTGTGCATGGCCAGTTTTGACATGTTTTTGTCTTTGCATTGTGACCTTGCACCTCGGATCATACTAGCATGTCCACTAGGATTCCAGTTGCTCCTAACCTGGGTCTGTTATTTGCCAGCCTCAACCGCGACCTCTAGCATGCTCTGGCATTTCGTCGAGCACACTCAGTGCATGCACTGGACGTGCCCAGAGCGTGCGTATTGCAGCCGCGCGCCCGAGCCGACACGCTGGCCCCCACGGCTTTGGCCCGCTCTGCAGAACCTCGCCACGCACTCCCCTTCTCTCAGCTACGCGCCAAGCAGCCCCGCAGCGCCCGACAGGCCAAGCGCTAGCCGCCGCCGCCGCCCGACAGCCCTGCGTCGTGCAGCGCCGCCCAAGCCACCCCGGCTCGCCACCTGGCCCCTGGAGCAGTGCCCTCTCGTCCACTAGCTCTTGCCGTCATCCACAGCCACGCCACGTTGCCCTGCAAGCTACAGAGAGGAGGTTCGCCGAAGAGCTTATCCGGCCGCCGCGGAACCGACCTCGACGAGCTATAAAAGGAGGCCCCCGAGCCTCCCCGTGCACACAGGAAGCCTTAGAATGCTCCCCTAGCCCTCCCATGGCAGCAAATCGACCCGGGGAAGGGCTCCTTCCTCATCTCCGGCAACTCCAGCCGCCGCCGCTGTCTCGACCATTCCGGCGCCACCAAAGCCTCACCCTCCCCACTCTCTTCACCAGGAGCTTCCTCTCCACCTCGTGAATCCATCCCCTTGCTCGATTTCGATCGGGACTCACTGCGGGAGAAAAACCACTTTGCCCGACGACCAACGTCCACTGTGAAGCTCGCCGCCGGCAGCTCCGTCCACCCCAGAGATCGTATCGACCACCGGAGTGACCGTCTCGATCCCCTAAACCCGCAGATGGCCTCCGTTTCTCGAACGGTGCCGCCATTCACCGGCGAACATCGTCGGAGCTCCCGCCTCTGTTCGGCCAGAGGAAGGGGAGGGAGGGCGACTGGTCAAACATGACTAGTGGGCCCCCTGGACCCACTGTCAGTGACACCCCGCGCCGTCCACGTGGTTAAGTGGAGGCGTAAAGCCTCAAGTACGCCTCCTCTATACCGAAAGTGTATTTCTATCTGAACCGTTTTCTTTTCTGTTTTATTTTAAATAACAGATTTGACCAAATCTTTGACTGGCTATAACTTTTTAAATATAAGTCCAAATGAAATGATTCTTTTTCCTACCTTCCTCAAATTTGGTCTAGTTTATTTTAAGATTTATTTGAAAAATTTTCAAACAACTTTTTGGCTCTGTCTTTGAAATATGTGTTAATTCAAACATATTTTCAAATAGGATTTTTGGAGAAAGAAGAAGCTTTCAAAAGTTTTGGGGAGCACCTCACCCCTCCACAACATTGAAGGCAAGCATTCTGAATCCCGGCATAATATTTTTGGTGTGATCATTGATGCATTTATAACACCACCGCATTTCGAAGGACTTGTTATTTCATGTGATGTGATCATATGCATGGGTACATGTTATTGATTTTCATGCTGATGGTAATGGACACACTTGTGATGATAATCACCCTCATGAGCCTTGCATGCATACCGGCAAGAAACCAGGAAAAACCTCTGCCTTGGGTAGGTATGAGTTTGTCGCCGGTCTCCGTCGGGACGGTTCTGTCTGATATGGCATGGTAAGGTGATATGAGTGGTGACTCTGTTGGATGAAATATGTTTGTTATACTAATCATGCAGGGAATACTTAAACCTCCTAAGTCGACCGTAGATCGAGTCTTGTTCCAGTAAACCCCATACTTGTTTCGTACTACCACTCGTCTCTACAGCAAGTAGAGTACGGTTCAGTAAGTTGTCAACCTCTTGCTAGCACACACCGTACAGAGAGGCCATGGTGGAAGATACCGGTTGTAGCTGGTAGGCAGGCCACCTGGTCCGGGGGCATGGGTGTTTCCGGTTGGGACCGAGAGGGGAGGCCACCCCTTAGAGCGCGCGATATAAATTTGATCCCATGCTACGCGAGGTTGTAGCCTCCCCACTTAGAGTTGCCTGACAGGTGTCATGGGTGATGCCAGACACGTGTGAGTTAAGCTGGTGTGTGCAAGTTAGGTGTGTTTTCAACAAAAAGACCGTAGATGGAATTAGTCCCGATGGACTAAAGAAATCCGTTACTCGTGGGTAAAGAGTACACCCTCTGCAGAGAATAAACCTATTCGAATAGCCGTGTCCATGGTTAAGGATTTCAGTCTGGGATGGGTCAGGTGTCGGTCTTAGTGTCGGTCTTCGGAGGTGAAACGGTTAACCAGGAAATGGAATTACTACTCGCGACTTGTGATATCTATGATTATTATTATTGTTAACTAACCCGTGATATTATTGTTATTATCGAGTATCTCTGGGATGGTTCTACCTCCAGGGATATTCATTATGATTGTTTCTTTGAAAGCCCTTTATGTGGCGTCGCCCAGACGCCCGACTGTGGCATTTCTTTGAAAGCCCTTTATGTGGCGTCGCCAGGACGCCCGACTGTGGCATTTCTTTGAAAGCCCTTTATGTGGCGTCGCTCAGACGCCCGACTGTGGCATTTCTTTTAAAGCCCTTTATGTGGTGTCGCTCAGACGCCCGACTGTGGCATTCTTTTTAAAGCCCTTTATGTGGCGTCGCCCAGACGCCCGACTGTGGCATTTCTTTTAAAGCCCTTTATGTGGTGTCGCTCAGACGCCCGACTGTGGCATTTCTTTTAAAGCCCTTTATGTGGTGTCGCTCAGATGCCCGACTGTGGCATTTCTTTTAAAGCCCTTTATGTGGTGTCGCTAAGACGCCCGACTGTGGCATTGCTTGTTATTTATTTCATAAATTTTAATACTACTATGTTATTGCAATTTTATAAATAGCCGCAGGCACGCATCAGAAATTTATTTACTATTTTCGACTGACGTCATGTGCATAAAATATTTTCTGCACATCATTGTTATATTATACCTGTGTTCACAATGTTTGCGAGTACATTCAAAGTACTCACTGGCTTGTCCCTGGCTATTGTCTTGGCCAGATTTTTCTTGCACGGAGAGGAGCGACGCGATGCCAGCCCCGGAACCCACACAATGGAGGTAGCAGCCTCGCGAAGATAGGAATTAACCTGGTCAGCTGTTCCCGTGGGAAATGGAGTCCCATAGACACTGATGTTTCACAACCCGCTTCCGCCATCAACCACTAGAAACCATTTGTTGTACTCACAGGCCAGAATGGTCTTGTACTACATATTTTGTATTTTGCTTGGAATTTCTGTATCAAGTTGGAGCCTCATCAGCTAACAGTAATCCTGGGGCTGATGAGCACGACGGTCTTTTCTGGAAATTATTACCCGGAAAAACCGGTCGCGACACTTTTTATAAACCCAAAATATTTGATCATCATCAAAGCGTATATTCCAACTCCAAGATGCTTACTCCAGTCCTTAGAAGGATTGCTAGAGCTTTGCATACTTGTTAGAATCTTTCAGGATTGTTAAAACCTTCTGGTTGTATCACATACAAGCTTTCCTCAAGAAAATCGTGAGGAAACAATGGTTTTTGACATCCTATCTGCAAGATTTCATAAATAATGCAGTGACTACTAATATAATTCCAACAGACTCTTAGCATCGCTATGAGTGAGAAAGTCTCACCGTAGTCAACTCCTTGAATTTGTCGGGAAACATCTTAGCGACAAGTCGAGCTTTCTTAATGGTGACATTTACCATCATTGTCCGTCTTCCTTTTAAAATCCATCTGTACTCAACAGCCTTGTGACCATCGAGCCGTTCTGCCAAAGTCTACACTTTGTTTTCATACATGGATCCTCTCTCAGATTTTATGGCCTCGAGCCATTTATCGGAATCCGGGCCCACCATCGCTTCTCCATAGCTCGTAGGTTCATTGTTGTCTAGCAACATGACTTCCAAGACAGGATTACGTACCACTCTAAAGTAGTACACATCCTTGTCATCCTACGAGGTTTGGGAGTGACTTGATCCGAAGTCTCATGATCAATATCATAAGCTTCCACTTAAATTGGTGTAGGTGCCACAGGAACAACTCTTTGTGCCCTGCTATACACTAGTTGAAGTGACGGTTCAGTAACCTCATCAAGTCTCCACCATCCTCCCACTCAATTCTTTCGAGAGAAACCTTTCCTCGAGAAAGGACCCGATTCCAGAAACAATCCCTATTGCTTTCGGGTCTGAATTAGGAGGTATACCCAACTGTTTTGGGTGTCCTATGAAGATGCATTTTATCCGCTTTGGGTTCGATCTTATCAACCTGAAACTTTTTCACATAAGCGTCGCAGTCCCAAACTTTTAAGAAACGACAACTCAGGTTTCTCCAAACCATAGTTCAAACGGTTTCGTCTCAACGGAATTATGTGGTGCCCTATTAAAGTGAGTGCGGTTGTCTCTAATGCCTAACCCATGAACGATAGTGGTAATTCGATAAGAGACATCATGGTACGCACCATATCCAATAGGGTGCAACTATGATGTTCGGACACACCATCACACTATGGTGTTCCAGGCGGTATTAGTTGTGAAACAATTGCCATAGTGTCTTAATTGTGTACCAAACTCGTAACTCAGATATTCATTTCTATGACCATATCATAGACATTTTATCCTCTTGTCATGAAGATCTTCAACTTCACTCTGAAATTACTTGAACCATTCAATAATTCAGACTTGTGTTTCATCAAGTAAATATACTCAGTATCTACTTAAATCATCTGTGATGTAAGAATATAACGATATCCACTGTGTGCCTCAGCACTCATTGGACTACACACATCAAAATGTATTACTTCCAACGAGTTGCTTTCTTGTTCCATCTTACTGAAAACGAGGCTTTTCAGTCATCTTGCCCATGTGGTATGATTTGCATGTCTCAAGTGATTCAAAATCAAGTGAGTCTAAATGATCCATCTGTATAGAGTTTCTTCATGCATATCTACCAACAAACATGGTTCGCATGTCTCAATCCTTTCAAAAATGAGTGAGTCCAAAGATCCATCAACATGGAGCTTCTTCATGCGTTTTATACCAATATGACTCAAATTGCAGTGCCACATTTGTGTGGTACTATCATTACTATCTTATACCTTTGGCATGAAAATGTGTATCACTATGATCGGGATGGTATTATTCAAGTAAACAGAGTAACCACTATTCTCCTTAAATGAATAACCGTATCGCGATAGACATAATCCAATCATGTATATGCTCAACGCAAACACCAAATAACATTTATTTAGGTTTTAATACCAATCTCGATGGTAGAGGGAGCGTACGATATTTGATCAACCTTGGAAATACTTCCAACACATATCGTCATCTCACCTTTTAGCTAGTCTCCGTTTACTCCGTAGCCTTTTGTTTCGAGTTACTAACACTTAGCAACCGAACCGGTATCTAATACCCTGGTGCTACTAGGAGTACTAGTAAAGTACACATTATAATGCATATCCAATATACTTCTGTCGACCTTGCCAGCCTTCTCATCTACCAAGTATCTAGGGTGGTTCTGCTTCAATGACTGTTCCCCTTATTACAGAAGCACTTAGTCTCGGGCTTGGGTTCAACTTTGGGTTTCTTCACTAGAACAACAACTGATTTGTTGTTCCATGAAGTATCCCTTTCTTGCCCTTGCCCTTCTTGAAACTAGTGGTTTTACTAACCATCAACGATTGATGCTCCCTTTTGATTTCTACTTTCGCGGTGTCGCGAATAGCTCAAGGATCATATCTATCCCTGATATGTTATAGTTCATCACGAAGCTCTAGTAGCTTGGTGGCAGTGACTTTGGAGAACCATCACTATTTCATCTGGAAGATCAACTCCCACTCGAGTCAAGCGATTGTTGTACTCAGACAATCTGAGCAAAAGCTCAAGATTGAGCTTTTCTCCCTTATTATGCAGGCTAAGAAAATCGTCGGAGGTCTTATACCTCTTGACGTGGGCACGAGCCTGAAATCCCAATTTCAGTCCTTGGAACATCTCATATGTTCTGCGATGTTTCAAAATGTCTTTGGTGCCTCAATTCTAAACCATTTAGCATTACGCACTGAACTATCATGTACTCATCAAAACGTGTATGTTAGATGTTCGCAACATCCACAGACGACGTTCGAGGTTCAGCACACTGAGCGGTGCATTAAGGACATAAGCCTTCTACTATCTGCATAATTGCTACTATCAACTTTCAACTAATTTTTCTCTAGGAACATATCTAAACAGTAGAACTAAAGGGCGAGCTTTGACATAATTTGCAAAATCCTTTTGACTATGTTCAGGATAAACAAGTTCATCTTATGAACTCCCACTGAGATAGACATCCCTCTAGTCATCTAAGTGATTACATGATCCGAGTCAACTAAGCCGTGTCCGATCATCACGTGAGACAGACTAGTCATCATCGGTGAACATCTTCATGTTGATCGTATCTACCATACGACTCATGCTCGACCTTTCGGTCTCTTGTGTTCCGAGGCCATGTCTGTACATGCTAGGCTCGTCAAGTTAACCTAAGTGTTTCGCATGTGTTCTGAGGCCATGTCTGTACATGCTAGGCTCGTCAACACCCGTTGTATTCGAACATAAGAATCTATCACACCCGATCATCACGTGGTGCTTCGAAACGACGAACTTTCGCAACGATGCACAGTTAGGGAGAACACTTCTCTTGAAATTTTAGTGAGGGATCATCTTATTTAAGCTACTGTCGTTCTAAGCAAATAAGATGTATAAACTTGATAAACATCACATGCAATCAAATAGTGACATGATATGGCCAATATCATATTGCTCCTTTTGATCTCCATCTTTGGGGCTCCATGATCATCATCGTCACCGGCATGACACCATGATCTCCATCATCATGATCCCCATCATTGTGTCTCCATGAAGTTGTCTCGTCAACTTATTAATTCTACTACTATGGCTACCGGTTAGCAATAAAGTAAAGTAATTACATGGCGTTGTTCAATGACACGCAGGTCATACAATAAATAAAGACAACTCCTATGGCTCCTGCCGGTTGTCATACTCATCGACATGCAAGTCGTGATTCCTATTACAAGAACATGATCAATCTCATACATCACATATCATTCATCACATTCTTCTTGGCCATATCACATCACATAGCATACCCTGCAAAAACAAGTTAGACGTCCTCTAATTGTTGTTTGCATGTTTTACGTGGCTGCTATGGGTTTCTAGCAAGAACGTTCTTACCTACGCAAAAACCACAACGTGATATGCCAATTGCTATTTACCCTTCATAAGGACCCTTTTCATCGAATCCGATCCGACTAAAGTGGGAGAGACAGACACCCGCTAGCCACCTTATGCAACTAGTGCATGTCAGTCGGTGGAACCAGTCTCACGTAAGAGTACGTGTAAGGTCGGTCTGGGCCGCTTCATCCCACAATGCCGCCGAATCAAGATTGGACTAGTAACGGTAAGCATATTGAACAAAATCAACACCCACAACTACTTTGTGTTCTACTCGTGCATAGAAACTACGCATAGACCTAGCTCATGATGCCACTGTTGGGGAACATAGCAGAAATTCAAAATTTTCCTACGTGTCACCAAGATCTATCTATGGAGAAACCAGCAACGAGGGGAAGGAGAGTGCATCTACATACCCTTGTAGATCGCCAAGCAGAAGCGTTCAAGAGAACGGGGTTGAAGGAGTCGTACTCGTCGTGATCCAAATCACCGGAGATCCTAGTGCCGAACGGATGGCACCTCCGCGTTCAACACACGTACAACTCGGTGACATCTCCCATGCCTTGATCTAGCAAGGAGAGAGGGAGAGGGAGAGGTTGAGGAAGACTCCATCCAGCAGCAGCACAACGGCGTGGTGGTGGTGGAGGAGTGTGGTGATCCAGCAGGGCTTCGCCAAGCACCGCGAGATTTGAGGAGAAAGAGAGGTAGGGCTGCGCCAACAAGAGAAGAAAACTTCGTCTATGGGCTGCTCCTTTGCCTCCACTATATATAGGGGGAGAGGGGGGGCTGCGCCCCCACCTAGGGTTCTACCCTAGGGGCGGCGGCCTGCCCAGATCCCATCTGGTGGGGCGGCCAAGGGGGGGAAGAGGGGAAACTTGCCCCCCAAGCTAGGTGGGGCGCCCACTCCCCAAACCCTAGGCGCCTTGGGCCCTTGTGGGGGGGCGCACCAGCCCACCTGGGGCTGGTCCCCTCCCACACTTGGCCCATGCAGCCCTCTGGGGCTGGTGGCCTCACTTGGTGGACCCCCGGGACCCTCCTGGTGGTCCCGGTACGTTACCGATAAAACCCGAAACTTTTCCGGTGACCAAAACAGGACTTCCCATATATAAATCTTTACCTCTGGACCATTCCGGAACTCCTCCTGACGTCCGGGATCTCATCCGGGACTCCGAACAACATTCAGTAACCACATACAAACTTCCTTTATAACCCTAGCGTCATCGAACCTTAAGTGTGTAGACCCTACGGGTTCGGGAACCATGTAGACATGACCGAGACATCCTCCGGTCAATATCCAACAGCGGGATCTGGATACCCATGTTGGTTCCCACATGTTCCACGATGATCTCATCAGATGAACCACGATGTCGAGGATTCGATCAATCCCGTATACAATTCCCTTTGTCTAGCGGTATTGTACTTGCCCGAGATTCGATCGTCGGTATCCCGATACCTTGTTCAATCTTGGTACCGGCAAGTCTCTTTACTCGTTCTGTAACACATCATCCCGTGATCAACTCCTTGATCACATTGTGCACATTATGATGATTTCCTACCGAGTGGGCCTAGAGATACCTCTCCGTCACACGGAGTGACAAATCCCAGTCTCGATTCATGCCAACCCAACAGACACTTTCGGAGATACCCGTAGTGCACCTTTATAGCCACCCAGTTATGTTGTGACATTTGGCACACCCAAAGTATTCCTACGGTATCCGGGAGTTACACAATTTCATGGTCTAAGGAAATTATACTTGACATTAGAAAAGCTTTAGCATGCGAACTACACGATCTTGTGCTATGCTTAGGATTGGGTCTCATCCATCACATCATTCTTCTAATGATGTGATCCCGTTATCAATGACATCCAATGTCCATGGTCAGGAAACCGTAACCATCTATTGATCAACGAGCTAGTCAACTGGAGGCTTACTAGGGACATGGTGTTGTCTATGTATCCACACATGTATCTGAGTTTCCTATCAATACAATTCTAGCATGGATAATAAACGATTATCATGAACAAGGAAATATAATAATAACTAATTTATTATTGCCTCTAGGGCATATTTCCAACAGAAAGCCTTGCGATGAGCCTGCGTGGATGACCCCATTTTGATGAAGCTCCACTTCATGATGGGATTGCACAACGACATCTCCAAGACGATCTTCCTCGAGAACTACAAGTCCCTCGACGACAACTACAGTGGTGCTCTCAAGGCGGAACAAGAACTCATGAAGGCCAAAGCTTCTCCACCCCAAGCTCACATTGCGACGACCAAGCTCCATGAGAACGAGCATGAGGCTAGTACCACCACGATGTCCAAGCCCGACGAGCTCCAAGACGATGCTCCCAAGTTCGACTTCACCGCCATCCCTCTTTGTGGCATTGATTATGCCGAGTCCTCCATGATTCTTTTTCAAGATGGTGCAATGACGAGTACAACTACGGAGACCCTCAAGGACCAAGCTTTGGAGGCGAGCGACAAGGTGGCGAGCAAGGATGATGCTTCCATCTTAGGAGGCGAGAGTGATGATGTGACATCCTCGGCCTTCATCCACGGCGACAACAACAATATGGTTGAGCATGGGATTTTCCCTTCGACCATGGCGACGTATGATGACTTGCATGACTTTTGCCACCATATTGAGAGTGAGAGTGACTTCACCACTAGCCCCATATATGATGTGTTGCCACAATTCCCATGAGGAGAACCACAACCCCCACCACTTGAGTGAGATGAGTGACACCACCATATGTGAGTTTGAGTGCACCTATTTTGAGGGAGTGAGTGAACCACCACATAGAGAGAGTGAGGTAGTTGATAGGG
This sequence comes from Triticum aestivum, assembly GCF_018294505.1. NCBI lineage: Eukaryota > Viridiplantae > Streptophyta > Magnoliopsida > Poales > Poaceae > Triticum > Triticum aestivum. The sequence continues at coordinate 313,212,104 of NC_057800.1, read as the reverse complement.
AATGTGAGGCCACTATGATTTCTAATGACTTGACCTCTACCTCTATTGTGTCATATCATTTGGTGCTAGGTCCCTTATATGATGATGCGCTGATTCTTGACGACTTCCTCCTACCTTTGGACAAGACGATGGCCATAGTGGAATATGATGCACCCCCCACATGGTTCCATCAAGAAGAAGATCACCACTATTTGGTCTTTCCCACCTCAGCTACACCACTAGAGTGGAATGAACAAAGTAACATAGGTGAAGGTGATGCTCTAGTCCTACTAGTGGACATTCTTGACGTTGATTGCTTGCATGATGTTGATCAACATATTTCCATGCTTCATGCTAGTGTGACTTCCCCATGCGATGATTTACCCATTTATGATGAGTATGATGATTGACATGTGGAGTCTATTAGTTGTGATGCCATGTTACATAGGATTTCTTGTGCTAATTCTCTCGGTCACATCATGTTTGCCAATCCGCTTGACATGTCATATGCTATGCATGAGATAGACCACATGTCATATTTGTAATCTCTTCATAGTGACTATGCATATGCCATTAATATTAACCCAATTTGCACTTATGGCATAGATGACAAGCCCATGGTTATTGGCATTTGTTTATCTTGTGATGATATTGACATGCTACCTTTGCATCATTTATCTCATATGCCATGCCATGACCACCTAGCTTCGGATATGCATTGTTTTGGATATTGTCCATTTTCTCCGTATGATGTTTCAAATATTGCACATGAGGAGACCCCCATAGTTTCCTCATACATTTTAGGAGATTTTGATCACTCCCATCCATTGCATGATCCTTATACTTGTATGCTCAATTTGCATCCCCATCGTGTTATACACAATAACTGTTCTTTCATGATGGATGACATGTTCTTATACCATGCATCAAATTTCTTTGAGCGATTTGTACTAACTCTCATGTGCACATACACATCATGATGGATGATGTGTACATTTAGCACACACACAATCTCTTTTGTGTAGGTACCCACGAATTCTTGTCAACCTCGCAATCCCACGAGTTGACAAAACGAGCTCTAGAGAGCAACGATGACTTGGGATCCCATGGAGTCTCTTTCCCGCCGCTCTCTTCGCGCAAAGACTTCGCCCATTTCTTCTACATGACCCTCACTTCGCTATGGGTTATTGTCCATTATATATCCTTTGCCCGTCTTGCCATGTTCACTTTGCATGATATGTTCATTACTATGTCTTTTCCATGCATTCGTGACCCATGCTTTGCATTACACATGATGATTGATTCTCATACTAGTATGTGTATTTGGAAGCTTGGTAGAGATATTGCTTGTTATTGCCATGTTTGCTTTGTGCCCCATGCCTATGATGATGTTTCGCTCTTGCTTTGTGTTTGTGCTTGCGATATGTCATGTGCATTGGCTATACCTATTATTTTCTCACATGGCATGATTGCCATGATTTCCTCTAGTGTGTTGCATCTTCACTCCACTAGTTTGCACGACATGATTGTTATTGCTTCTTGTCATATCTCTCCATATGTTGCCTCTCTCATGCTAGATGATTTGCCATGTATTGAGTGAAATTATGCCTTTAGTCTTGATAATGAGTTTGCCCCCATAGCATTCTCACATATATTTGGAGATTTTGACGTATTTCTTGTGAAGCATGCTTGTCTTACCTCTTTGCACCATATACCTAGTGCCATGAATATTGCCATTGTTGCATCATATTATTCATGCACTTATGCTTCTAATGGTTATGTGCAAGAGAAGAGAACCATCATGATGGATAATCTGTTTATCTACCATGCGCATGCGTTCTTTCTTTTGTTGTGCGCATGTGTAGGATACTTGGACTTCATGTCAACTTCCACGTCACATGAGTTGACAATCCGAGCTCTTGAGAGCGAACCACCTTCTACCACGACGATTCTACATCGCACTTGCTTGTACTTCGGCATTGTGAAGGACGCACAAGAACATGCTTTCAAGGTGATATCCTTCTCTTTTGAGAACCCCCAAACATGAGCATGCATATTGTGGATCATACTACTTGTGTTGCTTGCACCATGCGACTTATTTGTCATCTTGGACCCCTTGATTGCGCACATGTTAGAGATCTCACTTCCACTTGTCATTTTCACAATTCCATGCATCATGATATATATGCCTTTTGTGTTGCATCCAATTCTTGGATTACTTGCTCCTATCACATGTTTGGTTGCAACAATGTCATCACTTCACATATGCCATGTCCCATTGACTGCTACATGCTTTCCTTGATTGCCTCACACATGATGAACAATTGCTCTTTCTATTGTGTTGAGTGCCACACTATATTCACTACACCCCATGCACATTATGCTTGGATTGTCTTGCACTTGACCCATGTGTTTAGACACTTAATTTTATTTGGTGTTGTGAATGATTCATATGCCTACCATAGACCTTTCATTGAGCAATTTGCCCATGCTTGCTATTATCTTGAGGTAGATGCTTCTTCTCTTGTCACACATATGTGCATCACTACCTCGCATTCACATGATTGTCCCCATGATTTCTTTGCTTGTGCTCGATTGATATGCTTACATCTCATGTCACAATCCTTTGTCACACCATATGCTTTGCATGATGATGACACTTGTTTGGTGAATCACCTCTTGAATGCTTGGTTTTGCACTAACGCTAACCACATTTGTTTTTCCAAGTGTTTGTTGTCTTTGCTACTTTTGAAGGAATCCCAAGATGGTGCGACATTGGAGAGTGCCCATTTCGAGCTTCAAGATGACGAGAACTTGGTGATCGACCACTCCTACACGGCGACGCCGTCTCTTTCCCATGGTGATTTGGATTTCATTCCGAGGTCGGATCTTTCCCAAGGGAGGGGAGATGATGCGGAGCATCCTATGGACATCACCATGTCAAGAGTCCGTTTGGCAAGTGACACGTGCGACATCTACTTCACATACACAAAGGTGAATCATCTCCTTTACACATGCTCACTTGACCCCTTTGAGAATGGTATACTACCTGACACTTCTCCCGTGTGCATGCATAGATATTGTCAGAGCTTCATGGATGTTGAGGAGGAGTGCAAGCGCCAAGGAACAACTACACCATCCGCGAGGGAAGCATGGAAGCGACGATGGAAGAAGACGGAGAACAGCTCCCAGGCCCTGGACATCCGGCCGTTCCCGAGCCCCTGGAAATCCGGCCCCTCCGACCCGTGAGCAACAAGTGCCACCACTCCAGCCCGGACATCCGGCCTCCCCAGCCCGGACATCCGGCATCACCTAAAAGCCCGGACATCCGGCCCGACCAGCCCGGACATTCGGCCTCCCCTGTCTGCGCACAGTGAAGGGATGAGGCCCGTGTATCCCTTCTCCCCCCTAGACTATATATACTCCACCTCGTCCAACTTTCTAGGGTCAACATTGTGTTAGCTCATTTGTGAGATAGAGCTTCGCTCATCCACATCGTATCTACTGCTTGAGAGAGACCGCGGCCCCTCTTCGGAGAAGATGATGCGGAGCATCCCAAGATCATCCCCATGGATGCACCTACACCTCCAACGACGCCACTTGGACCAATGACACGAGCCCGAGCCAAGGCTATCGAAGACAAGGTGAACTCACTCCTCTCCGAACTCCCACTTTCTATGCATGAGACATGGCTACTACCTAAGTCCGAGGTGTTGTGCATGATTAGGCACCAAGAGCGCCCTCCCAAAGATGCACATGAAGATGTACAAGTCCCCAAGTCCACGAATGAGGAGAACCAACGGAAGGAGCCAAGAGCATCTCCCAGGCCCCGGACATCCGGCCAAGGCCCCGGACATCCGCCCCCTAGAGTGTCATCTGCTATAGCAGCACAGCCGCGGAAGCTATAGGCCCCGGACATCCGGCCCCGGCAGCCCGGACATCCGGCCTCTCCCGAGCCCCCGGACATCCGGCCCCTCCAAACCCGAGAGCACCAGATGCCACCACTCTAGCACAGACATCTGGGCCCCCAGCCCAGACATCTGGTGTCGCCTGAAAGCCCGGACATCCGGTCCGACCAGCCCGCACATCCGGCCCGACCAGCCCGGACATCCGGCCTCCCCTATCTGCGCACAGTGAGGGGCCGAGGCCCGTGTATCCCTTCTCCTCCCTAGACTATATATACTCCACCCTGTACAACTTTCTAGGGTTAGCATTGGTTTAGATCATTTTAGAGATAGAGCATTGCTCATCCACATCGGATCTACTCCACGAGAGAGACCGCGGCCTCTACGGAGAAGATCCCTTTGGATTCAAGACCTCCTTTTGGAGAAGAACTTCCAGACCTCCTCACGGAGAAGACCGGTTACCGTCTATCATCCCTAGTTCATCGTGGATCGTGTATCTTACTTTATGTACTCGAGGATCTAGCATATGTGTGACTACCTCTTGTTGGTTGAGTGATTCTCTCATGTTTCCCCTTGTTTCCACCCTCGTGTTTCTTGTGTTCTTCGTGGGATCCGCTCCTTTCGTGAAAGATCGGCCGATTAGGGTTCTACCCTACATCATCTTGGTATTAGAGCCACGTTGATCATGATTTCGGAGCCTCCCCGTTGTGTTTCTAGCCTTGTTTTGTTGTTTTTCATCCTAATTCAAAAATTCCCCACCAAAAATAGCCCCAATTTTTTTTTCTGATTTGTTGGTGTGTTGAGATTTTGTTGGTTGGATCCGTGGATTTGCTTTGTTTTGAGTGGATCTAGCTTCCCATCCCTTTTCCCCCAATTTACATCCACATATTCCTCTGATTTTTGCCCGGATTTTACCTCTCCACGCGGTGTTCATCCCGTTCGTCCCCGGATCCAGAGCCCGGGCATCCGGCCCGTTAAGCCCGAACATCCGGCTTTCCACCCAAACATCCGACCCCTGGCAGTAACATCTCCATCCACCGCCCCGTTTTCTGTCCATTTTTTCCACCAAATTTTGTTTACGGTGCCCACCATATACCGTATACACTTCCACATACCTCCACCACTTCCGCATAACCCAACCATTTTTGGACCGTTTCGCTCTCCGACACATTTGCTACTTCGAGGTTTGAGAATTTGAGTTGCGGTACCGTATCCTTTTGTGTTTCGGCTATCTAGGTACGGTTCGACTTCGACATCACCACCGCTCATCTTCTCCACGGACGCGTCCTACATCATCGCCGCCGTCCTACATCGTCATCAACAACGACCACCTCGACTACACCTTGGTATTCGTGCCACCATTTTGAGACCATACCGGAAGCAAGACCGGTGACCTCATCTTGGTATTGGACATATCAGTCTTGCCGTTAGATTGATAGCCATCATAGCCTTACTCCTTTGCATTGCTTACCCATCGAGACCAACAAGACTTGTGCACATTAGTGATCATACTTCCCATAGCATACATACATCATTGTTGCATATATTGGTATCATCTCTTGTGTCATAAAGTTGTCATCACATACTCATTTGCTATCTTGGTTCGTCAAGCATTGCATGAGAAAATAGCTCAAATATCAAAGAGCCAAACAAGCTTTTAAGCAAAGAGGAAAGATAAGCAGAGAGCTTTTAAGCAAGAACCATACACTACAAAAAAATACATGTCTGGGATGATACGTGTTTGTCATAGATGATACAAATTTATAACAGAATCAAGATAGTCATACCTGTGCTGTCGTAGAAGTGTTCCATGACATTACCAAAATTATCATCATGGAAGTGTCCACTTCCATGATGATAAATCGCGCGTCACAGAAGTGCTTTCATCAAGGGTGACCGGCACGTGGCATCCACCGTAACACAACGCCGTTAAGCTATCGGGTTGGGTTTTGGATCCGATAACCCATTAACAACCCCGACTAATGGGGATTTTCCACATGTAAAATCATCATTGGCTGGAGGAGACACGTGTCAGGTCCGCGTTGGCATAGGTGTCACACATCCAATGGGTGAGACGCGCCTATGATATGTTGACATGTGGACCGGCCCATCAAGTTTAAATGGGCCGGCCCAACTGAAGGCCCACAAGATTGTGCGGACCATAATGGGCCGGCCCAGCTAAAGGCCCATGATATTTTGCAGACCATAATGGGCTGGCCGAGCTAAAGGCCCACAAGATTTTGCGGGCCATAATGGGCCGGCCCAGGTAAAGCCCCACAAGATTTTTGTGTGCCATAATGGGCCGGCCCAGGTAAAGGCCCACAAGATTCTTGCGGACCATAATGGGCCGGCCCAGCTAAAGGCCCACGAGATTTCGGCCGACATTAATGGGCCGGCCCAGCTGTAGGCCCACAAGATTTTGAGGACCCTAGTAGGTCGGCCCATTAACTGGCTGCCATGTTTTGGGCCAAATGCCGGCCCATATTTGATCCGGACCATTAATGGCCTGCCACGCTCCGGGCCTAATAGTGGCCCATATGAGATCCGACCCGTTAAAAGCCTACCACGTTCTGGGCCAAATTACGGCCCAGATCAGGTCCGGACCTTTAAGAGGCTTTGGGCTCAATTATGGCCCATATCAGATTTGGCCCGTCAACTGAACACTATGCTTTTGGGCCCACTTGCTAAAGGCCCACTTAGTAATTTGGCCTGATATTAGTTTTGGCCTGTTAAGGGCCCGTTTAGCATTTCGGCCCTATATTAATTTCGGCCTGTTAAAAGCCCGTCATATAGTTGGGCCTAACTACGGCCCGCTTTGCATCCGGCCTGCTCGCAGCCGATATCTGATTGGGCCAAACAAGGACCGAGATAATTTTGGCATGTTAAAAGCCCGTGATTTGATTCGCACAATCAAATGGCCGGGGTTCATTTCGCACGTTTCAGGCCCAACCTACATCGTGATTGCATGACGGCCCGATTATGTACCGTAATTTTACGGTTTGGCCGGTTTACTGCGAAGACAGGATATATGTACAGTAAAATAACTGCAGCATCGTGAATAAGAAAAAACCTAGACTATATAATAAAGAAATTACGGCATATTACATTCACTGGGCATCAAAGTTCGCCACTATGATAATAAAGCACAAGCAGACAGCAGATTACATACACGGGGCATCAAAGATCGCCACCAGTGCAAATAAACACGCCGACAAAATAATATACAAAACCGACAGCACTTCAATAGAGTTCAAGAAAGGTTAGCCCTTCTGGGGAGCTGCAGCGCAAGCAGCTGAGCAAGATGATGAGATTGTGCTTGTTCAACACTTATATCTTCCTCACTCTGAAAGATAAACAAGCAGACAGATGACAGGCTTTGCACATAAAAGTATCAGTGTTGAAAATTCATCACATTCTTACTGACGAATAAAGTGACATAGTTTAAAATTGCATTAACACAATATGGTATTGTTCAGGTCAAGACATGGCAGGAAATGACATTGTGAAGGAGTTGGCAGCTTCACGACACCACTAGATTACAGATCAAGAACTCATAAGTATCAATGGTTAGTGTGCTGTCAATTTATACCATTTCAGATTGGCAAATAAAGAGACGGTTTAAATAATAGTAGAATGATATGACATTGTTCATAGTTAAGACATTGCAGAATATGACATTGTGCTGTAGTGGGTAGGTTCACCACACCACTGGATTACGGATGAAGAACAGAAGCATACATGCAGTGTAAAAGAAGATCACTTGCTCTGTATAGTTTAATTTACATGGTATGAAGAAGGAACTTGGTTGTATAACCGAAAGCTTAAATTGAGAAAGGACAAACTTTTGTTTATGAACTACATAATAAACTTTAAACAAGCAATTTGATGCAAACACCAAAAATAAACAGCTGTTGCAGTCATGCCTAACCAAATATATACAACAAAGTTTGAAGGCTTGAGATGGACAAACTTACATTATTGGTGAAGACAGGCTCTATAAAGGCCTTGTCCATGCTGATGGGGGGCAATTCAAGAAGTTTATCACAGAATCTTCTTCAAAAGCATTGCCTTTATTCTACATTTTGTTAAGAGTAAATATAAATGTGATAATATACGAAAAAATGGAGAATATTTAAGATAAGATGAAGAGTGATGCTACATAACCAAGTAGCTATAAATGTAAGTGCAACGATACAGACAAGAGGTATAGCCAAGAGCAATGCACAGCTAAACTTCTTCAGTACCAACCTTATGGTAAGAGTAAATATAGATCTGATGTGTAGAAAATGGAGGGCAAAGGAAAATAAGCTGCAGAGTGATGGTACATGAACAACTACCTGTCATTATAAGTACACTGATAAAGGACAACATGTACATACAAGAACAATGCGGAGCTAAAAAAACATTGGCATTGGATATATTCTACACTAATGTAACCATTCATACAGATCAGATAATTTGGAGCGAACAATTGATAAGCAAGCTATCATGCATAATGGTGTCACATAATGAACCAGGTATGTATGCAAGTACAGTGATACAGGACAACAGGTACTAACAAGAGCAAAGCAGCAGGCAGCATATTTGCGATATCCTGTCGTTCTTGTCAAACCGGAATTCTTCTTCGAGCAGATTTCCTGCAAAAAAGATCCGTAAGGCACATGCGGAAAAGTAGAAGTTCAAATTGTCAAGTGATTTCATAGACAGTACCTCATCCTGGGAACGAGACCAATGCATAACAAGGTTTTTCCATTCAATGTATTCTAAGTTTAGCACAGGAGACTTCACTGGAAATTCGTTTATAGACTTGCCATCAAAGTGTGATTTCCTCAGGTAACACCAATACTGCTGCAATGCTTCCTTGAAAAGCACAAGCAAGCTTTGCTCGTCATGACTATCCAGATTGACCCTCGCCTAGTTACAACAATGTAATGTAAATCATTGATGTGTTCAATCAGCAGAAAACAGGAAAATAATAACCATGAATAATAGCACTTACACAAAGGTTGGACAGGAAGGTGTGAAAATGGTGTTTGTCTTCACAATAATCTTCCCATGATAGGAATATATGCACGTAGTGCCTAAAAACATTGAAAGCATTGTCTTTTAAACTGGGAATAAATGGAATGGGGTTCCAATCTATAGGAATTGGCCGTCTCTGCAGTTGGGATAGGTCTTCGGCCGGTGGACTTGTTGTACTTTTTGCTTGAGTGGGATTTTTCTGTGGTATGGCTGGTGCTATGGCAAATGAAATTGGTATACCTTTTGCTGGAATGTAGGTCCTGTGTGGTGGGGCTAGTGGTGTGGCCAGTGAAGTATGGGTACAGTCTGCTGGAGTCGGTCCTACGTTTTGTGTCACTGATTGTACAACTAATATAAGTGGGGTATTGTCTGATTTCTCCGGCACCACCACGTTTTTCAAGGACTTTGCTGGTGCTCCTTCAGGTTCGGCAATCACCCTCTTCCTTTTTGATGTCTGATGCACAAGAATAGCATTTGAGTGGAAAAACATGGTATGATGACAGATGGAATATGTATTGATAATGGATGGGCATGGCATCTCGACATATATGATGAGTAAACTAAGCAGATGGCGATGCAATAAAGTAGAAGAAATGCAAGACAACATATGCAAGATACCCGCAATCAATAAAACATTGCCAAATTAGAACAGGCACCTTGATGGGTGAACAGGACAGGTCATCTGCCTTTGACTCCTCGAAGTTAGAATAGTCATTAGGATCATATTCTGAACAAGAATCAATAGGTGGGGAGCGTATGTGTTTCATTACATCCAGAATGACACTCAATGCCTTGGTGCCAATTTGTAAGTCATTGTAGTGTTTAGCTTCAAGAGTGGACTGCTGCTAGTGCGACACAAAGCAGCAACACAAATCATAGTGTAGATATAGCGGGAAAACCTTAAGCATTAGAGTAAAATCAGCAAAGTGGAATCTGCTGGAATATATGTGCTAGTATTGCCGGTACGTCTAGAAAGTCTTCGGATACCAGCTCTCTTCAAGTGAAGGTGCGGTACTATTAATATCAATGTAACTCTCAAAGGCGACACAACTCCCCGCATTTCCTTGCTATTCTTATAGGATTCAAGTGGGCAGGCCACTACAAATCCTATTCCTATGTTTACAAGATCCTACGAATCAAAGAGGCTCAAAGTGTCCATCACAATCGATCGTATAGACCTCTACACTGCAAATGTCACTGCTCATCTTCAGTACAAGGAACATACTTTACTACTATCATACTCCCTCCGTTCCAAAATATAAGTCTTGGTAGAGATTTCCACTATGGATCACATACAGATGTATCCAGATACATTTTAGAGTGTAGATTCACTCATTTTGCTCCATATGTAGTCCATGGTGGAATCTATACAAAGACTTGTATTTAGGAACGGAGAGAGTACATGTTAAAGAAGAACGGAAGAGGAACATGGTAAAGAAGAAGAAGCAGATTTTGGATAATAAAATGTTGGTTGCGTAGTGCCCACACATGATGAACCAGAGCGCATTAAGAATGCAACTCCCAACTGTCTCTCAACCATCTCAGGCGGTTGGATGAAGATCCTACGTCTCCTAACCCTTCTTCTTCCTCGTCTCTGATTCTTCCCATACAGAACACCGCACGGGCCGCCGGCCGGACCACCGGCCCCCAGCGCATGTGTTCCTCCACCACCCCCACCCCCACCCCCGCCCCAACCCCCACCCGCGTCGAGTTTTCTTCGTTCGGTGAGGCCCCACAACCACCCGAGCCCCTTCGATCACATCGGCGAACTCCGCCGAGCTCTGAAAAATCGACTAACCCAATTTTGAAATTTAGTCTACTGTGATTTAACTAGTGTGGAATATAAAAGGGGAAAACCATAAGCATTGGGAGTATAGTGTTGAGCGTGCCATGGTGGATCTGAAGGTGCAAACCGGACAAAGGCAACTTCGCAACCAAGACAAGAAATCAGAGTAAAGAAGTGGCGATCTATTTTCTTGCTGCGATAAATAAGTTGAGAAGATACGAAAGAGTACCGCCTCTGGTGCGGTGCTGTGTACGCATCTGCTGAGAATTTGACGGTGCTGCGGTAGAAATGGCTGTCGGCGGCGTGGAAGCAGATCTAGGAGGGTAGACAGTGGCGGCGGGGCGCGGTGGAGGAGACGGTCGTAGGAGCGGTTCCGGCAAGGTGGATGACGACGGGAATGAAGCGAGAGGACGGGATGCAAGGATCCCGGTCCGAAGCCGTGGATGAGAGAGGTCGATCTCTTGTAATGGACGACGGCATTGGGGTATCAGCTCGGCATGGTGGAGGAGGACGGCGGTGGATGGGGTGGCGGACGGTGGCGGACGGAGGAGGGTGGGGTGGAGAGGGTGTTTTGGTGCCCACGGAGTACGAATGGGGAAAAGGGAGGGAGAGAGGAAGGGGGGAACCATGTATTCAGGGCGCGCTTGTCTCAAATGCGAGGAAATTTACAAACTTAGCCCCCGTTTCAAATTTCTACTACATCACAACAACATTAGTCGGTTGGGGATAGGACGGTAATCTCGCATACACCAAATATTTGCCGACGAGAGTTTGTTTTTGGCGCCCACCATGTATGAATATGAATCGGGAAGGGAGTCGATTTCGGCCGAGGACACACCGTGTTTTGGCGCCCACCATGTATGAATCCGGTTGAGAGGCGGTTACGTCACATTTGGGTGAAATTACAAACCTACCCCTATCGAAACCTATAGAAATCCAGCATATAGGCTTTGCGTGGTAGGGATAGGCAGTAGTGATTTCCATCTCGCAGATTTTGGTTTTGGGTGGTTATTGCGACTTCCCCCGCTTCGTTCAAATTTTGCAGAGTGCACGTTTACCGTGCCAACTCAATTCGAATCCCGTTTGTATTATTTTTGTCATGCGGGATCCATTTTCAATTGGAATTACATTCTATATACATCATTTTTTATATATATACTTTCAAAAGCACAACAAATAATTCTGCTCCTTTATATGTATAATATGATTTACAAATACAACGATCTCGAAATCTTAAGGTTGAATTCAAAAAAATTTAACCAAATTATGTTCTACTAAAATGTATGGATCAGTAATATCTACATATTAAATAACATAGATGTGTGTGAATTCATATGAGTATGCATGTTTGATAGATCAATTTTGGTTCGAGTATGGATTACATGTATCATCATCTCGAATTCAAATATTTGAATCCCTTTTTTGTTCACTCCTTTCACGCCCATCTCTCTCGCATGCATGCTCCTTCAGGTAGCTATCACTCTCTTTTCTCCAGCTCACCCGCACGCTCACTTCATGTTTCTCCTATCCTCGCAAACATGGTCTCTCGACGTCTCCCTTGAGAAGTGTCACACTCTCCCTATCATTATACATTACACGGTTTTCATTATCTCTCACGTCTCTGCTGTTCTCTGGTATCACTCGGTACCTAAGCTTTCTTTTTCACCGCCACAGACATAGTCTCCACTTGTCTTTCACTTTTTCTTTCTCTCTACGGATTCTCTCACACACCCTATATGTCTCTACATATGACTCATACCACTAAAATTACTCTCTCTCTCTCTTGTAGACACAACATTGGTTGTGGTCTCCCTTTCGTCTCCATCCCAGACTGACATTATTCATTTGTTTACCAATCAGACAACCCCGACAACCTTCTCCTCTCTCTCTCACACAGACACACACACACACACAACTCCTGCTTCCACTCCCCTTCCCGACTACTGTCTCTCTCTCTCTCACACACACACAAAACTCTCGCTTTCGCACCCCGACTCGTATTTCTCTCACAAACATTTATCAACTAGCTAGCCTCTAGATAGGTTTATACACCCGCACACTCGTCCTTCCACCATCGCATACATGTCTCTCTCCCACTCCTTGTATCTATGTAGATATTTCTTCCCTTCTTGAGACACGCCCTCTCGATCGTGCACACACACACTATCGCCTCATTTTAAGCTGATACCTATCACACACACACTCCTTGTGTCTTTGTCACACATGCACTCCGTCCTCCTCCACTCTCCCTCTCTCTCACACACACATGGGCTTTTTGCAACAACTAGCAAGATGCCCATGCGGTGCACGGAACATCAAGATGCATTTGTATGAGTAGTTTATCTTGTGGGGGAAAAGGATGAACGACGGAAGACCTTATTTGCAAATGTGGAGAGGGGTGTGGGTATCTTTTTACAAAATTGCCATAGTTTCCTTCCTATCCGTCAGATATAGATCGGACGGCCTATATTGCAGGATGGCAGGCACACGATCATCACCAACAATGCTTTTTATAAGAGTAGGGATAAAAAATAGAGTTGGTGATGATGGTGGGCCTGCCATCCTGCAATGTAGGTCGTTTGATTTATATCTGACGGATAGGAAGGAAAATATGGCAATTTACCCACACTCTTCACCACATTTGCAGATAAGGCCTTCCCTCGTTCATCCTTTTCTCCCACAAGATCTTGATGTTCCATGCAACGCACGGGCATCTTGCTAGTAAGAGTAGAAATTAGACATATACCACTTCTCGAATCTTGAAACCAACAACATTCCTCCCTTATCTCATCAAAACCGCCAAATGAATATATTTTGAGTGGAACATAACATATTTTTAGTGATATACGTATTTCAAAACTAGACTTTTTTTTCTATCAAATCGGTGAATATGTATTAATCTACGTTGATCGTGTGCCAACACATTGGCACATTGCTAGTAGGTATTATAATTTTTTGGACACCAGACAAACGGTGGAGTACATATACGAAGAGAAGAGGCACAAGCACGCAGTCGGCCTCTCGCTGTCTCGCACACATGAGTGTTACATAAAGGCGATGTTAACAAATAAACCCTAAAACCCTTGGTGCACGATTGCTGCATTCGCAGGTACCGGGTACGTGGTGGAGCACCTTTGTAGGAATAGTCAGCTAAGCACGCCTCCTCGCCGCATAATTGCTCTGACATAGACGCGACCTCTCATAGCGCAGGCATTGAACCGGCGCGCCGGCCAAGAGGGCCGCACTCGCTGCAGGCCCGGCTGAGCACGCCTCCTCGCCGCATGCAACTAGCTTAAGACTGCCCCACCTGCCTTCATTGAATCCGCGCGTGTGACGGCAACATGTCCTTCCGCGAGCCGGCACTCATTTTAGAACACAAAAAATAACTAAAATATAAATAATTTATGCATGGTCTTGACTTGTTGTGCTCGCACTGGTAGCAGGAACTAGTAGATAATTTTCTTTATTTATAACTCTCCTCACATTTTTTTGGCTTTGAAGTGAATCATGGTTGTGGACATTATGTATGAATGTGCAGATATCTGTGAACATGAGTTTGATGTGGAAGTTGAACTTGGAATGTCGGGCTTGCGCGTGAACTATACCATGTCCAATGCTTCGTCTGTTATTGTTTGGAAAGTAATTGTTGTTATTACATGACCCGAAAAAATACATTTTGTGCCAGATCAGTAGATGCACGGACATCACAACAGGCATGCTGACTGGATAAACATTTGAACCTAGCAATTATAAAGGAAATTTTGTATTGACAATAGTTTTAGACAGCAGGAGACGCCTAGCCTGCTCTACCTCTGCTAGCTTATTTCTGGCTTCTTCCATCTCTTCTTTGGCTTGGGTGAAGAGAGCATCTGATTGCTCTTGTCGCTTCTTTAGGAACTCAGCTACATTCTCAAGGGCTGCTGCACGCTTTTTTTAGCCTTTACTAATGCCACGAGGACAGGAACAACTGACGACTCCACCTGGCTTGTGAGTAATCCAGCATCATCTGGGAATTTGCACCTTGTGTCTAATCCATCATAATTAGGGAACTGGCACCTTGTGTATAAACCAGCATCATTTTGGAAACATGATCTCGAGGTTGACCATACTTCCCTCCTCGCAGGAACTGCATCCTGACATGAAGTTACTTCTTTTTTAGATCAATACTCAGAGAAACCCAGATCCATTTAGTAGAAGCCAGATAAACAGAACTCGAAGAAGTGAATTCAAAAGGAAAAAAATAAAAACAGACTACAAGGTGAGAACACCCACTTCCTACATCAAGCTAAAAACGAAAGCATTAGGACGATTAAGACTCTTCTTATTACACATCGAAGAACACCACGCTTATGAGAAACATAAACTACAACATATACACATCGAAGAACACAAGGCTACACGAAAGTAATTGAAAGGGTGTTACTTACCAAAGCTCATTTTACAGGTTCGGTGTAGCTACTCTTTAACTTGCCACGCTCCTTGAAGATGTCCCGAATATCTCGTGTTTGGTCTTCATTGCTCCTTTGCATGTTCGCACTCATGGTTTTGAAATCTCAACGTGGCAAGAAAAATATACTACTAGTAATACTCGCGCATCTTGTGGGCAACATTAAAGCACTCGTCTGCCATGTTAGAGCAAATCCAACAGAATCACAATGCGCGACGCTTTAAAAATCTCAACATGCTATCTCTACTCTCTTCTCTACTGTTATATTTATTTTATATTTAATGTTTAATATTTATCTCTACTTCCTTTACTGTCTACTTTTTTTCTCTGTACTTTTTTTTCTTGTAATATAGGCCGTCCGATTTATATCTGACAAATAGGAAGGAAATAGATGGGAATTTTGCAAAAAGATACCCATACCCCTCTCCAGATTTGCAAATAAGGCCTTCCCTCATTCATCCTTTTCTCCCAAAAGATAAACTACTCATACAAATGCATCTTGATGCGTGCAACGCATGGGCCTCTTGCTAGTTCTAAAAACCTTTCCATCATTTGCCACACTATTGGTTGCAGATGAAAAACCTACCCAAGCACAACATGATACAGGAACGACGCACAATTACAAGCTGATATTCTGTTGGACAATGGAGGCTATAACCAATTACTTTTCGGGAACAATAGCACCCAGGAAATTTGAAGGGTAGGTATGAACAAAATTGGAACTGCACATGTACTGCTAAGTGATTCAATACACACATTACCAATCGAGGAGGAGAACGATGGTCGCGGTGGCCTCTGTGAGTCATGGTCGACAACGGGAGTCAGTTCATTGTCCATGATGGTGGTACTTCTGCGCTTGGCGTCGGCTTCTGGGAAGCAGATCCGAGACCATGGAAGACGATGCCAGGGAAGAGGCTCTGTGTACGACGACGACGGTGGACCAGCTCCAGTGTGGCGTACGAGGTCATCGATGAGGCAGATGCGCTATGGTGGACGAGTGCACCGATGTAAAGGGGAGGAGCACGAAGGTTTCGGTGCCGTGGACAAGTCTATTTTGCGGTGGGGATAGAAAATGGGGAGTATTCAGGTGTACTATGCTACCTTATGAGCACTGCGTTGGATTTCCTCGAAGAGGAGAGAATGATGCAGCAAAGTAGTGTAAGTATTTCCCTCAGTTTTTGAGAACCAAGGCATCAATCCAGTAGGAGGCCATGCACAAGTCCCTCGTACCTACACAAAAACAATAGCTCAACGCAACCAACGCGCTTAGGGGTTGTCAATCCCTTCACGGTCACTTACGAAAGTGAGATCTGATAGAGATGATAAATAATATTTTTGGTATTTTTGGTATAGAGATGCATAGTAAAAAGCAAAAGCAAAGCAATAATAAAGTGATGGAGATTGATATGATGAGAAAGAGACCCCGGGGCCATAGGTTTCACTACTGGCTTCTCTCAAGAGCATAAGTATTCTACGGTGCCTGTACAAATTACTGTTGAGCAATTGACAGAATTGAGCATAGTTATGAGAATATCTAGGTATGATCATGTATATAGGCATCACATCCGAGACAAGTAGACCGACTCATGCCTCCATCTACTACTATTACTCCACTCAACGACCGCTATCCAGCATGCATCTAGAGTATTAAGATAAAAACAAAGTAACGCCTTAAGCAAGATGACATGATGTAGAGGGATAGTTTCATGCAATATGATAAAAACCCATCTTGTTATCCTCGATGGAAACGATACAATAAGTGCCTTGCTGCCCCTTCTGTCACTGGGAAAGGACACCGCAAGATCGAACCCAAAGCTAAGCACTTGTCCCATGGCAAGAACAACCAATCTAGTAGGCCAAACCAAACTGATAATTCGAAGAGACTTGCGAAGATAACTAATCATACATAAAAGAATTCAGAGAAGATTCAAATATTATTCATAGATAGACTTGATCATAAACCCACAATTCATCAATCTCAACAAACACACCGCAAAAACAAGATTACATCAAATAGATCTCCACGAGAGAAGGGGAGAACATTGTATTGAGATCCAAAAAGAGAGAATAAGCCATCTAGCTACTAACTATGAACCTGTAGGTCTGAAGTAAACTACTCACACTTCATCGGAGAGGCTTGGATGATGATGTAGAAGCCCTCTGTGATCGATGCCCCCTCCGGCAGAGCTCTGGAATAGACCCCAAGATGGGATCTCGTGGATACAGAAAGTTGCAGCTGTGGAATTAGGTTTTTGGCTCCGTATCTGATCGTTTGGGGGTATGTTGATATATATAGGAGGAAGAAGTACGTCGGTGGAGCAACAGGGGGCCCACGAGGGTGGGGGCGCGCCTGGTAGGGTAGGGCGTGCCCCCCTACCTCGTGGCCTCCTGTTACATGCCTTGACATAGGGCCCAAGTCTCCTGAGTTGTATTCGGTGAGAAAATCACGTTCCCGAAGGTTTCATTCTGTTTGGACTCCGTTTGATATTCCTTTTCTTCGAAACCCTAAAACAGGCAAAAAACAGCAATTCTGGGCTGGGCCTCCGGTTAATAGGTTAGTCCCAAAAATAATATAAAATTAGATAATAAAGCCCAATATAGTCCAAAACAGTAGATAATATAGCATGGAGCAATCAAAAATTATAGATACGTTGGAGACGTATCAAGCATCCCCAAGCTTAATTCCTGCTCGTCCTCGAGTAGGTAAATGATAAAAACAGAATTTTTGATGCGGAGTGCTACTTGGCATAATTTCAATGTAAATCTTCTTAATTGTGGTATAAATATTCAGATTCAAAAGATTCAAGACAAAAGTTCATGTTGACATAAAAATATTATACTTCAAGCATACTAACAAAGCAATTATGTTTCTCAAAATAACATAGCCAAAGAAAGCTATCCCTACAAAATCATATAGTCTGGCTATGCTCTATCTTCACCACACAAAGTATTTAAATCATGCACAACCCCGATGACAACCCAAGCAATTGTTTCATACTTTTGACATTTTCAAAACTTTTTCGATTTTCACGCAATACATGAGCGTGAGCCATGGATATAGCACTATATGTGGAATAGAATGGTGGTTGTGGAGAAGACAAAAAGAGGGGAAGATAGTCTCACAACAACTAGGCGTATTAACAGGCTATGGAGATGCCCATCAATAGATATCAATGTGAGTGAGTAGGGATTGCCATGCAATGGATGCACTAGAGCTATAAGTATATGAAAGCTCAACAAAAGAAACTAAGTGGGTGTGCATCCAACTCGCTTGCTCATGAAGACCTAGGGAATTTTGAGGAAGCCCATCATTGGAATATACAAGCCAAGTTCTATAATGAAAAATTCCCACTAGTATATGAAAGTGACAAAATAGAGACTCTCTACAATGAAGATCATGGTGCTACTTTGAAGCACAAGTGTGGTAAAAGGATAGTAACATTGTCCTTTCTCTCTTTTTCTCTCATTTTTTTGTTTGGGCCTTCTCTTTTTTATGGCCTCTTTTTTTTCATCTGGAGTCTCATCCCGACTTGTGGGGGAATCATAGTCTCCATCATCCTTTCCTCACTTGGGACAATGCTCTAAATGATGATCATCACACTTTTTTTCTTACAACTCAACAATTACAACTCAATACTTAGAACAAAATATGACTCGATATGAATGCCTCCGGCGGTGTACCAGGATATGCAATGAATCAAGAGTGACATGTATGAAAGAATTATGAATGGTGTCTTTGCCACAAATACGATGTCAACTACATGATCATGCTAGCAATATGACAATCATGGAGTGTGTCATAAGGAACGGAACGGTGGAAAGTTGCATGGCAATATATCTCGGAATGGCTATAGAAATGCCATGAAGGTAGGTAAGGTGGCTGTTTTGAGGAAGGTATTTGGTGGGTGTATGATACCGGTGAAAAGTGTGTGGTATTAGAGAGGCTAGCAATGGTGGAAGGAAGGAAAGTGCGTATAATCCATGGACTCAACATTAGTCATAAAGAACTCATATACTTATTGCAAAAATCTAGAAGTTATCAAAGCAAAGTATTACGCGCATGCTCCTAGGGGGATAGATTGGTAGGAAAAGACCATCGCTCGTCCCCGACCGCCACTCATAAGGAAGACAATCAATAAATAAATCATGCTCCGACTTCATCACATAACGGTTCACCATACGTGCATGCTACGGGAATCACAAACTTTAACACAAGCATTTCTTAAATTCAAAACCACTCAACTAGCATGACTCTAATATCACCATCCTCATATCTCAAAACAATTATGAAGCATCAATTTTTTTCTTAGTATTCAACACACTCAAAAGAAAGTTTTATAAATCGTGAATACCAAGCATATTATTATTAAGCAAATTACCATGCTATTAAGACTCTCAAAATAATCTAACTGAAGCATGATAGATTAATAGTTTCTATAAAACAAATCCACCACCGTGCTCTAAAAGATATAAGTGAAGCACTAGAGCAAAATTATATAACTCAAAAGATATAAGTGAAGCACACAGAGTAAAACTATATAGCTCAGAAGATATAAGTGAAGCACATAGAGTATTCTATCAAATTCCAAATTATGTATGGCTCTCTCAAATGGTGTGTACAACAAGGATGATTGTGGTAGACTAACAAGCAAAGACTCAAATCATAAAAGACTCTCCAAGCAAAACACATATCATGTGGTGAATAAAAATATAGCCCCAAGTAAAGTTACCGATAGAAGTAGACGAAAGAGGGGATGCCTTCCGAGGCATCCCCAAGCTTTGGCTTTTAGGTGTCCTTAGATTATCTTGGGGGTGCCATGGGCATCCCCAAGCTTAGGATCTTGCCACTCCTTGTTCCATAATCCATCAAATCTTTACCCAAAACTTGAAAACTTCACAACACAAAAACTTAAAGTAGAAAACTCGTGAGCTCCATTAGCGAAAGAAAACAAAAGACCACTTCAAGGTACTGTAATGAACTCATTATTTATTTATATTGGTGTTATACCTACTGTATTCCAACTTCTCTATGGTTTATAAACTATTGTACTAGCCATAGATTCATCAAAATAAGCAAACAACACACGAAAAACAGAATCTGTCAAAAACAGAACAGTCTGTAGTAATCTGTAGCTAGCGCAAGATCTGAAACCCCAAAAATTCTAAAATAAATTTCTGGACGTGAGGAATGTACCTATTAATCATCTTCAAAAAGAATTAACTAAATATCACTCTCCAAATAAACATGACAGCAGTTCTCGTGAGCGCTAAAGTTTCTGTTTTTTACAGCAAGTTCAACAAGACTTTCCCCAAGTCTTCCCGACGGTTCTACTTGGCACAAACACTAATTAAACACAAAAACACAACCAAAAAAGAGGCTAAATAATTTATTTATTACTAAAAAGGAGCAGAAATCAAGGAATAAAAATAAAATTGGGTTGCCTCCCAACAAGCGCTATCGTTTAACGCCCCTAGCTAGGCATAACAAGCAATAATAGATCTAGGTATTGCCATCTTTGGTAGCAAATTCTTCAATGAGGCATCTTTCTCCCTTAGGAATTTCTTTATTTCTAGTGATTATCAAACTCTTAGGCACAATATCGAAAAATTCATTTGTAGCAATTGGTTCCTTAATGATAGCAAAAAGATTGGGATGAATACTTATAGATTTAAGATCCGCAGTTTCCTTACTAGATGATTCACCCTTATTTTTAGGAACATACATAAGCCTGGAAATTTTAGTAGGAGGACTTGGAGTATTCTTTATGGAAGAAAAAGCGGTTCCCAAGTTCGTAATGATACCCTCAAGTTTATCGATTCTAGTAGAATCTAAGTTTATTTTCTCATTAACTATGGGTTCCTTTTCCTTAATATTTTTCAAAGTCATTCCTACCTTAGATCCATATTGGGTAATTTGATTGTGGATCTTTTTATCTAGATTTTCAATTAATTCAATAGTAGCAACTTTATTTTCAATAATTTCAAGTCTTTGCATAACATGCTCCAAAGTTAACATAGTTCCATTAACCAAAAGAGGTGGTGAGCCAAATAAATCTAACATAGGATTATAAGAATCAAAAGTGTGGCTACCCAAGAAACTCCCTCCGGTAATGGTATCAATGATATATCTATACCAAGGACTAGCACGTACATAAAAATTGCGGAGAAGAACTGAAGTATATTGCTTCCTGGTGGATGTATTTTGAGCATTGCAAATTATATACCAAGCATCTTTTAGATTTTCTCCCTCCCTTTGTTTAAAATTTAGAACTTCATTCTCGAGAGAAAACGGAGAAGATATGAGACTAGCCATGACGACAAGCGAGAAAACTAACACACAAGCAAACAAAAAGGCAAATGGGCAAAAAGGAGGCAAATAGAGAGGGAGGATAGAGAGAGAGAGGGCGAATAAAATGGCAAGGGTGAATTGGGGGGAGAGGAAAACGAGAGGCAAATGGCAAATAATGTAATGCGGGAGATAGGGATTGTGATGGGTACTTGGTATGTTGACTTTTGCGCAGACTCCCCGGCAACGGCGCCAGAAATTCTTCTTGCTACCTCTTGAGCAGTGCGTTGGATTTCCCTGAAGAGGAGAGGATGATGCAGCAAAGTAGCGTAAGTATTTCCCTCAGTTTTTGAGAACCAAGGTATCAATCCAGTAGGAGGCCACACACAAGTCCCTCGTACCTACACAAAAACAATAGCTCGACGCAACCAACGCGCTTAGGGGTTGTCAATCCCTTCATGGTCACTTACGAAAGTGAGATCTGATAGAGATGATAAATAATATTTTTGGTATTTTTGGTATAGAGATGCAAAGTAAAAAGTAAAAGCAAAGCAATAATAAAAGTGATGGAGATTGATATGATGAGAAAGAGATCCGGGGCCATAGGTTTCACTAGTGGCTTCTCCCAAGAGCATAAGTACTCTACGGTGGGTGAACAAATTACTGTTGAGCAATTGACATAATTGAGCATAGTTATGAGAATATCTAGGTATGATCATGTATATAGGCATCACGTCCGAGACAAGTAGACCGACTCCTGCCTGCATCTACTACTATTACTCCACTCATTGACCGCTATCCAGCATGCATCTAGAGTATTAAGTTAAAAACAGAGTAACGCCTTAAGCAAGATGACATGATGTAGAGGGATAGTTTCATGCAATATGATAAAAACCCATCTTGTTATCCTCGATGGCAACGATACAATACGTGCCTTGCCGTCCCTTCTGTCACTGGGAAAGGACACCGCAAGATCGAACCCAAAGCTAAGCACTTCTCCCATGGCAAGAACAACCAATCTAGTAGGCCAAACCAAACTGATAATTCGAAGAGACTTGCAAAGATAACCAATCATACATAAAAGAATTAAGAGAAGATTCAAATATTATTCATAGATAGACTTGATCATAAACCCACAATTCATCAGTCTCAACGAACACACCGCAGAAAGAAGATTACATCGAATAGATCTCCACGAGAGAGGGGGAGAACATTGTATTGAGATCCAAAAAGAGAGAAGAAGCCATCTAGCTACTAACTATGGACCCATAGGTCTGAAGTAAACTACTCACACTTCATCGGAGAGGCTTGGATGATGATGTAGAAGCCCTCCGTGATCGATGCCCCCTCCGGCAAAGCTCCGTAACAGGCCCCAAGATTGGATCTCGTGGATATAGAAAGTTGTGGTGGTGGAATTAGGTTTTTGGCTCCGTATCTGATAGTTTGGGGGTACGTGGGTATATATAGGAGGAAGACGTACGTCAGTGGAGCAATAGGGGGCCCACGAGGGTGGGGGGCGCACCTGGTAGGGTAGGGCGCGCCCCCTACCTCGTGGCCTCCTGTTACGTGCCTTGACGTAGGGTTCAAGTCTCCTGAGTTGTATTCGGTGAGAAAATCACGTTCCTGAAGGTTTCATTCCGTTTGGACTCCGTTTGATATTCCTTTTCTTCGAAACCCTAAAACAGGCAAAAAATAGCAATTCTGGGCTGGGCCTCCGGTTAATAGGTTAGTCCCAAAAATAATATAAAAGTGGATAATAAAGCCCAATATAGTCCAAAACAGTAGATAATATAGCGGGGAGCAATCAAAAATTATAGATACGTTGGAGACGTTTCATACTACTCTGGGTGCCGGGGTGGGGTTGGCTGGGTAGGGTGAACCTGAAGTTACGAAAACAGCCCCCTACCAAGCGTCATGCGTAGGCCTGTTCCGAAGGCTATGATGGTAACTTACCACTGCTCGAATCAGGGTCGCGGGAGATTTTCCCTCCGACCTCAAAATTTTGTGACACTAGACTCCCCGTGTGGCATGTGGAGTGATTCGGCTAAGCAACTAGCGAGTAGTAGTAGTAAACTCTGCATATTAGGTTTGACCGAAGTCAAACTTCCTAAAGTTTGACCAGGTTTATAGACAAATATAAACATTTACCATAACAAATATGTATGATGTGAAAGTACATTCAATAATGAATCTAATGGTATTTATTTGTTATTGTATATGTTAATATTTTTTATTATAAGCTTTCTGAGAGTTTACAAAACTTGACTTTGACCAATGCTAATACGCGGACTTAAATAAAAACGGAGGTAGTACACATTTGTTTTCTTAGTTTGTAGTGAACTAATCATTTGTTGAAATTGTGAAATAAATATATTATGCTATTGACTTCGAATGTAATGGTCTATACAATTCAATAGTTACAATCATTATTGTCATAGCCCTAAAATAATGCTTGTAATTAGTGGCATTGCATCCATTCATCATGTCTAATTTCTGAAAGATGAACTGAGGAAATTTGAAAGCCTCAAAATTTAATTAAAAGAAGGGCAAATAACCCTGGAAAATGCATCCAATGTTCCCAAAATGCTCTTCATTGATGTTTGATATTTTTGGCAATAGTCTTGATCCAAACCAAAAATAATGAACATTTTTAAAGAATAATTTTGGGCACTAAAATTAAATCATATTGTATTTGAATTTGAATTTATATTCCTAATATATAGAATATATTTTCAAATGTATCAGAAATATTTGTGTGCACTTGGAAAAGTCCATATAAGCCACATAGGTATTTACAGAAAGTTTTGGCACTCATTTGAATTTGTTTTGAGTTTAAACAGTGGCAAAAGAAAACAAAACAGAAAAACAGAATAGAAAAACAAAAACAAAATAAAAAAGAAAGGCCACCGGGCCTCTTACCCGCACCCACCTGGCGGCCCACTTACCTGGCCCAACTCCTCCAGCCGGCCCAGCCCACCTGGCTAGTGCCAGTCATCTTCAACCTCTGCTAGTAGGCAGAGGCGAAGGCAGGCACGGCGCGCGCTGAGGCCGCCACCTCCTCCCTGCCTGCCTCATGCCCCCGAGGCTCTCTCCCAGCGCCACGAAGACGGCCACGGACCCCCCCTCTTTCTCTGGGTCTCTCTCCCTCTCGCTCCCTCGCTGTCCCTCATGGCCGAAGCCGCCATGGCCACACCGCAGAGAACCACCACGGCCAGCCACTCCCTCGCTCCATTAACGCGTCCCTGAGCTCCGCCAAGACCCGTGGAGCTACATACCCGACGCACGCGACCGTAGGAGCCCTGCAACATCGTCCCCGCCGTCATCATCGCCGCCTCTGTCCGGTGATCGCCGCCGTTCGATTCGTGCTGTCCAGGGCTTCCCCGGCCTCGACCTCGACTCCATTCGACCCCTCTGTGAGCCTCCGTCATTTCCCCCTTGTTTCCCCTCTCCAACCCTTCCTCTAGCCGTGCTTTTCGCCGAAGCTGAGAGCTCACGCCCGCCGGCCATGTCGCCGTCGTGTCTACAGACGGCGTAGCTTGCGCCTGGGCGCGTCATCGTGCTCGGGTTGCTCCTAGGAGATGACCCCGACCACCAGCTGGTCCTGCCGTGCACCCGAACACCGAACCCGTGCGTGTCCGAACTCTTGCCGCTGCCCAAACACTCGCCGACGTCGTTCCCGGCCACCGCGCGCTCAACCACCTGCACCATTGGACGTGGCACTCCTCCAGCTGGCCGTAGGACCTAGCCATGCGCCCAGTCGACGCCTGTGGCACCGTTCCAAGCGCCTCCGCCGCTCTGTTTGGTCACCGACGTCTAACCCCGGCGGCTGCTGATGTGGACCCGTCATTAGCACTAATGACGGGGCTAACTAACCCACTAGCTCACTGACGTATGGGCCCCACACACTAATTAACCCCAGGTTATTCCTGCTTAGATTTAACTTAATCACGGTGGCCCCACGTGTCAGCTTTGACTTTGGTCAAGTCAACGTTGACCGGTCCCACCTATCATCCAGCCAAATCAGCTTGAGACACTGACGTATGGGTCCCACAGGTCAGGTTTGACCTGGCCAACCTAGTTGACCAGCTGACGTCATAGTGACGCAGTGCTGACGGAATAACTCATATTCTGGATTTAACATAATTCAGGAAATTCCAGAAAATGCCCAAAACTTCTAAAATTCATAGAAAGTCAACCATAGCTCCGAATCAAATAATTTATATATGAAAAATGATCAGAATAATCCAAATAATCTGATTATGGCATTATCATGCATGTTTGAACAACTTATGCCTGCTGATCAGGTCAAATCAAATAAGTGGCATTTAAATAATCACATATGGAGTTGAATTTGAATCTTTGGTTCAAACCAACTTCATTTAATCTGGTGGTAGTTGCATTAGCTCAAATCACAGCATATTGACATGTCATGATCATGCATCATAATGTGCATTGCATTGATTGTATTCTTTCTGTGTTTGCCGGTGATTGTCCCCCCCTCGGTAGATGTATGTTTCGACGACGTGTTCGATGACACCGATGAAGAGCCATATTATCTTCAGAATTGCCAGGCAAGAAAAACCCCCTTGCTTATTTCGATACAATCCCACTCTCTCGCTCCTGCTCTCTTTTACTACATTAGGATAACAACGATTCATCTGTTACTTGCTGCGGTAGTTGAACCCCTTATCCTCTGCATGACCTGTCATTGCCACAGTAAATAGAGGAAACCCACTAGCATGAGTAGGAGTTGTTTGAGCCCTGATGTGCCTACTCATTCATGCTTGTTTGTCATGCCTGCTATTGCATAGAATTGTGTCAGGTCTGATTCATCGGGGATGAATCGGAGGTGTGTGAACATGTCCTACTGTTGAGAGCTAGTGTGTGAACATGATTTTGTAAAGGTATCGATGAGAGGCCATGTAGGAGTACATGGTGGGTTGTTTCATTGATGCCGTCCTTAGGAACTGAGTTCTGTGGTTGTGATCCATGAAACAGCTACTACCACACATTGGGCCTTGAAATACGACCCCGCTCGACTTACTGACCCCTCTCGTCCTCTCTCTAGGAGTTGCAACTAGTTTCTGGTGTTTATAGGATATGTGTTGGCGGCCGTGCGTAGCGCTGACCCTAGGGGTGGGCTATGATGCGGTAGATACACCGTGGCACGGTGTACCGGGCGCCCGTTTGGTGTCTCGGGAACCCTGCACACATCGTTTGGGGCTGTGAGCGAAACTCCGGCTGGATCTCCTCGCAGATGGAACCCGAATAGGCGATAAACCTGGACTAGAGACTTGTGCGGTTAGTCAGGTCGTGGTCTACACCCACGTCGGCTTTCGCTTGAAGTCTGCCGAGCACATGTTGTGTGCAGACGCTAAGTGGTGGAAACATGTGTGACGAAGTACACCCCTGCAGGGTATAACACTATTCTTATAGCCGCGTCCGCGGTAAAGGACTTCTGGGTTGCCTATAACAGTTCATAGACAAGTGAAAGTGGGTACTCTAAAATGTGCAAGATAAGCGTGAGTGCTATGGATGGCGTTCTCGTAGGGAGACGGGAGCGGATCCATAGTGGTGTATTGATATGGTGAATATGTGGACTCGTGTGCGCCACCTCAAAAGAGTTACTTGCAGTCGTAGTTTAAGATAGCCACCGAGTCAAAGCTGGCTTGCTGCAGTTAAACTCCACCACCACCCCTGTTGATACCAATGCATATGTAGCTAGTTCTGATGTAAGTCTTGCTGAGTACTTTTGTACTCACGTTTGCTTAATTTATGTTTTGCAAAGAGACTTCAGTCTCGCTAGTAGTTTCGCATGGACTTCGACGTTTAGCTTGATGCCTCAGCTACGATCTTGTGCCCTCAGCAGGATCTGGTAGATAGTCAGGCTTCTCAGCCTTTTTCATTTGTAGATGTCTGTACTCAGACATGTTAAGCTTCCGCATGTGCTTTGATTTGTTTGCTATAATTGTTGGGTCATGAGACCCATGTTTGTAATATCTCGCTCCTCGGAGCCTAATGAGTAAATATTTGAGTCGTAGAGTTATGTTGTGATGCCATGTTGTATTTACACATATCGGGCATATTGTGTGTATGATTGAAATGCTTGGTATGTGTAGGACCCGACAATCTAGTTGTTTATCCTTGGCAGCCTCTCTTATGGGGAAATGTAGTCTAGTGTTTCCATGAGCCATAGTAGTCTGCTACAGCCCGGTTCACCGGAGTCCTGCTAGCCCAGCACTACTGCTCATGACACTTGACCGGCTACCATGTGTTTCACTTGGTTCCTATGTCTGTCCCTTCGGGGAAATGTCATGCGGTGACATCCGGAGTCCTGCCTAGCCTGCTACAGCCCGAGTTCCCGGAGTCCTATTAGCCCAGTGCTACAACCAGGATTCAAACGCTGCTGACCGACATGCTCGATGTGATTCATGTATGCCTGTCCCCATAGGTTGGTGCCTCTTTGGGTTGACGACTAGCCATGTCGACCCGGGTTCTCTGTCATATGGATGCTAGCGACACTATCATATACGTGAGCGAAAAGGCGCAAACGGTTCCGGGCCATGGTAAGGCGACACCCATGGGAATACCGTGCGTGAGGCCACAAAGTGATATGAGGTGTTACTGGCTATATCGATGTAACTTGGAATCCGGGTCCTGACAGCTTTTGGTATTAGAGCCTGACTGCCTGTAGGATTACCAAGCCAAACTAGTCGAAGTCGTGTCTAGAAATGATTTAGCTATATACAGGAATTGATTGTGGAAGGGAACGTAAGGCTCTTTTTATTCCTTTACCTCATGCCCTTCTCATCCGAGTCATCCTATCTTTCTTAAGGGTTAAGGAAACTAGGCTTTCTATTCTTTCTATCAGGTTCACGTGTTGCTAATCCGTAGACTCTTATAGTATTGATAGTTTCAAGCCTCAGTTCAGTTCCTACTACTTCCATGTGTCATAGCTGGCCTCAGAACTTTCATATTGTGATTTTGAGTGGTTATGCCACCATTTTGCAGGATGTCTCAAATCATTTTGAGCATTTACAGCCGTTATGCTGTCCGAGTCATCCTAGGTTTCTAAATAGTCTGATGCCCTTGCAAATCTTTCCTCCATGTTCCCGTTGTATTTTTGGGCCAGATTAAGCACACTAATCGGTGTGTTGAGGTACTTTGTTGCCTTGACGTGTATGTTGGAGTTATTATTATGACCCTAGGTGTTTTAGGGAGTCACCTAGTGATCTAGCCATGTTTTGTATCCCCAGTGTGTGATTCTGGCCATTATTCTCGAAAGCATCCCGTGATGCCATGTAGTGGTAGGTATTCTATTCATGGGTTATTGAACCCGAGATTCACCCTACTTACCTCATGTTGATAGTGTTTGATAGTTCCTTTAGGATATTAGTAACCTTTGCGATAGTCCTCGAGGTCCGTGGTACAACATTCTTCCAATACCATGAACCAATATGGCAGGAGTTCTCTTGAACCAAAATATCACAATCAGAGTACTCTTGAGGAGTTCTCCATTCTATATTGTGACTCTGCCAGTTCAACATTTCTGCATGGGTTATCCGGAAGAAATAACATGCTAATCCATGCATCCATAACTCAGAAAATTATATGTTCCTTTGAGGTTTTTTTTGACCGTGTATATGTTCCTTTGAGTTGTCCCTCTTTAGTTGTATTCTGACCCTCGTCCATCAATTGTTGGTCCAGAGTAGTTGTGCATTGGTGTTATCGATGCCTATTATTCATGTGATTCGTCAAGCAATTCTATTCCGGAATGACTAGGAGAAACAAACTCCAGTACCTCATCCATATCTAGGATTGGGTCAAAGCAGTTGTATTCCGCAGATCAAAGTGCCAATCCATCTTTTGTTCTGTTCTACATTGGAGTGTTGCCTCCTTATGTCAGAATTGTCATGAGAATTGCACCACCTCTTATGAACTATTGATGCAGTGATATTTCTTTCCATCATTATTCATTCCTCGGTTCTGTGTTGTTGCAACCGGAATACCCGACAAGTGAACCATGATGTGTGAAATCAATACTCCTAGCAACTAGTTGCTTGGTAGTAAATGGACAATATTCTCATTCTTAGCGTGTTGGTTATTGAATCATCATTCTAAGATAGATTGTGCTACCTAGCCCTTATTTCCAGTGCACTCTTCGATCAATGAGTTAGGATTATTCAATCCTTGCTTATTTGATCATATCATCTTGCTTTGAAAAGCAAGATTTTTCTCGAGCTTAATAACATATCGGTGGTTCGTGATGTTCTGAATATCTTCTCGGAAGTATTACCAGGTTGTCACCTGACCGATATGTTGAGTTCATGATCAAGTTGGTTTTCCAATAAACCACTCTTTCTCCAGGAATCTATGTTGGATATCCCTGAGCTAGTTGGTTAAGCCAAACAACAACTTGGAGAGTTGGAAGAAAAGCTTGTCTGAATTAGTTCATTCCAAAGGGATATCCTTGTGTTTGTGTGTGTTGAAGAAAGATGATATCTTCATCGATTGGTCCTCGCGATCAATTATTGGATCTATTGTCTTGTCCAAACCTTGATTTGAGTATGGGCTATTGTCAAATCAAATCAGAACCAACGATATTCGTAATGTTGTCTTACTCGTGGTTGACCCCTCAAGCATGCACCATTATATCTTTGGGACTGACCAGTGCTATCACCTTGATCACATAATGGTGGAATTCCAGTGATATGGAAATCCCGATGAGTTGTTGTTGAGCCTATCAGTAGCATCTTATCTCCTCCATGATTCATGTTGAACATTAAGCTAGTGTTGGAAACTTTTGTAAGCATTTCTTCATGCTAGCTCATGAAGCATACGCTTGGATGAAAGAAGTGACTTCCTTTGAATCACGTGCATTTGATGCAAGTTGCCGCCATGGATTTGAGAAAGTTTGTTTTGCTTCCTCTGGAATCATCCCAAATCAGTCATGCATACATGCGAAGTATTATGTGGTTTGGAGACTTGCAACCTTCATTCTATATGTGTCCCTAGCACACCAAGACACTGATTGATTTGTTCAAGGAGAAGAAGTTCCTTTTTAAGAGCTAACCCAAGATTAATCAAGGACTTCGTTATCCGCAATGATGGTTCCCCACCTGAACTCGGTAGTGTTTCATTGTAAGACTACTACGTGGTCATGCTTGTCTGGGACAGCATGTTCACATGTTTGTAGCAGAACCAGCTCATGTTTTGGAGCTTGCTACCGTAGTCCATTTCCCGAGAATCTCGCAACGCCATCTCATCGAATTGTGTTGAAACTTTCTGTTGCAGACATGTTGAGTCTGAAGTATCCTGTTACTAACCAGATCTGAATCTCAGGCAGATATGATGGTTGGAACATTCCAACATTTGCATTTTGTTCCTAGCTTGCACCGTGTTTGTGCCATTTCACTATGGGCTGCCTCCTTAGTAATTATCATCCAGGATCATCTTCAAAAGTGGTCCTACCATGGGTCCCATCCATTTCCAATGATAAGCAAAATCATCCATTGCGTTGTCTTCAACAAGGTAGTCCACATCATCCATGCTAGTCCGAGTATACCATTTCTTTGAGCTCTTTCAAATGATCAATTGTAAATTGCCTTAAGCTGGTATGAAGAGTTTCAATGATCTATGGATCAAAAGTAATTCTTTTGCCACTTAAGGGAACAATCCAACGAGTCACCTTTCCCAAGGTGCCCAGTTACGGATCATGGCAATTATTTCCTTGCTATCTTGAAACCATGCACCATCATCTTAAGCGTGGAATTATTTCCTACCAAATTAAACCTTCATTATCTGTTACTTTCCTTCCCTCCCCATGTGTGTTTTGAGTGTCAACTCAAGAGGTGTTCTTACGTCTCACTCCATCAGTCGATCTTGAGTTTCCCGATCTCAAGAAGATTGTTTCCAGTAAAGTTTCTTTCTGTCATCATCGTGTTGGATGAAGTTCCCAAAGGCAAAGACGTCAAGATAAATATGATGTGATAAATCAACATCTCCGAGAAGGACAGCTAGATCATGAAGATTGTGTAGTTTTGTGTCCCCTCTGTCTCCTTACCTCACGTCTTGAATCTCGGGACAAGATTCTTGTTTACTGGGGGTGAGTTGTCATAGCCCTAAAATAATGCTTGTAATTAGTGGCATTGCATCCATTCATCATGTCTAATTTCTGAAAGCTGAACTGAGGAAATTTGAAAGCCTCAAAATTTAATTAAAAGAAGGGAAAATAACCCTGGAAAATGCATCCAATGTTCCCAAAATGCTCTTCATTGATGTTTGATATTTTTGGCAATGGTCTTGATCCAAACCAAAAATAATGAACATTTTTAAAGAATAATTTTGAGCACTGAAAATAAATAATATTGTATTTGAATTTGAATTTATATTCCTAACATATTGAATATATCTTCAAATGTATCAGAAATATTTGTGTGCACTTGGAAAAGTCCATATAAGCCACATAGGTATTTACAGAAAGTTTTGGTGATTTGAATTTGTTTTGAGTTTAAACAGTGGCAAAACAAAACAAAACAGAAAAACAGAATAGAAAAACAAAAACAAAAGAAAAATGAAAGGCCACCGGGCCTCTTACCCGCACCCACCTAGCGGCCCAATTACCTGGCCCAGCTCCTCCAGCCGGCCTAGCCCACCTGGCTAGTGCCAGTCGTCTTCAACCTCTGCCAGCAGGCAGAGGCGAAGGCGGGCACGGCGCGCGCTGAGGCCGCCACCTCCTCCCTGCCTGCCTCATGCCCCCGAGGCTCTCTCCCAGCGCCATGGAGACGGCCACGGACCCCCCCTCTTTCTTTGGGTCTCTCTCCCTCTCGCTCCCTCGCTGTCCCTCATGGCCGAAGCCGCCATGGCCACACCACCGAGAACCACCGCGGCCATCCACTCCCTCGCTCCATCTCCGCGTCCCCGAGCTCCGCCACGACCCCGTGGAGCTACACACCCGACGCACGCAACCGCAGGAGCCCTGCAATGTCGTCCTCGCTGTCATCATTGTCGCCTCTGTCCGGTGATCGCCGTCGGTCGATTCGTGCCGTCCAGGGCTTCCCCGGCCTCGACCTCGACTCCATTCGACCCCTCTGTGAGCCTCCATCGTTTCCCACTTGTTTCCCCTCTCCAACCCTTCCTCTAGCCGAGCTTTTAGCCGGAGCCAAGAGCTCACGCCCACCGGCCATGTCGCCATCGTGTCTACAGACGGCATAGCTTGCGCCTGGGCGCGTCATCGTGCTCGGGTTGCTCCTAGGAGACGACCCCGACCACCAGCTGGTCATGCCGTGCACCGGAACACCGAACCCGTGCGTGTCCGAACTCCGGCCGCCGCCCAAATGCTCGCCGGCGTCGTTCCCGGCCACCGCGCGCTCAACCACCTGCACTGTTGGACGCGACACTCCTCCAGCTGGCCGTAGGACATAGCCATGCGCCCAGCCGACGCCTGTGGCACCGTTCCGAGCGCCTCCGCTGCTCTGTTTGGTCGCCAGCGACTAACCCCGGCGGCCGCTGACGTGGACCCGTCATTAGCACTAATGACAGGGCTAACTAACCCACTAGCTCACTGACGTATGGGCCCCACGCACTAATTAACCCCGGGTTATTCCTGCTTAGATTTAACTTAATCACGGTGGCCCCACGTGTCAGCTTTGACTTTGGTCAAGTCAACGTTGATTGGTCCCACCTGTCATCCAGCCAAATCAGCTTGAGACACTAACGTATGGGTCCCACAAGTCAGGTTTGACCTGGCCGACCCAGTTGACCAGCTGACGTCACAGTGATGCAGTGCTGACACAATAACTCATATTCTGGATTTAACTTAATTCAGGAAATTCCAGAAAATGCCCAAAACTTCTAAAATTCATAGAAAATCAACTGTAGCTCCAAATCAAATAATTTATGTATGAAAAATGATCAGAATAATCCAAAGAATCTGATTATGGCATTATGATGCATGTTTGAACAACTTATGCCTGCTGATCAGGTCAAATCAAATAAGTGGCATTTAAATAATCACATATGGAGTTGAATTTGAATCTTTGGTTCAAACCAACTTCATTTAATCTGGTTTTAGTTGCATTAGCTCAAATCACAGCATATTGACATGTCATGATCATGCATCATAATGTGCATTGCATTGATTGTATTCTTTCTGTGTTTGCGGGTGATTGTCCTCCCCTCGGTAGACGTATGTTTTGATGACGTGTTCGATGACACCGATGAAGAGCTATATCATCTTCAGAAGTGCCAGGGAAGCCAAAGCCCCTTGCTCATTCCGATACAATCCCACTCTCTCGCTCTTGCTCTCTTTTACTACATTAGGACAACAAGGATTCATCTGTTACTTGCTGCGGTAGTTGAACCCCTTATCTTCTGCATGACCTGTCATTGCCACAGTAAATAAATGAAACCCACTAGCATGACTAGGAGTTATTTGAGCCCTGATGTGCCTACTCATTCATGCTTGTTTGTCATGCCTGCTATTGCATAGAATTGTGTCAGGTCTGATTCATCGGGGATGAATCGGAGGTGTGTGAACATGTCCTACTGTTGAGAGCTAAGTGTGTGAACATGATTTGGTAAAGGTATCGATGAGAGGCCATGTAGGAGTACATGGTGGGTTGTTTCATTGAAGCCGTCCTTCGGAACTAAGTTCTGTGTTTGTGCTCCATGAAACAGCTACTACCACACATTGGGCCCTGAAATATGACCCAGCTGGACTTACTGACCCCTCTCGTCCTCTGTCCAGGAGTTGCAACTAGTTTCTGGTGTTTATAGGATATGTGTTGGCGGCCGTGCGTAGCACTGACCCTAGGGGTGGGCTATGATGCGGTAGATACACCATGGCACGGTGTACCGGGCGCCCGTTTGGTGTCTCGGGAACCCTACAAACATCATTTGGGGCTGTGAGCGAAACTCTGGCCGGATCTCCTCGCGGATGGAACCCGAATAGGCGATAAACCTGGACTAGAGACTTGTGCGGTTAGTCAGGTCATGGTCTACACCCACGTCGGCTTTCGCTTGAAGTCTGCCAAGAACATGTTGTGTGCAGACGCTAAGTGGTGGAAACATGTGTGATGAAGTACACCCTGCAAGGTATAACAGTTCATAGACAAGTGAAAGTGGATACTCTAAAATGCGCAAGATAAGCGTGAGTGCTATGGATGGCATTCTTGTAGGGAGACGGGAGCGGATCCATAGTGGTGTATTGATATGGTGAATATGTGGACTCGTGTGCGCCACCTCAAAAGAGATACTTGCAGTTGTAGTTTAAGATAGCCACCGAGTCAAAGCTGGCTTGCTATAGTTAAACTCCACCACCACCCCTGTTGATACCGATGCATATGTAGCTAGTTCTGATGTAGGTCTTGCTGAGTACTTTTGTACTCACGTTTGCTTAATTTATGTTTTGTAGAGAGATTTCAGTCTCGCTAGTAGTTTCGCGTGGACTTTGACGTTTAGCTTGATACCTCAGCTACAATCTTGTGCCCTCGGCAGGATCTGGTAGATATACAGGCTTCTCAGCCTTTTTCACTTGTAGATGTCTGTACTCAGACATGTTAAGCTTCCGCATGTGCTTTGATTTGTTTGTTATAATTGTTGGGTCATGAGACCCATGTTTGTAATATCTCGCTCCTCGGAGCCTAATGAGTAAATATTTGAGTCGTAGTGTTATGTTGTGATGCCATGTTGTATTTACACATATTGGGCATATTGTCTGTATGATTGAAATGCTTGGTATGTGTGGGACCCGACAATCTAGTTGTTTATCCTTGGCCGCCTCTCTTATGGGGAAATGTAGTCTAGTGTTTCCATGTGCCATACTAGTCCGCTACAGCCCGGTTCACCGGAGTCCTGCTAGCCCAGCACTACTGCTCAGGACACTTGACCGGCCGGCATGTGTTTCACTTGGTTCCTGTGTCTGTCCCTTCGGGGAAATGTCACGCGGTGACATCCGGAGTCCTGCATAGCCTGCTACAGCCCGGGTTCCCAGAGTCCTGTTAGCCCAGTGCTACAGCCCGGATTCACAAGCTGCTGACCGACATGCTCGATGCGATTCATGTATGCCTGTCCCCATAGGTTGGTGCCGCTTTGGGTTCATGACTAATCATGTCGGCCCGGGTTCTCTGTCATATGGATGCTAGCGACACTATCATATACGTGAGCCAAAAGGAGCAAACGGTTCCGGGCCATGGTAAGGCGACACCCATGGGAATACCGTGCGTGAGGCCACAGAGTGATATGAGGTGTTACCGGCTAGATCGATGTGATTGGAATCGGGGTCCTGACAATTGTCGAGTCCCAAGATGTATACAAGGTCTATAGTACTTCACAAGATGCTCAAACTCACATAATCCTAGTCAAATGAGAATCTAAATGCTTTTCATAGTTATTACTTTGTAGGATGCAACAAAAACAACCATAACTCCACATCAACCATTATAGAAGCAACATTTTGACATATCGCAATGTGTGAATGAAACGTGCGGAGAGAGCTTTTGAAGATGGAGCAGATAGGGCGGGAAAGATTGTATGTATGTGGACGAGAGAGTAGGAGACAAACCTAATGAGACAGAGAGAGAGAGAGAAAGAGAGAGGGAGAAGTTAGGTCTGTGAGAAAGATGGATACATGTAATATACATGAGATGCGTGTGCATCTGGATTCTGTATACGTGGAAGGAGAAGAGACAACATGTTTGATGAGAGAGCTGGAAAAACATGGACGAGAGGGGAAGGATCTCATCGGTTGAGGGATTGACAATTTTGTGCGGGGGAGAGAGA
Source organism: Triticum aestivum (assembly GCF_018294505.1). NCBI lineage: Eukaryota > Viridiplantae > Streptophyta > Magnoliopsida > Poales > Poaceae > Triticum > Triticum aestivum. The sequence continues at coordinate 313,175,898 of NC_057800.1, read as the reverse complement.
GGGATTGGTAATTTTCTGCAAGAGAGAGAGAGAGAGGGTGGGGGGAGGAGTCAGTCAGCCGTCGTCACATCACCCTGCTTCCAAATGACCCCGCATTCTCTAGCGTGGTGTGGTCGCCGTCTTCGATCTGCTCGATGCCCTCTTTGAAGATTGAGGTGTTGTGCATGTTGGGGTGCAAAGAAGCACAAGCGAGAGTGGTCGCCATATAACCTTGGACGGGGATGAATTGTGTGCTCGGGGGAGTGTGTGTGTGTGTTGTGCTGTGTGTGTGTCTGTGTGTGTGTGTCACATATTGAGAGAAAACAATCCTAAGGAGAGAAATGGCTATTCACAAAGAGATTGTGCGGGCCTTGAGGTGGGCAGGGGCTGGGTGAGGGTGTCAAAATGTGCGCGTTGATGCATGTGTTGCATGCGACCGTGCGAGGGACGGACAAATCGAGAGAGATGGTTGTTGTGTTACGGATGCTCCTCTCTCTGTCTCTCTCTTCCCCCTCTCTCTCTCACACACACACACACACACAAGTAAGGCCCTATTTGGTTCCAAATAAGTCACCAACTTATAAGTCGAAAAGTGCAAAAATTGACTTATTTTGCCAAATGGACCCAACTTATAAGTCACCCCAACTTTTAAGTCATAAGTTGCTCCACCCCAACTTAAAACTTATAAGTCACCCCTTTTTACGTGGGTCCCATCACCTTTACATTAAAAAACAAGATGGGAAGGTGTGGTCAGGTGACTTATAAGTCAGATGACAACCAAACAGGCGTGACTTATAAGTCACTGATTTTAAGTCACCTGACTTATAAGTCAGGTGACTTATTGGAACCAAACAGGCCCTAAACTAGAAGACCATTCTCTCATGTATACACAATGTATCAGCATCTGTCTATGTCTCACTCATGCATGATCATTTGCACATTCACACCTCTCTATGTTTGTATCACATGCACATCGTCTCCACATTGCCCTTCCGCCACAACACACATATGGACACATACACACGTTCTCTCTCAGTCACACACACAAAATCAGTATTAAAAAAAACCTAGGGCGCACCTAAAACGTCCAAATCCAAATAAACACGAACTGGAGCTAAATTCAAATATATGGAAATATTGAAGCATTAAGAACTTTCACAGGAAAAAAAGTTGAGTAATATTCGAGGATTGTTTTCACACACACAAAAAGGTTCGGTGGATGTCCTTTGAGCGTGACATGGTGATGCACCGTTCGATCGACCACGCGGCCGTGGTTCACGCGCTTGCACAGGATTCCGTATCGTGGTTGTGGTACTAACTATTAAAAGTGCTGCCTAAGTCTAATGTTTGCGTGTACTAGTACGGTTTTCTTTTAAGTTTAACCAACCTTATATATATAAAACTAAAGTAAGCTCCCACACGCGCACTCATCAATATGCCGCCGCCGCCGTTGCGCATGCCGGCGCCCGCCTGCTCTGGCCAACAATTTCTTGCCCATCACCGCCGTGTCGCCGCCATCCCTGTGCCATGAAGCCGAAGGCTTGCCAGCTCACATCGTCTGCAGTCCCTCCTCGCGATGCCACCGCGCTGCCAAGCATGCACGCAGCTGGTGGAGCCGCGTCTATGCATGCAACGTACGAAGAGGAGGACGAGCGCGTGCTCCAGCTTGCCGGCGAGGAGGAACTACCGTGTCATTGTCGTCTCCGGCCGCGCGGAGGAGGCGCGCATGGTGGTTGTCGCGGCGGAAGCTGGTCGCGTGCGCGTCGAGCCCGCAAACCAGGTGAGGACGTGGAATCTACCTTCGAGACCTTGAATGCCACGTGGATCCTGCAATCTGAAGTAGCAATTTGGGTTAGTCGACTCATGTGAGCCGTTTGATGCAACATGGATGGCTAGAAGGGCATCTTCCACCTCTTCTGCCATCTTCTTCCTTCGCTCCGTCAAACTTCTTTCACAAATCAACTGACCCAAATTATACTACTAGTACGAACGTATTAAGTATAGTAGGAACACGAAGATACGAGCAGTAGTACCAACTGCAAGAAGAACAGTAGTAAGACATGGTACTAGTACTACTGTACGTACTAAAGAGTTCAAATAACGAGAAAGAATATAAACATAGTTCTTCTGGGGCCTCAGCACAACACACCCTTGAAAATAAACTAAGCAACTAGTCTGCTTGACACTGTGGTAGAACCAGCATGAGCGACGGCACTGCCACCTACTCGGAGTCCGAGTCCACGTCCTCGACTTCGTCCTCGTCCCTCTTCCTCTTCCTCTTCGCCGACGCTTCTTTGCTTGAACCGGACACTAGGCTCTGCTTTTTATCCAACCCTTGTAGATATTTAAACAAAGGTAGGCATCCGATGCTGCGTACATGATGTGATCTTCATCTAATGTCTTCGACTCCAATGCATGATGAAACTCGTGATGAGGTTTCTTCAGTTTAGCGTACGAAGGATCAATCATGGCTACTGCTAGGGTCAGCATTGAAGGTTGAGAGGAGGACACCATGCTTGCCTTCTAGAGATCGAAGGGCTGGCTGTAACACCCCGGATGTAACTTTCCCTATTTGTACTCCAACTCTTGTCGTTTCCGGCGTTAAGTTATATTTATTTCCTCGGGTTCGGGTTATTGTCTCCATGTGTTGTTGTCGCTGTCATGCATCTCATATCATGTCATTATGTGCATTGCATTTGCATACGTGTTCATCTCATGCATTCGAGCATTTTCCCCATTGTCCGTTTTGCATTCCGGCGCTTCGTTCTCCTCCGGTGGTCATTTCTAGCTTTCTTTCGTGTGTGGGGAGTAAACATTTCTGGATTGGACCGAGACTTGCCAAGCGGCCTTGGTTTACTACCGGTAGACTGCCTGTCAAGTTTCGTATCATTTGGACTTCGTTTGATACTCCAACGGTTAACCGAGGGACCGAAAAGGCCTCGTGTGAGTTGCAGCCCAACACCCTTCCAATTTGGCCCAAAACCAACCTAACTCTACTCCATCGTCTAGAGCGTTCGATCACAATCGCGTGGCCGAAAACTGCACCTCATTTGGACTCTCCTAGCTCCCTCTATGCCTATATATACACCCCCCATTCCAAATTCCGGATCCACCTTGTCCCTAACCCTAAAAATATCTCCTCCGCCACCGCCGGACACGTCCGGACGGACCAGATGCGTCCGCTCCGCCGCCCGCAACCACTCCTGGGCTTCCACGTGTCCACGCCGCCGCCGCCTCCCACCGCGCGGCCCGGGAGCCCGGAGCCGGCCACCGCGGCCCGCTCCCTCGCCCCGCCGCCTGGCTGCCCGCGCCGCCGCCTCGCCCCCGACGCCGCCGCCTCGCCCCCGACGCCGCCGCCTCGCCCCCGACGCCGCCGCCTCGCTCCGCCCTCGCCGCCGGCCGCCGCCGCCCCGTCCGGCCGTCGCCAAGCCTCGCCGCCGCCTCCAGGCCGGCGCGCGCGCGCCGCCCGCCGCCATGCCGCCTCCTCCCTCACCGGCCGGCGAGCTCCGGCCTCCTCCCCGTCCTCAACTCCGGCGAACAGGTCCCAACATCGAACCTCGGGAGGCGCGCCCAGATCTGATCCGGTTGCTACAGTAACCCTAATTTTTTTGGGGAGGTTGATTTTCTCTAAGTCCCGGATATTTTCAGTTCAAGTGCTCCTGTTCTCCGCTCCGTAACTTTGCATCGTAGCTCCGATTCATGCATATAGCATATCAAAATGTTCATCTCAGAGAGTACATCATTTCATTCCATTGCATCATTTTCATTTGAGTTAATCTTGATGCCCGAAATGCTGTTATAAGAGGGCTACTTGAGATAATTGTCAGATCTGCTACTCCATTTAGCTTTTTGTCATTTTTGCCATGATTAATGTGTGCATGTTATGCCCTGATGTTCTACATGTGTTTTGTTAAGGGTTTTGTCATCTCTCCAGAGGTGTAACCCATGTATTTTTAGGATGTGTGTGATGACTTGTGCAAGCTTGCAAAGAGGTGCACTTGCTAATTCTGTTTTCAGAGACTTAGTAATTTCACCAAGTCCTAGAGCTGTTTATCTCATGATGCCATATGTTCTTGTTGCTTCCTAGTGATCCGTGCCTCTTTTGAGGATGATCAGTAAGAGAGTTTTGTTAATATTTTAGTGCTCTATCCATCCATTTCTTTGTTTGCAATTATGGAGCACCCTAGCTTGAGTCAATCGAGCTCTACTTTTGCTACTTTGTGAATCTGGGCAGATTGTCAACTTGTTTGCAATTTTGCCTGTGGTGTTGTAGTTGATCCGTGCATGCTATGCTATTGTTCTTGCCATGTCTATCTTGCATTTTGTGCCTTCTTGATGGGTGTATGCTTGTCTTGCCATGACTTGCACCATAGTGAGAGCATCGAGCTCGTAAACATGCCTACTTGAGTTATATTTCAGCATGTGCCAGTTTTCACCAAGTCTGAAAACTGATTATGTTTTTGCTATGTTCACGTGCTTGCAATTGTATTTTCTGATCCCTTTTGGCTCAAGGTCACTAAGGGACTTTTGTTAAGCTCTTTGAGTAGCTCCATGCCATGCTTTACTTTGCCTTGTTCAGATCCTGTAGCATGTAGTTTTGTTGCTCCGAAGAGGGCTACCCGATCTGAAATTCCAGACAAGTGTTCATTTCATTAAGTCTGAGATATGTTTGCCATTTGCATTTTTGCCATGTTTGTTTGAACCTGTTAATGGATGAATTGGCCGTAGCTCAGTGCTAGACTTTTGTTAAGCATCTTGTAAGCATCCCTGCCATGTATTTTGTTGTCATGTTTGGGTGCTGTAGCATGTTCATCTCATTGCATTTAGATGCCTACTTGCTGTAAATCGCAGACCAGAGTCATTTTTGTTTCGCTTGCCATTTCCAAACCGTAACTCCGATTCCGGCGTTCTTTATATCGTTTTCAAGCGATTTCATCTCATCTTTCCAGTGGCACACTTAGTTTTCCAAGTTGAGGCCAAGTTCATGCATTTCCTGTCATATCTAGCATTTTGCATCCCGCATCATATTCCGCATAGCATATCATCTTTGCATCGTGTTGTTTGAGTTGCACGTGGTTGATTGTATCCTTGTTGCTTGTTTGTCTTGTTTGGGTAGAGCCGGGAGACGAGTTCGCTAACGAGGAGCCCGTTGAGTTTGCTTTCAAGGATCCAGTCAACTCTGACAAATGTACAGGCAAGATGATCATACCCTCGAAATCACTACTATCTTTGCTATGCTAGTTTGCTTGCTCTTTTGCTATGCCATTGCTATGATGCCTACCATTTGCTTCCAAGCCTCCCAAATTGCCATGTCAAACCTCTAACCCACCATTGTCCTAGCAAACCGTTGTTTGGCTATGTTACCGCTTTGCTCAGCCCCTCTTATAGCGTTGCTAGTTGCAGGTGAAGATTGGAGGCCGTTCCTTGTGGGAACATTTAATTACTTGTTGGGATATCATTATATTACTTTGTTATCTTAATGCATCTATATACTTGGTAAAGGGTGGAAGGCTCGGCCTCTCGCCTAGTGTTTTGTTCCACTCTTGCCGCCCTAGTTTCCGTCATATCGGTGTTATGTTCCCGAATTTTGTGTTCCTTACGCGGTTGGGTTATAATGGGAACCACTTGACAGTCCGCCTTGAATAAAACTCCTCCAGCAATGCCCAACCTTGGTTTTACCATTTGCCACCTAGCCTTTTCCCTTGGGTTTCGTGGACACAAGGGTCATCTTATTTTAACCCCCCCGGGCCAGTGCTCCTCTGAGTGTTGGCCCAACCTAGAGCACCGTGCGGGGCCGTCCCCTGGCAACTTGTGTTACGTTGGTTCCCGTACGCTTAGCTTATCCGGTGTGCCCTGAGAACAATATATGTGCAGCTCCTATCGGGATTTGTCGGCACACCGGGCGGTGTTGCTGGACTTGTTTTACCATTGTTGGAGTTGTCTTGAATTACCGAGATACTGAGTCTGATCGGAACGTCTTGGGAGGAGGTCTATTCCTTCGTTGACCGTGAGAGCTTGTCATGGGCTAAGTTGGGACTCCCCTGTAGGGATTGAACTTTCGAAAGCCGTGCCCGCGGTTATGGGCAGATGGGAATTTGTTAATGTACGGTTGTAGATAACTTGAACCTTAATTAATTAAAATGAATCAACTGAGTGTGTTACCATGATGGCCTCTTCTCGGCGGAGTCTGGGAAGTGGACACGGTGTTGGAGTAATGTTTGTGCAGGTTGTTCTCTAGTTTCTCGCTCGTGCTTTGCCTCCTCTTCTCGCTCTCTTTTGCGAATAAGTTAGCCACCATATTTGCTAGTCGCTTGCTGCAGCTCCACCTATATTTACCTTGCCTTACCTATAAGCTTAAATAGTCTTGATCACGAGGGTGCGAGATTGCTGAGTCCCTGTGGCTCACAGATTACTATTACACCAGATGCAGGGCCTGATGATTCCGCTCCAGGAGACACGTATGAGATCAAGTGGGAGTTCGACGAGGACTCTCAACGTTACTATGTTTCCTTTCCCGATGATCAGTAGTGGTGCCCAGTTGGGGGTGAACGGGACCGTGTCGCATGTTGGGTTCTCTTTTATTTTGGCGCCATAGTAGGGCCATGAGTGTTTGGATGATGTAATCTTATTTATGTACTTGATTGATGTGGCGAGTGTAAGCCAACTATGTTATCTCCCCTTTATTATTTATATTACATGGGATGTTGTGAAGATTGCCTAACTTGCGACATATGCCTTCAATGCGATTATGTCTCTAAGTCGTGCCTCGACACGTGGGAGCTATAGTCGCATCGAGGGTGTTACAAGTTGGTATCAGAGCCTTCCCCGACCTTAGGAGCCCCATTGCTTGATCGTTTTTAGCGGCCGAGTTGTGTCTAGAAAAAATGTTTTGAGTCATTAGGAATTATATATCGGAGAGATTAGGAATTCTTTTTACTTCCCAGTCTCCTCATCGCTTTGGTAAGGCATCCTGACATAGAGTTTTGACTCTTCTCTTCTCAAATTTCACTAAATTTTTTTTAGGATCACGCGGGTATCTTAGAATCGTTCCGATGGTTTTATGATGAGAACATTGGCTTGGTGCCTCCTGTCAGGGGTTTAGTGGAAGTGTCCCGGGGAGTTGAGCTCTGAGGTGTTGTCATCATAATTTTATCGTTGCAGTTCTGGAATACCTGAGTCTAGTACGCCGACATCAAAAATCTCTTTTATGCAATTCATTGGTGAGATAACCTCGACGCCACCCAGTACTGGGGCGGGAGTTAGGGAGTATCGCCATAACTTGTATAACGGGTGCTTTTCGAAGGTTGAGGTAGATGGTTTCCGAAGGTTTCTTGGTTATGTGTTGAAGGATGGATACAGCTGGATGTAGGAATTGCTAGTTTGAGTGAGATATTATGCTTCCCCTGTATCCCCAACACCTGATTGCATAACTGGAAAGGTTTGGGAGTTTCATAGGTGGGAATTCTAGTAGCTCTAGTTCTTATTCCACGGATATTGGTTTGAGATTCGGATTTCTTACCGATTATTCATTCTTGATCCGTACCTTGTTGATTTATTTCTCTACCTTAATTCTACGTGGCTTCTCAATTTATGTATATGTGACCATTTCAAGAGGAATGCATTCGTTCATTTTGTTCGGATGTGAAGACTATATGTTGCAATTTTCATTCCGTTGGATTCAGCTTCAATACTTCTCTGTCAATGTGCTAATGGTGGTCAACCTCTTCAGGATGGCTCCTCCAACGCGCACGACTCTGAATCCTGATCCGCCACCACCTCCACCTCCTCCGGAGGCATGGCAAGCTGTGATGGCCACAACCAATGCAAACACACAGTTGATCATGCAAATTCTTCAAGAGGGCAATCAAGGCAGTCAAGGGAATCAAGGCAGCAATCAGAGTCACTTGGCTACACTCAACCAGTTCCTTGCTAACGGGCCAAAGACTTTCAGCAATTGTGTTGAGGCAACCGATGCTGACGATTGGCCTTTGGATCTGTGCAAGCATTTCGAGTGCAGTAACGTCAGGCCTGAGGACTTTGTTAAGTTCGCTTCCTTCCAACTCAAAGATCAAGCTGCAGAATGGTTCCAGCAGTACAAGGACTCCAGAGGTGGACGCGTTATCACTTGGGATGATTTCCGTTGAGATTTCCGAGCTCATCATATTCCCCAGAGCGTGGTTGAAGGCAAGCGTGAGGAATTCCGCAATCTGAAGCAAGGCTCTTTGTCTGTCTATGACTACAACAAGTTGTTCCAGAAGCTCGCTCGCTTTGCTAAGCAGGACGTCCCTGATGAGAAGAGCATGATATATCAGTTCAGGGGTGGTCTCAAAGAAGAAATTCAGCTCGCTCTTGTCCTCTTTGAGCCCTTGAGATACGATGAGTTCTACAACATGGCACTGAAGCAAGAGGCTGCTCAGTTGAGGTGTGATGCTTCCAAGAAGCGAGTCAGAGATGTTACTCCTTCTTCCTCTACTCAAGTGGCCAAGCAGCAGAAGTTTTGCTTCCTCCTCCTCCGTTTCGTCAGCCGTATCAGCAGAAGAGCAAAGGTGGCAGTGGTTCTTCCCACCCACCCAACCCTGGCTTTCAGAACAAGACTTCGTCTCAAGCTCCAAGATCGAGTGCTCCGTATCACCGTCTGCTTTCAGAGGTCACGTGCAACAAGTGCCAATAGAAGGGTCACTATGCCAACAAGTGTTTCAACCAGAGGCGTCTTCCTCCTCCTCCTCCTGTCAGACCGGCAAGTACAGTTGTGGTCAAGCATAACCCCAAGCAGACCAAGGTCAACTTGCTGAATGCAGCTCAGGCAGAGGAATCATCAGATGTCATCATGGGTAACTTTCCAGTTAACTCTTTTCCAGGAAAAGTTCTTTTTGACACTGGTGCATCGCATTGTTTCATGTCAAGATCATTTGTTTCCAAGCATGACTTCGTTTCACAAATGTTGGGTAAACCTATGGGAGTGGTTTCTCCGGCTAAGTCTATGAGGGCTACTTCAATAGTCCCGGATGTTTCTATCATGATGGGTGATTTCAAGTTTTCTGGCTTCTCCAATGGTTCTTGGTAACTCAGATATTGATCTTATTCTCGGGATGGATTGGCTTTCTAAGCACAAGGCTCAGCTTGATTGTGCAGCCAGGCAGATTCAATTAACTCATTCGTCTGAGGATGTAATTGTCTTTCCCGCGAATGACGATACCATCCGCCTGTTTTCTCTCAATGAGAAGGGTGAACTCGATGATATCTCGCAAATTCCAGTCGTTTGCGAATATCAAGACGTCTTTACAGAAGAGCTTCCAGGAATGCCTCCGCACCGGCCAGTTGAATTCGTTATTGATCTTGAGCCTGGTACGGAACCTGTGTGCAAACGTCCTTACAAGCTCGGACCTGAAGAGTTGAAGGAGCTGAAGAAGCAACTCGATATTCAAGAGAAAATGGGTCTCATCCGGCCTAGTTCTTCTCCGTGGGGTTGTGGTGTTCTTTTTGTGAAGAAGAAGGATGGAACGGACCGACTTTGTGTTGATTACCTTCCAGTGAACAAGAAGACCATCAAGAACAAATATCCACTTCCCAACATCAATGAGCTCTTCGAACAACTCAAAGGTGCCCAAGTATTCTCCAAGCTTGATCTCCGTATGGGTTATCACCAGATTCGCATTCGTGAAGAAGATATTCCCAAGACGGCTTTCAGGACAAGCTTTGGTTCTTATGAATACACTATCATGTCTTTTGGCCTCGCCAACGCTCCTCCGACATTCTCTCGCATGATGAACTTCATCTTCAACGCCTACACCAATGACTTCGTTTTGGTCTATCTCGACGACATTCTGGTTTTCTCGAAGAACAAGGAAGATCATGCCAAGCATTTGCGTTTGGTTCTTGATAAGCTCAGGGAACATCAGTTCTACGCCAAGTTCTCCAAGTGTGAATTTTGGCTTGATGAGGTTCTTTATCTTGGTCATATCATCTCTGCCAAGGGCATTGCCATGAATCCTGAGAAGGTGTCTGCAATTGTGAATTGGGAACCTCCTCAGAACGTGAAGCAACTCCGTAGCTTCCTCGGTCTCGCAAGCTATTGCCGAAGATTCGTTGAAAACTTTTCTAAGATCGCGAAGCCTCTCTCAAATCTTCTTCAGAAGCACGTCAAGTACGTTTGGTCTCCGAAGTGTGACATTGCTTTCAACACTTTGAAAGAGAAATTGATCACTGCTCCAGTTCTGACTCCGCCTGATGAATCCAAGCCGTACGAGGTCTTTTGTGATGCCTCTCTCCAAGGTCTTGGCGCAGTTTTGATGCAAGAGAAGAAAGTTGTTGCTTATACATCTCGCCAGTTGAAGCCTAATGAGAAGAACTACCCCACTCATGATCTCGAGTTGGCGGCAGTTGTGCATGCTCTTTTGACTTGGAGACATCTTCTATTGGGAAGAAAAGTGGACATTTTCACTGATCACAAGAGTCTCAAGTACATCTTCACTCAGCCTAATCTCAACCTCAGGCAAACTCGATGGGTCGAAATGATTCAAGAGTATAATCCGAGTATTGAGTATACTCCAGGCAAGGCCAATGTGATTGCTGACGCTTTGAGCAGGAAAGCTTACTGCAACAGTCTCATTCTCAAGCCTTATCAACCCGAGCTTTGTGAAGCTTTCTGCAAACTTAATCTGCAAATTGTTCCTCAAGGTTTCCTCGCCAACCTTCAAGTCTCTCCTACCTTAGAAGACCAGATTCGCCAAGCCTAGCTTCTTGATGCTATGGTGAAAAAGGTGAAGATTGGGATTGCCAAGAGTCAGTCCAAGTACAAGTGCTTCCGCCTTGATGACAAGGATACTCTCTTCTTCGAGGATCATATTGTTGTACCCAAAGGTGACCTTAGTAAAGTGATCTTGAACGAGGCTAACAATTCTCTCCTCTCCATCCACCCTGGGAGCACGAATATGTATCAGGACCTTAAGCAAGCTTATTGGTGGACACGAATGAAGCGCGAGATCGCTCAATTCGTGAATGAATGTGATGTCTGCAGAAGAGTGAAGGCAGAACACCAAAGGCCAGCAGGTCTCCTCCAACCTCTTGCCATTCCAGAATGGAAGTTTGAACACATTGAAATGGACTTCGTGAATGGATCCAAAGTCCAAGCGTGGCAATGATGCTATATTCGTTGTCATCGACAAACTCACCAAAGTGGCTCACTTTCTGCCTATCAAAGAGTCGATCACTGCAGCTCAATTGGCGGAACTCTATACCTCTCGTATTGTCTCTCTGCACGGTATTCCACAAGTGATCTCTTCAGACCGTGGCAGCATCTTTACCTCGAAGTTTTGGGATTCTTTTCAGAAGTCCATGGGCACGAACATCCGCTTTAGCACAGCTTTCCATCCTCAAACAAGCGGTCAAGTCGAGCGTGTCAACCAGATTCTTGAAGATATGCTCAGGGCTTGTGTGATCTCCTTCGGCATGAAGTGGGAGGATTGTCTTCCTTATGCTGAATTCTCCTACAACAACAGTTTTCAAGCAAGTTCAGGCAAGGCCCCTTTTGAAATTCTGTATGGCAGGAAGTGCCGTACCCCTCTCAACTGGTCTGAAACTGGTGAACGTCAGCTTTTGGGTAATGACTTAATCACAGAAGCAAAAGAAATGTGCAAAGTCATTCGTGATAACCTCAGAGCAGCCCAATCCCGTCAGAAGAGCTACTATGATAGTAAGCACCGTGATTTGGCTTTCGAGATCGGAGATCATGTTTACCTTCGCGTCTCTCCTATGAAAGGTACTCGTCGCTTCGGTATCAAAGGGAAGCTTGCCCCCAGATACGTGGGACCTTTCAAGATTGTCAGCAAGAGAGGCGACCTCGCCTATCAACTCGAGCTTCCTTCAAACTTTGCAAATGTTCATGACGTGTTCCATGTCTCTCAGCTTCGAAAGTGCTTCAAGACTCCTGACCGCACCGTCAACTTCGAGGACATTGAGCTCCAAGAAGATCTCTCCTATCGTGAGCACCCAGTTGCTATTCTTGAAGAGGCTGAACGCAAGACTCGCAACAAGTCGATCAAATTTCTCAAAGTCAAGTGGTCACACCATTCCGACCGTGAAGCTACCTGGGAATGCGAGGATCACCTCCGTTCTGAGTACCCGGCGTTCTTTCAGTCCTAGATCTCGGGACGAGATCCTTTCGTAGTGGTGGAGTGTTGTAACACCCCGGATGTAACTTTCCCTATTTATACTCCAACTCTTGCCGTTTCCGGCGTTAAGTTATATTTATTTCCTCGGGTTCGGGTTTTTGTCTCCGTGTGTTGTTGTCGTTGTCATGCATCTCATATCATGTCATCATGTGCATTGCATTTGCATACGTGTTCATCTCATGCATTCGAGCATTTTCCATGTTGTCCGTTTTGCATTCCAGAGCTTCATTCTCCTCCGGTGGTCATTTCTAGCTTTCTTTCGTGCGTGGGGATTAAACATTTTCGGATTGGACCGAGACTTGCCAAGCGGCCTTGTTTTACTACCGGTAGACCGCCTGTCAAGTTTCGTATCATTTGGACTTCGTTTGATACTCCAACGGTTAACCGAGGGACCGAAAAGGCCTCGTGTGAGTTGCAGCCCAACACCCTTCCAATTTGGCCCAAAACCCACCTAACTCTGCTCCATCGTCTAGAGCGTTCGATCACGATCGCGTGGCCGAAAACCGCACCTCATTTGGACTCTCCTAGCTCCCTCTATGCCTATATATACACCCCCATTCCAAATTCCGGATCCACCTCATCCCTAACCCTAAAAATATCTCCTCCGCCGCCGCCGAACACGTCCGGACGGACCGGACGCGTCCGCTCCGCCGCCCGCAACCACTCCTGGGCTGCCACGTGTCCACGCCACCGCCGCCTCCCACCGCGTGGCCCGGGAGCCCGGAGCCGGCCCCCGCGGCCCGCTCCCTCGCCCCGCTACCTGGCTGCCCGCGCCGCCACCTCGCCCCCGACGCCGCCGCCTCGCCCCCGACGCCGCCGCCTCGCTCCGCCGTCGCCGCCGGCCACCACCATCGCCGCTGCCCGGGGCGCCGAGCCGCCGCCGCCCCGTCCGGCCGCCGCCAAGCCTCGCCGCCGCCTCCCCACCGGCGCGCGCGCGCGCCGCCCGCCGCCGCGCCGCCTCCTTCCTCACCGGCCGGCAAGGTCCGGCCTCCTCCCCGTCCTCAACTCTGGCGAACAGGTCCCGGCGTCGAACATCGGGAGGCGCGCCCAGATCTGATCCGGTTGCTACAGTAACCCTAATTTTTTCGCGAGATTGATTTTCTCAAAGTCCCGGATATTTTCAGTTCAAGTGCTCCTCATTCTCGGCTCCGTAACATTGCATCCGTAGCTCCGATTCATGCATATAGCATATCAAAATGTTCACCTCAGAGAGTACATCATTTCATTCCATTGCAACATTTTCATTTGAGTTCATCTTGATGCCCGAAATGCTGTTAGAAGAGGGCTACTTGAGATAATTGTCAGATCTGCTACTCCATTTAGCTTTTTGTCATTTTTGCCATGATTAATGTGTGCATGTTATGCCCTGATGTTCTACATGTGTTTTGTTAAGGGTTTTGTCATCTCTCCAGAGGTGCAACCCATGTATTTTTAGGATGTGTGTGATGACTGTGCAAGCTTACAAAGAGGTGCACTTGCTAATTCTGTTTTCAGGGACTTAGTAATTTCACTAAGTCCTGGAGCTATTTATCTCATGATGCCATATGTTCTTGTTTCTTCCTAGTGATTCGTGCCTCTTTTGAGGATGATCAGTAAGGGAGTTTTGTTAATATTGTAGTGCTCTATCCATCCATGTCTTTTTTTGCAATTATGAAGCAGCCTAGCTTGAGTCATTCGAGCTCTACTTTTGCTACTTTGTGAATCTGGGCAGATTGTCAACTTGTTTGCAATTTTGCCGGTGGTGTTGTAGTTGATCCGTGCATGCTATGCTATTGTTCTTGCCATGTATAGCTTGCATTTTGTGACTTCTTGATGGGTGTATGCTTGTCATGCCATGACTTGCACCGCAGTGAGTGCATCGAGCTCGTAAACATGCCTACTTGAGTTATATTTCAGCATGTGCCAGTTTTCACCAAGTCGGAAAACTGATTATGTTTTTGATATGTTCACGTGCTTGCAATTGTATTTTCTGATCCCTTTTGGCTCAAGGTCACTAAGGGATTTTTGTTAAGCTCTTTGAGTAGCTCCATGCCATGCTTTACTTTGCCTTGTTCAGATCCTGTAGCATGTAGTTTTGTTGCTCCAAAGAGGGCTACCCGATCTGAAATTCCAGACAAGTGTTAATTTCATTAAGTCTGAGATATTGTTTGCCATATGCATTTTTGCCATGTTTGTTTGAACCTGTTAATGGATGAATTGGCCGTAGCTCCGTGCTAGACTTTTGTTAAGCATCTTGTAAGCATCCCTGCCATATATTTTATTGTCATGTTTGGGTGTTGTAGCATGTTCATCTCATTGCATTTAGATGCCTACTTGCTGTAAATCGCAGACCGGAGTTATTTTTGTTTCGCTTGCCATTTCCAAACCGTAACTCCGATTCCGGCGTTCTTTATATCGTTTTCAAGCGATTTCATCTCATCTTTCCAGTGGCACACTTGGTTTTCCAAGTTGAGGCCAGGTTCATGCATTTCCTGTCATATCTTGCACTTTGCATCCCGCATCGCATTCCGCATAGCATATCATCTTTGCATCGTGTTGTTTGAGTTGCACATGGTTGATTGTATCCTTGTTGCTTGTTTGTCTTGTTTGGGTAGAGCCGGGAGATGAGTTTGCTAAAGAGGAGCCCGTTGAGTTTGCTTTCGAGGATCCAGTCAACTCTGACAAATGTGCAGGCAAGATGATCATACCCTCGAAATCACTACTATCTTTGCTATGCTAGTTTGCTCGCTCTTTTGCTATGCCATTGCTACGATGCCTACCATTTGCTTGAAAGCCTCCCAAATTACCATGTCAAACCTCTAACCCACCATTGTCCTAGCAAACCATTGTTTGGCTATGTTACCGCTTTGCTCAGCCCCTCTTATAGCGTTGCTAGTTGCAGGTGAAGATTGGAGGCCGTTCCTTGTGGGAACATTTAATTACTTGTTGGGATATCATTATATTACTTTGTTATCTTAATGCATCTATATACTTGGTAAAGGGTGGAAGGCTCGGCCTCTCGCCTAGTGTTTTGTTCCACTCTTGCCGCCCTAGTTTCCGTCATATCGGTGTTATGTTCCCGGATTTTGCGTTCCTTACGCGGTTGGGTTATAATGGAAACCCCTTGACAGTCCGCCTTGAATAAAACTCCTCCAGCAATGCCCAACCTTGGTTTTACCATTTGCCACCTAGCCTTTTCCCTTGGGTTTCGCGGACTCAAGGGTCATCTTATTTTAACCCCCCCCCCCGGGCCAGTGCTCCTCTGAGTGTTGGCCCAACCTAGAGCACCGCGCGGGGCCGTCCCTTGGCAACTTGGGTTACGTTGGTTCCCGTATGTTTAGCTTATCCGGTGTGCCCTGAGAACGAGATATGTGCAGCTCCTATCGGGATTTGTCGGCACAGCGGGCGGTGTTGCTGGACTTGTTTTACCATTGGCGGAGTTGTCTTGAATTATCGAGATACCGAGTCTGATCGGAACGTCTTGGGAGGAGGTCTATTCCTTCATTGACCGTGAGAGCTTGTCATGGGCTAAGTTGGGACTCCCCTGCAGGGATTGAACTTTCGAAAGGCGTGCCCGCGGTTATGGGCAGATGGGAATTTGTTAATGTCCGGTTGTAGATAACTTGAACCTTAATTAATTAAAATGAATCAACTGAGTGTGTTACCGTGATGGCCTCTTCTCGGCGGAGTCCGGGAAGTGGACACGGTGTTGGAGTAATGTTTGCGCAGGTTGTTCCCTAGTTTCTCGCTCGTGCTTTGCCTCCTCTTCTCGTTCTCTTTTGCGAATAAGTTAGCCACCATATTTTCTAGTCGCTTGCTGCAGCTCCACCTATATTTACCTTGCCTTACCTATAATCCTAAATAGTATTGATCGCGAGGGTGTGAGATTGCTGAGTCCCTGTGGCTCACAGATTACTATTACACCAGATGCAGGGCCTGATGATTCCACTCCAGGAGACACGTATGAGCTCAAGTGGGAGTTCGACGAGGACTCTCAACGTTACTATGTTTCCTTTCCCGATGATCAGTAGTGGTGCCCAGTTGGGGGTGAACGGGACCGTGTCGCATGTTGGGTTCTCTTTTATTTTGGCGCCGTAGTCGGGCCATGAGTGTTTGGATGATGTAATGTTATTTATGTACTTGATTGACGTGGCGAGTGTAAGCCAACTATGTTATCTCCCCTTTATTATTTATATTACATGGGATGTTGTGAAGATTGCCTAACTTGCGACATATGCCTTCAATGCGATTATGTCTCTAAGTCGTGCCTCGACACGTGGGAGCTATAGTCGCATCGAGGGTGTTACACTGCCTACAACGAGACCTATCCGACGCAGGACATCCCTGTCGTTCTTAAAGCCTACAGTAACGAATTTCACTCTTGTGTCCTTGAGGAAGTTCTTAAAATCCTGGCACTCAACGTCGGCATGGCATATGTGGTAGACCAAGAAAACGTTATGTACGCAAACCTGGATCACGACGGGCTTCTTCCTATCTTCGTCCTTTAGATCCTTCTCTCGTCCCAGGACTGTGGTGTACTCAACATCTAGCCCAGCGACCCACTCGTGCGTTGAACTGTTGGACATGCGTAGGAAGCGAGCAAGCCATGCTTTCACCGTCTCGGAACCACGTGTGTAGATGCGATGAACTGATTGCCGGTGATGGCTCTAACCTGGTACTCAGCGGCGACCATGGAGATTTGGGAGGCCATGGATTTTGGAGGAGGGTTAGGAGAAGTTGAACTGTTGTACCCCGCAAAAAAAACTGGGAGCGAACTGTTGTAAGGTAGAAGATGGGGACGAGTAGGGTGTGCGAACGGCGTGGGGTTGCTGGCTTGCCCAGTGGATAAACGGCCGCAAGCCCCCAAAGAGTTCTCGAGAACTATGCGGGACCCACTAGATGTCATGTCTACTAGACCCATATCATAGGCCTGATGGTATAGCTTCTGCCAATTCGCATGCCATGCCGGCGCGTGGATGTAACTTCACTTAATTACGTCAAACGTCGCGCCTCCCACGACCTTCGCCTCCCTCGCGCGGTCGCGCCCTTTGAGACTTCGACTGGCTATAAATGAGCAAATTTTTTTGCCTACTACGCATGCATGATACTCCCTCTGGTCCTTTTTACTCCCGTCAACCATTTGCAAAGTGTTTCACAAAATTTATACTTTTTTGAACACCACCTTATATTAATTAACCAGCCACACCAGTACACTCATTCGATACAATATTCACCACACAGGGCGGTATGATATTTACAAGAATACCATCTAATCTATTGTCAAAGCTATACGTAGTGATTAAGTGTGCCACCTTATTGGCCGAACGGCTAATCTTTGACAATTGAAGATTGTTGATCAACTTCAATATGCTCAACGCTTTCATCTTCAGGTCACGCATAGCAGACCTGTCATAGTCCCCCGATGCAAGAGACGTACCACAAAAGTGCAATCAGTCTCTAAAATTACAGGATTATGAAGAGAAATACCTATGTAGAGACTGGCGATGCAAGCCCTAAGCTCCGCTTCCTCCACGCTTTGACAGGCAACAGTGAAATCCCACGACCAAATTAATAAAAAAATATCAATATCTACAATACTGATTATAATGAGTATAAGAACTACGTTTTATAATGAGTGTAAAAATATTGATTTGACATTGTGAATGTTGACACATTTTTCAATAAGTCTGGTGAAAGTAGAGGTACATTGACTTCAGAAAAAACTTAAATGCACAATGTAGACTAGTTCCTTCGTCCAGGTGCGTGCCATGTCCTATATTGTCATCACAACAAGGTTAGCTATTAGAGTACCACTACCTCCCTTCTAGTTTAAAGGGCTCCATTCAAAATTTTCACCTACTCTTAGCAAGATAGTAGAGGCGGTGGAATAGTTTTTGAAGTCTGCAGAAGTACTCAACTAGTGCTGTCGTTCTTCACAAAAAATGTGTTTACCAATGCATGCATGAACACTAGTTACTCTAACCCCCTCTCTTCTTTAATTCTTTGCCACATCAGCATGTTTGCTATTCTCGTGTGCATGATACCAACTAAGATACCACCATTATGGCCAGCCTTAATCATCGCATGCAATAATTTAGTGCACCATGAAATATGAACATGTGTGGGGCGTGTATGTTTTAATGACTTGAGACTATACCTAGCCCGGCATGCAAGATGACATATTATGCACCGTTCCCCATACCTGTAGGAAGCCCGTTCGTCTCCAAATATTTTCCTCTCCATGTGTGGAAACAATATGCCTGCCAAACTCTCCTTCTCCCTCCGGTGGTCCCACCACTCCATCCCGTGTGAAAAAATCTGCATGCATGACTCTCCTCCCCCACGCTCGTCCAATCCGTTGTGACCAGCAATATTACCACCCCTTCGCTCCCCCGTAATTTACTCCAACAAATATGCCCACATAGCTGTTACTTAACTGCAGGTGCATTGGGTCACTGACATATGGGCCCAACAGGGGTTTGGCCCACATGTTAGTGACGCAACTGGACTTGCAGTTAACTCAGTGCAGCTCAGTCCATATCTTACGTAGGTGTGCCATTGCTCGCTATAAATAATGCGCCTCCCATGACATCGCTATCACCTCCCCCTCACGTTCATGTTCATCACTATCTCCTCCCCCTCCCTCTCACGTCGATCCTCCAGCGACTCCAGCATGGTGAACGGGTAGCACGTCTCGTACTTGATGATCTCCGCCACGGGCCAGCAGTGATCGCTGGACGCATCCATGAGGTGATGCACAATGTCCACCACCGGCCAGCAGTTACTACGAGATTTAATCTGAATAAGCACAAAATAAATCATGAATTCTACCACGATTTCGAAAAGGAAGGACAGAAACACATATGGTGCAACGGGAGAAGCACCGTTGGCGTTGAGGTTGTCTCCCATGTCCAAACACCACGTAGACACGGTCTTTGAGCATGGTTCGTAGTCGTTCCACGCTCGGGAATTGAAGTTTGTAACTATTTTAGATTAGAATATACTACTCCTCCGGTGCAAGTAGTAGAGCAGAGTCCTACTCTACTACTCTACTCAAGCAAGTTAGGGCATAGCACTGTAGGGAGTACCAGTACTGTGATCACTCAAGCAAGTTGTCTGGCATCGACATGACCCTACGCTGTTGGTATGTGTCTCGTAAGTCAAGCAGCGTGCTGTAGTCATCATCACCTATCCACTTCCCGCAGCACATATTCGCTTCTCCATCTTTGTCCGCACATAATCTCGTCCAATCTTCCATCCCCGCTAAGGCGCCTCCCCCCTCGTTCGAAACCCAAGCACTAACAATGGCAGAACCGAGCAGCGTCTACCGAAAGAGTGGCTGGAATTCGCTCCCCACAGAGGTAATCAAGCTTATTTTTTCGCGTGTGGACAATCTCAGTACCATGCCGCTCGCCGCGTGCTCGTCGGGGTTGTACCGTTTACTCAAAGCCCTCATGCCGGAGCTTTTTAAGCCAGCTCCTTGCTTGCCGATGCTGCCTGATCTTCAGAAACGGTGTGTCACGCAGCATAACGATCATAGGGTGGCAAGCATCAACCCCCTTGACTGTGATCCGATCCTCGTCAGCCTCAACTACATTAACGGTATGTACTGGGTCAGCATGAACACGTCTTGGATGGTGCTCGTCGACGGTCGCGGCAGCTGGATACTCGTGGAGGTCTACACCCGGTGATTCATCCCCCTTCCTTCGATTAACACTGCATTGCTTTGGCACCGCGGCCCAGAATACTCGGAATCTGAGAGTAGCCAACATGATACCAAGTTTGATTTGCTCAAGGTTGTAATCTGCCAAGTGCCCACAAGATCTGTGAATTATAAAGACTTTAGGCTAATTGCGTTCTTCAACTGCGGTCTCGCCTATCTAACAGGTCACTGCGGTAAGTGGATAAATTTGCACATCCATCTCAGGATCATACATCCTCCATGGTTCTCTGATGCCATTGAACACAAGGGCTTCATTTACGCTGTCGACTCCTATAGCTGGACGTATTGCTGGCCTACTCCAGTCATCGCTACAAACGGCTATTACATCAGTATGTTGCTTTCCTATGATATCATGATGGCTTACTTATATTACTGGCAACATTTGCTGAAAAAATATTCATGCTCATAACATGATGTTTTTAAGATTGACTAAATCAAGAGCCCTTTTTTATTTGACTCCAACTTGATATGATGTTGTAGGCCGCCTGGTGTCCCTACCCTTCCTAATCCCAGAACATTTCAAAGAAAAGCGGCATGGCAGTTGCAGGTGGTTCCTGGCTTGATCAGACGACGGCGAAAGATTGATGATCGTTCGCACGTACCGGACGTGTTGTCTCGTGGAATACAATCACAGTCACTGCAAGGTCTTTGAGCAGGATCCCAACTTCTCTGGGCCTTTAGGAATTTTTGACTGGAGGCTGGTAGGTAGCCTTGGTACACGCTCTCTATTTGTCGGACTAAATTATCCGATTAACCAGGAGATAACCGACGGCAAGGATCGTGATGGCAGTGTGGTTTCGTTCATCAGGCAAAACTATGTGTACACAGTGTACCATGCGTCTCTGCATGCACCATACCCTGATATGTGCCGCCACGCTCTGCAGCCCAAAGTAGGAGAGAGGGTCGCAAGTATCAGACTTCGACTTGCTGACTGGAGTTTCCCTCGTCGGGCACCCATCTGGTTCAAGCCGTCAGCCAATCTCCACAGCTTAATAAATAGTAACGTCTAATTGAGCCAGTTAGTTAGATGCGTACACTTGGTGTAGTAGGATCTTTATTTAGTTTGATGCATACACTTGTTCTTTTTTGGTAGCCCTTTTGTAATGATGGCTGATGTTTGGTTTGGAAGAGAGAGATGCGTCTTCACTCTTCTGGCCTGCTTACTGCTTCTGTTGCACCCCCAGCCCTGGTTGCTGCTGCTGCTGTTTTCAATGTACAATCAGTAGTATATTTCGTCTGTTGGTTGAATAAATGTGTTGTTAGAATGACAAAACAATGTTTAGGAAGTCATTGCACGGTTCGATCCTTTAGTGTCCCGTACTGTACGTAGCGCATACTATTTTTCATATGGAACACATTGTCCACTTGTTGATAACATGCATCCCACTGATGAAGGCCCAATAGAGAAGCCCATAATTAACTGGAAGGGAGGCTCTCACATGAATCAGGCCCAGGTACATGCTCATGGTCCCCTAAACATAAATAAGTAAATAAATAAATAAAGCTAAATGCTCATGCACCAGTTCTTTGGGAAAATAGGTAGCCCAGTATTTCTTTTTGAAGAATACCTAAGCTAGGCCTATTTGTTTTCTCCAAATTACTGGGCTACAAATCTTTCAAGACGAGGAGGGATGCATTCCGGCCTGGCTTAAGAGTATGGTCAATGTCTGTTAAAAGTAATATCAAAAGGGGTTGAAAATTCCAAAAAATTATAGCAAATGGGATATAAGTTTATTTTTTTTGTTTTTGTTCTTCACTGATATCTTATACGTATTTCATTGGATTTAACGTGACATAGTACTAATTTATTTTTAAATTTGTTTTAGTATGACTATTAATCTTTGGATTAAGAACATTTCGCCCCCAGCAAAAATTTGCGAATTTTCAAAATTTCCCACATATTTAGTTAATTTTTTGACCCTGGTACTGACCAGAAAATGGCCAGCAATTCTAAAAACTGGAAAATGGGCTGCAATAAATTCCATATGAATTAGAAAATGAGTAAAAATTATAAAAATAATAGCAAATGGGTTGTACACGCCACAGATTTCGAGGCTGACTTGTTTACGCAAGGCTTTGTCCGTGAACACACGATTCTAGCAGCAGTGACTGTTGGATGTCCATCCAACGGCCGACGTGCTTCTTCATTCTCTGATCTTCCTGCTCCAGTTGCCTAAACTAGCGCCGGCGGGACTGCCTGCTCCCTCCTCTTGTGGCCCGCTGTGATGCCGCGCAGGCTTCCCCGACCCACCCTACTCCCTCCGCTGGTCTGGCCGCACGCAATCAACTACCTCCTCATTACGCGAAAAAAATGATTCCTCCCACTGACATCTGGGGTGCACCGGTTGGGAGGCTGACCTGTGGGCCTACTAAGTTGACGCGTACGCAGGGCTTGTCAACTTAGTCAACAAACGATTCTAGCAGCAGTAACCATCGGATTTGAATCGAACGGTCCTGCTGCTTCTTCAATCGCTACTCTTCTTGCACCAGCCGCCCAAACCAGCGCCAGGGAGACCACCTGCTCCTGCCTCCAGTGGCCGGCTGTGCTGCCGTTGAGGCCTCATCACCCCCTACTACTCCCACCGCTAGCCAGGCCCTGCGGCGATGACAGCCTCACATCGGAGCCGAATCAGTGAACCCTCGTACTCCTCTCCGCGTGGGCATCCACTATCACGTCTTCCCCGGCTCCGCGTCATCCCCTTCCTAGGCCTCGCCGTCGTCCACCGCCTTGGTCCTCTCGGCGCAGCATGGTCAACGACATTCCATCGGAAGAGTACTGTACCTGGAGAGGCTGACAGCTGGGTCCACGGCCACAACCTAGTTTTTTTGTGATTTGCCAAGTAAGTCGCTTTGTCAGGCCTGTTGGGCTGCAAATCTTTCAAGATGAGGAGAGCTTTCATTTGGCTGGCCAAGAAAATGGCCCATCAGTAATGAGAAATGGGATGTACATTTTTAAAACACATCAAACCGGCAATTAGTTTCAAATATCTTTTTTTCATTTTGAGATTTTAAATTACATTAATTTTATGCCTGGAGAATTTGTTGGATTTTATATTGATATACATTTATTTTTAAAATCAGTTTGAATGTGAGTCGAAATTTCGGGATTAAAAACAGTTTGGACCGCACCGTAATATGCAAAATTTCGTATAATTTTTTAACCGTGGCCACAATATGGGCTGTAATGCTAACAAAAAGAATATGGGCTCCAAAAAAACCTTAATAATTAGCAAATGGGCTGTAAATTATTAGAAATAATGGCAGATGGGTTATATGTTGTTTTCCACAGATTTGAGGCTTTCCTAAAAAAAGGTTGACGCACAAGAAGTGACTGTTGGATGGCCATCCAATGACCGTCGTGCTTCTTCAATCTCTGCTCTTCCTGCTCCAGCCGCTCAAACAAGCGCCGGCGGGACTGCCTGCTCCCGCCTCCCCGCGGCCGGCTCTGCTGCCGCGTAGGCCTCACCACCCCATGGTACTCCCATCGCTGGCCTAGCCATCCCTCTACTCACCCACACCTGCTGTTATTCTCCGGTGACGGCAAACAAACCAGTAAACCCTCGTACAGTCGTACCCCCCCCCCCCTGCGTGGGAAACAACTGCCAAGTCTTCCCTACCTCCATGTCGTTCCCTTCCTAGGCCTCACCGTCGTCCACCGCCCTGGTGCTCTCAGCGCGGCCTGGTCAACATGGTCAACGACCGACATGCATCTGAAGTGGACTATACGTGGAGAGGCCGATAGCTGGGTCCACGGCCACACGCAAGGAAATGCCTCCTTATTACGCGCAAAATAATTATTCCTCCACCTGACATCGGGGACCCACCGAAAGGGCCTCTGTATTTCGCGAAAAAAGCATTACCGCCACTGACAGCTCGGACCCACCAGCTATATCTTCGCACGCAAGGAAGTGCCTCCTTATTACACACAAAAAAATGAATACTCCCCCTGTTAGCTGGGACCCAATATAGTGGCAGGCTGACTTGTGGCCTACTAAGTTGATGGGGATGGAGGGCTTTGCCAACTTAATCAATATGCACGATTCTAGATCCAGTGACCGTACCATGTCCATCCAACGGCCATAGTGCTTCTTCAACCTCTGGTCTTCTTGCTCCAGCTGCCCAAACCAGCGCCGGTCGTGCCTCGTGCTCCTGCCTCCCATGGCCGGCTGCGATGCGGCAGAGGCCTCACCGCCCTTGCTGTTCACCCGATCCAGATCCACTATTCACCGACAAGATCTGAGGTCACCGGCGAGGGCCTCCTACTCCGGCGAGGAAGGGACGCCGCTCTGGCACGGGGGAGCCGGATCCGGCGAGAGGGAGGACGGGGGCGGCGACGGCGGTCGTCGGGCGCGGCCCCGGCGCGGCTTGGCGGCGGCGGACGATGGAGGAGAAGCCCACCGAAGCGAGGCGGCGGAAGGCCAGCAAAGGATGGCGGCGGCGGTCCGGCGCCGGCGCTGGGAGAGGAGAAGCGGCGCGGGGCGCTCAGGCGACGGCTGGCGGCTGGGCCGCGGGGGCCCTCCCTGGGCCGAGCGGGCCGGCGACGGGAGCGGTGCAGCGGCGACACATGGCGTGCTGTCATTGGCCGGGCGCGGTGGCGCGAAGCGTCCGGCCAGGGACAGACATGTCCGGCGTGGCGCGATGCGATTTTTTTAGGGTTTCGGGGAGAGGAACCGTGAATTTCGGAGGAGGACCTATTTATAGGCATAGAGGGAGCTAGGAGAGTCCAAATGAGGTGAGGTTTTTGGCCACGCGATCGTGATCGAACGCTCTAGATGATGGAGAGGGTTTTGGTGAGTTTTGGGCCAAAATGGAAGGGTGTTGGGCTGCAACACACACGAGGCCTTCTCGGTCCCTCGGTTAACCATTGGAGCATCAAACGAAGTCCAAATGGTACGAAACTTGACAGGCGGTCTACCGGTAGTAAACCAAGGCCTCTTGACAAGTCTCGGTCCAATCCGGAAATGTTTAACCCCCACACACGAAAGGAAGGTAGAAATGACCACCGGAGGAGATAGAAGCGCCGGAATGCAAAACGGACAACGGGGAAATACTCGGATGCATGAGACGAACACGTATGCAAATGCAATGCACATGATGACATGATATGATATGCATGACAACGACAACACACACGGAGACAAAAACCCAAACTCGAGAAAATAAAATAACTTAGCGCCGGAAACGGCAAGAGTTGGAGTACATATTAGGTAAATCACATCCGGGGTGTTACAACACTCCACCACTACGAAAGGATCTCGTCCCGAGATCTAGGACTGGAAGAACGCCGGGTACTCAGAACGGAGGTGATCCTCGCGTTCCCAGGTGGCTTCACGGTCGGAATGGTGTGACCACTTGACTTTGAGGAATTTGATTGACTTATTGCGAGTCTTGCATTCTGTCTCTTCAAGAATAGCAACGGGGTGCTCACAATAAGAGAGATCTTCTTGGAGATCAATGCATTTGAAGTGGACGGTGCGGTAAGGAGTCTTGAAGCACTTGCGGAGCTGAGAGACATGGAACACGTCGTGCACATTTGCAAAGTTTGAAGGAAGCTCGAGTTGATAGGCGAGATCGCCTCTCTTGATGACGATCTTGAAAGGTCCCACGTATCTAGGGGCAAGCTTCCCTTTGATACCAAAGCGACGAGTACCTTTCATTGGAGAGACGCGGAGGTAAACATGATCTCCGATCTCGAAAGCCAAATCACGGTGCTTACTATCATAGTAGCTCTTCTGGCGCGATTGCGCTGCTTTGAGGTTATCATGAATGACTTTGCACATCTCCTCTGCCTCTGTGATTAAGTCATTTCCCAGAAGTTGACGTTCACCGGTTTCAGAACATTTGAGTGGAGTACGGCACTTCCTGCCATACAGAATTTCGAATGGGGCCTTGCCCGAACTTTCTTGAAAACTGTTGTTGTAGGAGAATTCAGCATATGGAAGACAATCTTCCCACTTCATGCCGAAGGAGATCACACAAGCCCTGAGCATATCTTCAAGAATCTGATTGACATGCTCGACTTGACCGCTAGTTTGAGGATGGAAAGTTGTGCTGAAGCGGATGTTGGTGCCCATGGCCTTCTGAAAAGAATCTCAAAACTTGGAGGTAAAGATGTTGCCATGGTCTGAAGAGATCACCTGTGGAATACCGTGCAGAGAGACAATTCGAGAGGTATACAGCTCCGCCAATTGAGCTCCAGTGATTGACTCTTTGATAGGCAGAAAGTGAGCCACTTTAGTGAGTTTGTCAATGACAACGAATATAGCATCATTGCCACGCTTGGACTTTGGAAACCCAGTCACGAAGTCCATCTCAATGTGGTCAAGCTTCCATTCTGGAATGGCAAGAGGTTGGAGGAGACCAGCTAGCCTTTGGTGTTCTGCCTTCACTCTTCTGCAGACATCACACTCATTCACGAACTGAGCAATCTCGCGCTTCATTCGAGTCCACCAATAAGCCTGCTTGAGGTCCTGATACATCTTCGTGCTCCCAGGTTGGATGGAGAGGAGTGAATTGTGAGCCGCATTCATGATAACCTTATGAAGATCACCTTTGGGCACAACAATACGATCCTCGAAGAAGAGAGTATCCTTGTCATCAAGGCGGTAGCACTTGTACTTGGGTTGACTCTTGGCAATCCCAATCTTCACCTTCTTCACCATAGCATCAATAAGTTGAGCCTCACGAATCTGGTCTTCCAAGGTAGGAGAGACTTGAAGGTTGGCGAGGAAACCTTGAGGAACAACTTGCAGATTGAGTTTGCGGAAAGCTTCACAAAGCTCGGGTTGATAAGGCTTGAGAATCAGACTGTTGCAATAAGCCTTCCTGCTCAATGCGTCAGCAATCACATTGGCCTTGCCTGGAGTATACTCGATACTTGGATTAAATTCTTGAATCATTTCGACCCATCGAGTCTGCCTGAGGTTGAGATTAGGCTGAGTGAAGATGTACTTGAGACTCTTGTGGTTAGTGAAGATGTCCACTTTTCTTCCCAATAAGAGATGTCTCCAAGTCAAAAGAGCATGCACAACTGCCGCCAACTCGAGGTCATGAGTGGGGTAGTTCTTCTCGTTGGGCTTCAACTGGCGAGAGGTATAAGCCACAACTTTCTTCTCTTGCATCAACACTGCACCAAGACCTTGAAGAGAGGCATCGCAGAAGACCTCGAACGGTTTGGATTCATCGGGAGGAGTCAGAACTGGAGCGGTGACCAATTTCTCTTTCAAAATGTTGAAAGCGATGTCACATTCCGAAGACCAAACGTACTTGACGTGCTTCTGGAGAAGGTTTGAAAGAGGCTTCGCGATCTTTGAAAAGTTCTCAACGAACCTTCGACAGTAGCTTGCGAGACCGAGAAAGCTACGGAGTTGCTTCACGTTTTGAGGTGGTTTCCAATTCACAATTGCAGACACCTTCTCGGGATTCACCGCAATGCCCTTGGCAGAGATGATATGCCCAAGATAAAGAACCTCATCGAGCCAAAACTCGCACTTTGAGAACTTGGCGTAGAACTGGTGTTCCCTGAGCTTATCGAGCACCAAACGCAAGTGCTTGGCGTGATCTTCCTTGTTCTTCGAAAAAACCAAAACGAAGTCATTTGTGTAGGCATTGAAGATGACGTTCATCATGCGAGAGAAACTCGAAGGAGCATTGACGAGGCCAAAAGACATGACAGTGTATTCATAAGAACCATAGCTTGTCCTGAAAGCCGTCTTGGGAATATCTTGCTCACGGATTCGAATCTGGTGATAACCCATACGGAGATCAAGCTTGGAGAATACTTGGGCACCTTTGAATTGTTCGAATAGCTCGTTGATGTTGGTAAGTGGGTACTTGTTCTTGATAGTCTTCTTGTTCAATGGACGATAGTCAACACAAAGTCGGTCCGTTCCATCCTTCTTCTTCACAAAAAGAACACCACAACCCCACGGAGAAGAACTAGGTCGGATGAGACCCATTTGCTCTTGAATATCGAGTTGCTTCTTCAGCTCCTTCAACTCTTCAGGTCCGAGCTTGTAGGGACGCTTGCAAACCGGTTCCGTGCCAGGCTCAAGATCGATGACAAATTCGACTGGCCGGTGCGGAGGCATTCCTGGAAGCTCTTCTGGAAAGACGTCTTGATATTCGCAAACGACTGGAATTTGCAAGATGGCATCCAGTTCACCCTTCTCATTGAGAGAAAAACAGACGGATTGTATCGTCATTAGCAGCAAAGACAATTACATCCTCAAACGAATGAGTCAATTGAATCTGCCTGGCAGCACAATCAAGCTGATCCTTGTGCTTAGAAAGCCAATCCATTCCGAGAATAAGATCAATATCCGAGTTACCAAGGACCATTGGAGAAGCCAGAAACTTGAAATCACCCATCATGATAGAAACATCCGGGACTATTGAAGTAGCCCTCATAGACTTAGCCGGAGAAACCACTCCCATAGGTTTACCCAACATTTGCGAAACGAAGTCATGCTTGGAAACAAATGATCTTGACACGAAACAATGCGATGCACAAGTGTCAAAAAGAACTTTTGCAAGAAAAGAGTTAACTAGAAAGTTACCCATGATGACATCTGACGAGTCCTCTGCCTGAGCTCCATTTAGCAAGTTGACCTTGGCATGCTTGGGGTTATGCTTGACCACAGCTATACTTGTCGATCTCACAGGAGGAGGAGGAGGAGGGAGACGCCTCTGATTGAAGCATTTGTTGGCATAGTGACCCTTCTGTTGGCACTTGTTGCACGTGACCTCTGAAAGTGGATGGTGATATGGAGCACTCGATCTTGGAGCTTGAGACGAAGTCTTGTTCTGAAATCCAGGGTTGGGTGGGTGGGAAGATCCACTGCCACCTTTGCTCTTCTGATACGGCTGACGGAGCGGAGGAGGAGGAAGCCAATACTTCTGCTGCTTGGCCACTTGAGTAGAGGAAGAAGGAGTAGCATCTCTGACTCGCTTCTTGGAAGCATCACACTACAGTTGAGCAGCCTCTTGCTTCAATGCCATGTTGTAGAACTCATCGTACCTCAAGGGCTCAAAGAGAACAAGAGCTAGCTGGATTTCTTCTCTGAGACCACCCCTGAACTGGTATATCATGCTCTTCTCGTCAAGGACGTCCTGCTTAGCAAAGCGGACGAGCTTCTGAAACATCTTGTTGTAGTCATAGACAGACAAAGAGCCTTGCTTCAGGTTGCGGAATTCCTCACGCTTGCTTTCAACCATGCTCTGAGGAATATGATGAGCTTTGAATTCTTGACGGAATTCATCCCAGGTAATAACACGGCCTCCTCTAGAATCTTTGTACTGCTAGAACCATTCTGCAGCTTGGTCTTTGAGTTGGAAGGAAGCAAACTTGACAAAGTCCTCAGGCCTGACGTTACTGCACTCGAAATGCTTGCATAAGTCCATGAGCCAATCGTCAGCATCAGTTGCCTCAACACAATTGCTGAATGTCTTTGGCTGGTTAGCAAGGAATTGGTTGAGTGTAGCAAAGTGATTCTGATTGTTGCCCTGGTTGCCTTGGTTGCCTTGGTTCGCTTGATTGCGCTCTTGAAGAATTTGCATGATCAACTACGTGTTTGCATTGGTTGCGGCCATCACAGCTTGCCATGCCTCCGGAGGAGGTGGTGGTGGTGGCGGATCAGGATTCAGAGTCGTGCGCGTTGGAGGAGCCATCCTGAAGAGGTTGACATCCATTAGCACACTGATAGACAAATATTGAAGCTGAATCCAACGGGTAGAAATTGCAACATATAGTCTTCACATCCGAACAAAATGAACGAATGCATTCCAATTGAAATGGTCACATATCCATAAACTGAGAAGCCACTTAGAATTTAGGTAGAAGAATAAATCAACAAGGTACGGAGCAAGAACAAATACTCGGTAAAGATCACCCAATCTCAAACCAAATATCCGTGGAAGAAGAACTAGAGCTACAAGAATTCCCACCTATGAAACTCCCGAACCTTTTCGGTTATGCAATCAGGTGTTGGGGATACAGGGGAAGCATAATATCTCACCCAAATCTAGCAAATCCTACATCCCGCTGTATCCATCCTTCAACACATAACCGAGAAAACTTCGGAAATCATCTACCTCAACCTTTGAAAAGCATCCGTTATACAAGTTATGGCAATACTCCCGAACTCCCGCCCCAGTACTGGGTGGCGTCGAGGTTATCTCACCAACAACTGCATAAAAGAGATTTTCGATGTCGGCGAACAAAACTCAGGTATTCCAGAACTGCAACGATAAAATTGTGATGACAACACCTCGGAGCTCAACTCCCCGGGACACTGCCACAACCCCTAAATGACAGGAGGCACCAAGAACAATGTTCTCGTCACAAATCGATCGGAACGATTCCAAGATACCCGCGTGATCCTAAATTTTTTTTAGTGAAATTTGAGAAGAGAAGAGTCAAAACTCTACATCAGGATGCCTTACCAGAGCGATGAAGGGACTGGGGAGTAAAAAGAATTCCTAAACTCTCCGATATATAATTCCTAAATGACTCAAAACATTTTTTTCTAGACTCAACATTGGCTGCTAAAAAATGATCAAGCAATGGGGGCTCCTAAGGTCGGGGATGGCTCTGATTACCAACTTGTAACGCCCTCGATGCGACTATATCTCCTACGTGTCGAAGCATGACTTAGAGGCATAACTGCATTGAAAGCAATGTCGCAAGTAAGGCAATCTTCACAACATCCCATGCAAATAGATAATAAAAGGGGAAGGTACATAGTTGGCTTACACACGCCACGTCAAACAAAGTACATAAATAGCATTAAATCATCCAATCACTCATGGCCCAACTATGGTGCCAAAATACAAGATCAACCCAACATGCGACACGGTCCCGATCGCCCCAACTGGGCACCACTACTGATCATCAGGGAAAGACACATAGTAACGTCGTGAGTCCTCGTCGAACTCCCACTTGAGCTCAAGCGCGTCATCTGGAATGGAGTCATCAAGCCCTGCATCTGGTTTGGAAGTAATCTGTGAGCCATAGGGACTCAGCAATCTCGCACCCTCGCGATCAAGACTATTTAAGCTTATAGGTAAGGCAAGGTAATATGTGGAGCTGCAGCCAGCGACTAGCATATATGGTGGCTAACCTGTTCGCAAAAGAGAGCGAGAAGAGAAGGCAAAGCGCGAACGAAGAACTGGAGAACATCCTGCGACAAGCATTACTCCAACACCGTGTTCACTTCCCGGACCCCGCCGAGAAGAGACCATCACGGTTACTCACACCGTTGATTCATTTTAATTAAGTTAAGGTTCAAGTTATCTACAACCGGACATTAACAAATTCCCATCTGCCCATAACCGCAGGCACGGCTTTCGAAAGTTCAAATCCCTACAGGGGAGTCCCAACTTAGCCCATGACAAGCTCTCACGGTCAACGAAGGATATACCTTCTCCCGAGACATTCTGATCAGACTCGACATCCTGGTTCTACAAGACAACTTCGACAATGGTAAAACAAGTCCAGCAACACCACCCGCTGTGCCGACAAATCCCAATAGGAGCTGCACATATCTCGTTCTCAGGGCACACCAGATAAGCTAAGCGTACGGGAGCCAACATAACCCAAGTTGCCAAGGGACGGCCCCGCACGGTGCTCTAGGTTGGACCAACGAATAGAGAAGCACTGGCCCGGGGGTTTAAAATAAAGATGACCCTTGAGTCCGTGAAACCCAAGGGAAAAAGGCTAGGTGGCAAATGGTAAAACCAAGGTTGGGCATTGCTGGAGGAGTTTTATTCAAGGTGGACTGTCAAGGGGTTCCCATTATCACCCAACCGCGTAAGGAACGCAAAATCCGGGAACATAACACCGATATGACGGAAACTAGGGCGGCAAGAGTGGAACAAAACACTAGGCGAGAGGCCGAGCCTTCCACCCTTTACCAAGTATATAGATGCATTAAGATAACAAGATAATATAATGATATCCCAAAAAGTAAACAATGTTCCAACAAGGCACGATCTCCAATCTTCACCTGCAACTAGCAACGCTATAAGAGGGGCTGAGCAAAGCGGTAACATAGCCAATCAACGGTTTGCTAGGACATGGTGGGTTAGAGGTTTGACATGGCAATTTGGGAGGCATGATAAGCAAGTGGTAGGCATCGTAGCATAGGCATAGCAAAAGAGCGAGCATCTAGCAAAGCAAAGATAGAAGTGATTTCGAGGGTATGATCATCTTGCCTGCAAAGTTGTCAGAGTTGACTGGATCCTCCAAAGCAAACTCAATGGGCTCCTCGTTAGCGAACTCGTCTCCCGGCTGTACCCAAACAAGAAAAACAAGCAAAAGGAACACAATCAACCACGTGCAAAGCTCGAACAACATGATGCAAACATGGTATGCTATGCGGGATGCGATATGGGAAGCATATGCAAGATTTGAAAAGGAATGAATGAACCTGGCCTCAACATGGAAATACAAGTGTGCCACTGGAAAGGTGAGGTAATTTCGGTTGAAATCAATATAAAGAACACCGGAATCGGAGACACGGTTTGGAAATGGCAAGCAATTCAAATATGGCACTGGTCTGCGATATACAGCAAGTAACCATCTAAATGCAACAAGATAATTATGCTACAGCACTCAAACATGGCAACAAAATACACTGCATGGATCCATTCATGATGCTGGACAAAAAATGAACACTGAGCTACGGCCAATTCATCCATTAACAGGTTCAAACAAGCATGGCAAAAGTGCAATTGGTAAACATATTTCAGACTTAGTGAAATTAACACTTGTCTGGAATTTCAGATCAGGTAGCACACTTTGGAGCAATAAATCTATATGCTACAGGAACTTAACATGGCAAATTAAGGCATGGCATGGAGCTACTCAAATAGGTTAACAAAAGTCCCTGAGTGACCTTGAGCCAAAAGGGATCAGAAAATACAATTGCAAGCATGTGAACATGGAAAAAACATAATCAGATCTCAGACTTACTGAAAAAACTGGAGCATGCAAATCAGATATCAAGTAGGCATGTTTACGAGCTCGATGCACTCGCTAAAGAGCAAGGCATGACAAACTAATCATACACCCATCAAGAATACACATTATATAAGCTAGACATGGAAAGAACAACAACATAGCATGCACGGATCAACAACAACATCCTCGGCAAAATTGCTAACAAGTAGACAATCTGCCCAGATTCACGAAATAGCGAAAGTAGAGCTCGATGGACTCAAGCTAGGTTGCTCCATAATTGCAAACAAAGACATGGATGGATAGAGCACTACAAGATTAACAAAACATCCTTACTGATCATCCTCAAAAGAGGCATGGATCACTAGGAAACAACATGAACATATGGCATATTGATAAAAACAGATCAAGGACTTAGTGGAATTTCTAAGTCCCTGAAATCAGCATTAATGAATGCACCACTTTGCAAGCTTGTACTAGTCACCACACACCTCACAAAACTACATGGATAGCACATCTGTAAATATGGCAAAGAATATAACAAAACACATGTAGAGCTCAGGGGCATATCATGAACACATTAATCATGGCAAAAATGACAAATAGCTATTTGGTGCAGCAGATCTGACAATTAACTCAAATAGCTCTCTTCCAACAGCATTTCGGGCAACAAGATAAACTCAAATGAAAATGATGCAATGCGATGAAATGATGTGCTCTCTGAGACGAACAATTT
This sequence comes from Triticum aestivum, assembly GCF_018294505.1. NCBI lineage: Eukaryota > Viridiplantae > Streptophyta > Magnoliopsida > Poales > Poaceae > Triticum > Triticum aestivum. The sequence goes on along the minus strand of NC_057800.1, from coordinate 313,142,353 downwards.
GATATGCTACACGCCCAAAACGGTGTACGGATACGGAGATAAAGCATGATGAATATGGCAAAATAATCTGGGACTTAGGAAAAAAATAAGTCAACCCTAGGGTTTACTATTCACCCGATCCAGATCCACTGTTCACCGACGAGATCCAAGGTCGCCGGCGAGGGCCTCCTACTCCGGCGAGGAAGGGACGTCGCTCCGGCGCAGGGGAGCCGGATCCGGCGAGAGGGAGGACGGGGGCGGCGACGGCGATCATCGGGCGCGGCCCCGGCGCGGCTTGGCGGCGGCAGACGGCGGAGGAGAAGCCCGCCGGAGCGAGGCGGCAGCAGGCCGGCGGCGGTCCGGCGCCAGCGCTGGGAGAGGAGAAGCGGCGCGGGGCGCTCGGGCGACGGCTGGCGGCTGGGCCGCGAGGGGCCCTCCCCGGGCCGAGCGGGCCGGCGGCGGGAGCAGTGCGGCGGCGACTCGTGGCGCGCTGTCACTGGCCGGGCGCGGCGGCGCGAAGCGTCCGGCCAGGGACGGGCATGTCTGGCGCGGCGCGATGCGATTTTTTTAGGGTTTCGGGGAGAGGAACCGTGAATTTCGGAGGAGGACCTATTTATAGGCATATAGGGAGCTAGGAGAGTCCAAATGAGGTGAGGTTTTCGGCCTCGCGATCGTGATCGAATGCTCTAGATGATGGAGAGGGTTTTGGTGGGTTTTGGGCCAAAATGGAAGGGTGTTGGGCTGCAACACACACGAGGCCTTCTTGGTCCCTCGGTTAACCATTGGAGCATCAAACGAAGTCCAAATGGTACGAAACTTGACAGGCGGTCTACCGGTAGTAAACCAGGGCCACTTGACAAGTCTCGGTCCAATCCGGAAATGTTTAACCCCCACACACGAAAGGAAGGTAGAAATGACCACCGGAGGAGATAGAAGCGCCGGAATGCAAAACGGACAACGGGGAAAATACTCAGATGCATGAGACGAACACGTATGCAAATGCAATGCACATGATGACATGATATGAGATGCATGACAACGACAACACACACAAAGACAAAAACCCGAACCCGAGAAAATAAAATAACTTAGCGCCAGAAACGACAAGAGTTGGAGTACATATTAGGTAAATCACATCCGGGGTGTTACACTTACTTTCGTGAGAAACTTTACGGAGCACAACTCAATTATCCCATCTATGACAAAGAGATATATGCTTTAGTCTGTGTTTTGCATGAATGGGAACATTACCTTCGTCCCCATGAGTTTATCATTCATATCGATCATGAGACTCTCAAGTATCTTATGGGACAAACCAAGTTGAACAAGCGTCATGCTAAATGGAGTGAATTTATTGAGTCTTTCCCTTATGTCATCAAGCACATCAAGGATAAAGAAAACATTGTAACGGATGCTCTTTCCCGCATATGCTTGCTTGTTACACAACTTGAGTTAGATGTCATAGGCTTTGAGCATATCAAAGACTTGTATGAGCATGATGCAACTTTTGCTACTCCTTATGCCAAGTGTTTGTCGAATACATCTTGGGAACGCTATTACATCAAAGATGGATATCTTATGAGAGCTAACAAACATTGCATCCCCGAGTCCTCTCTTCGTTTGTTGCTTTTGCAGGAATCTCATGGAGGAGGCTTAATGGGACATTTCGGACGTGACAAGACGTTCGCCACGCTCTCGAAGAACTACTTTTGGCCAAAGATGTTTTGGGACATCAATCGTTTCACCAACCGATGCTCTACATGTCGCAAAGCTAAGTCCAAAGCTCAATCTCATGGCCTCTATATGCCTCTACCAATACCATACCAACCATGGGATGACATTAGCATGGACTTTGTACTTGGTTTGCCTAGGACTCGAAATGGGAAAGATTCCATATTTTTCGTTGTGGACCGTTTCTCAAAAATGGCATATTTTATTCCTTGCAACAAGATAGACGATGCTTCACATGTTGCTAATCTCTTTTGTAGGGAAATATTGCGTCTCCATGGTGTGCGAAAGACTATCGTCTCAGACCGCGATGTCAAGTTCCTTAGCTACTTTTGGAAGACCCTATGCTCCAAGCTCGGAATCAAGCTACTCTTCTCCATTGCGTATCATCCTCAAACCGAGGCCAAACGGAGGTGACAAACCGCACACTCTCCGCTCTACTTCGAGTACTCATCAAGAAGAACATCAAGGAGTGGGAGGAGAGTCTACCCATCGCTGAATTCGCCTACAACCGAGCAAGACACTCAACAACCGGCAAGTCCCCTTTCGAGGTCATCTACGGATTCAACCCTTTGTCACCATTGGATATTCTCCCTCTACCACTCCAAGAGCGAATCAATTTGGACGCAAGTGCACGAGCGACCCATCTCAAAAGGTGCATGAAGATACAAGAAACACCATCGAGCGCCAAGTACAATGCCTTGGGACCAAGCTCAACGTCAACAAGCACCCTATGATATTCAACATAGGAGACCTCGTGTGGCTACACCTTTGCAAGGACCGCTTTCCCCAAGAACGCAAGTCCAAACTTCGACCACGCGCGGATGTACCATTCAAGGTGCTTGCATGCTACAACAACAACGCATACAAGATCGACATCCCTCGTGACAAGTACTCCGTGAGCGACATCTTCAACATCCAAGATCTCTCGCCCTACCATGGTGATGAGGATTTAGATCCGAGGATGGATCTTCCCCTAGGGAGGGGAGATGATGCGGAGCATCCCAAGATCATCCCCATGGACGCACCTACACCTCCAACGACACCACTTGAACCAATGACACGAGCCCGAGCCAAGGCTATCGAAGATAAGGTGAACTCACTCCTCTCCGAACTCTCACTCTGTATGCATGAGACATGGCTACTACCTAAGTCCGAGGTGTTGTGCATGATTAGGCACCAAGAGGGCCCTCCCGAAGATGCACATGAAGATGTACAAGTCCCCAAGTCCACGGATGAGGAGAACCAACGGAAGGAGCCAGGAGCATCTCCCAGGCCCCGGACATCTGGCCAAGGCCCCGGACATCCGGCCCCTGGAGTGTCATCCGCTACAGCAGCACAGCTACCGGAAGCTACAGGCCCCGGACATCCGGCCCCAGTAGCCCGGACATCCGGCCTCTCCAGAGCCCCCGGACATTCGGCCACCAGCCCGGAAATCCAGCCCCTCCGAACCCGAGAGCAACAAATGCCACCACTCTAGCCCGGACATCCAGCGTCGCCTGAAAGCCCGGGCATCCGGCCCGACCAGCCCGGACATCCGGCCTCCCCTATCTGCGCACAGTGAAGGGCCGAGGCCCGTGTATCCCTTCTCCCCCCCTAGACTATATATACTCCACCCCGTAGAACTTTCAAGGGTTAGCATTGGTTTAGCTCATTTTAGAGATAGAGAATTGCTCATCCACATCGGATGTACTCCACGAGAGAGACCGCGGCCTCTACGTAGAAGATCCCTTTGGATTCAAGACCTCCTTTTGGAGAAGAACTTCAAGACCTCCTCACGGAGAAGACCGGTTACCGTGTATCGTCCCTAGTTGATCGTGGATCATGTATCTTACTTTATGTACTCGAGGATCTAGCATATGTGTGACTATTTCTTGTTCGTTGAGTGATTCTCTCGTGTTTCCCCTCGTTTCCACCCTCAAGTTTCTCGTGTTCTTCGTGGGATCCGCTCCTTTCGTGAAAGATCGACCGATTAGGGTTCTACCAAGATGATGTAGATCACTAATGTGCACAAGTAACGTTGCCGACAATATTCAAATGGCTAGTCTCGATAGGCAAGTAACGCAAAATGGGCTAGGGGTTAACAATGCAATGGCAAGGGAATATACAATGGAGGGATACCACGATACCGAGATGATATGGAGGTTACCGTCCTAGGCGATGATGAGTGGCGGTGATCTTGGTGGAGATTTCAAGATGATGGTGACTCATCCCTAAGTAGCCGAAACACCTTAGGAAATGAAAAAACTACGAACTCAAAATCTCAAATGTCAAATGGTGGTATCGGAATGCGGTGGTGGTTGCGGAAGCTTAATAGGATTGCGAAAATGCAATGATGGGTTTTGTGAGTAGGAAATGCGGAAGTGGAGGGTAAGGTTGACTATACACAGTGTCGGAGTTGGAAGCACGGTCCCTAAGTAGCCGAAACACCTTAGGAGACACAACCCGGAACACTAACAAAATTGGGTTAAGTTGGGGTGGTGAAAGTGTATGGTGGGCAAGCCTATGTGGGAGTTATGGTGGTGGTGGTGGTTAATGAAGAAGCAATCATCCCTAAGTAGCCTAGACACCTTAGGAGACTCAAATCACAACTCAAACAACCACAAATGCTATAAGGAACAAAATTGGTTAGGTTGCGTAAGTCGGTGGTGGTTATGCGTAGGTTGTGGTGGAAGACCTAGGCAAAGATGCCAAATTTCCAAAACTTTGATGGAGTAAAATGGTTATGGTAGTATTTTTGTTGGAAGGGGGATGTCAAGAGCTTTTCAACGAGCTAAAGAACGCGAAAATCAGACTCCGGACTAATTAGTTATGGACAAAACGGTGAAACGGGCAAGGCTGAAATCCCAGGGGCCGGACATCCGGGGGTGGGGGGCAGATATCTGGGGGCTGATGTCCAGAACCGTGCGGATTTTATGCTCCAGGAGCTGGATGTCTGGCTTGGGGCCTGGATGTCCGGCCCGATGGCCCGGATGTCCGGCCTAAGGCCCGGAGGTCCGGCCCGACAATATCCATCAAGATCACCCTAATCGCCCGATCTTTCACGAAAGGAGCAGATGGACTCTGCTGGCAAGCTGTTGAGCCAATGTCGAGCTGGTCCTTTGAGTTTGAGTGGGAGGTATTTGATAGCGTGTAGGTCATCACCGCGGGCCATGTGGATGTGCAAGAGGAAATCCTCGATCCATACCGCATGATCTGTTGTGCCGTCGTATGATTCTATATTTACGGGTTTGAAACCCTCTGGGATTTGATGATCCATTACTTCGTATGTGAAGCATAAGGGATGTGCGGCGCCTCTATACTGGGCTATATCGCGACACAGCTCAAATGAGTCTTGCCCGTTGTGTTCAACCCGGCCGGACTTACTTTTACTGTATCCGGCGTGACGATTATCGTCTCGCATAGTGGCGCGCCCTCGTGATCCGTAGATCGATCTTCCATGTTTTGCTTTGTCCTCCAATATGTCTCGCAGGTCTGGCATATTTCCCCATGCCTTTTTATTTGAATGGCGTCGGGGTGCGGGCTGAGCTTTTGGCTGGAATGCCTCTCTGTCGCGGCCATGAGGTGGCCGGTCAGCCGCGTCATACGTCGGGGATGTAGGTTTCAGTGCTTCCTCCTCCAGTCGGGGTAGCAACCTGCACTTTGGGTAATTCTTGGAGGGGCGTTCGAGTTTATATTCCTCGGCTGCCAGGACTTCAGTCCATCTGTCAGCTAGCAAATCTTGATCAGCTTGAAGTTGTTGCTGCTTTTTCTTAAGGCTATTAGCCGTGGCTATAAGCCGGTGCTTGAAGCTCTCTTGTTCGATGGGATCCTCTGGCACGATGAATTCGTCATCGTCGAGGCTTGCCTCGTCTTCAGAGGGAGGCATGTAATTATCATCCTCCGCCTCTCCATCTGCCGCTCTCTCTGGCGGGCTGGCTTCTCCATCCTCCTGCCCTAAATCTTGCTGGAGGGGATTGTTGCCGTCTTCGGCACTGTCCGGAGTGCTATTATCTCCTGTGTCGGTATCACCGCTTTTGCCTTGGCGGGACTTAGAGCGGCGCCGCTGATGCCGGCGCTTGGGTTGCTTCTTGGAGGGGTCATCCTCCGTTGTCTCGCCTCCATTGCCTTCTTTGGGTGTGTCCACCATGTATATATCGTATGGTGAGGTGGCTATCCAGTGCCCTGTGGGTAGTGGTTCCTCTTCGTCTCCCGCATCGTCGTCCATACTGTCGATGTCTTCGGATTCGAAGTCAAGCATGTCGGTTAAGTCGTCAACAGTGGCTACTAAGTGGGTGGTGGGTGGGCCGCGAATTTCTTCGTCATCCGCATCCCAATCCTGCCGGACATAGTTCGGCCAGGATCCTCCTGACAAGGAGAGAGACCTTAATGAGTTCAGTATGTCGCCGAAGGGCGAGTGCTGAAAAATATCCGCGGAGGTAAACTCCTTGATCGGCGCCCAATCGGATTCGATAGGAACGGGCGCAGGCGGTTCAGAGTCCGTGGCCGGAGAAGGATCCGGCAGTTTGGCAACACGGCTCTCATGAAGGGTAAGGCCGATATTCGGCTCGATCGCCGCTGAGGATACGACCTCCGTGACGGGGTCTATCCACCCGTCCATGGATGGCGCAACTGGCTCCGAATTGAGGCTTGGAGCGGGTGTTGGTGCGATCTCCTGAATACGGTCCGATGGTAGAGCTAAATCATACTCATCGTGACCGCATGGCGCACAAGGCAGGGGCTCGAATCCATCAAAGATCAAGTCTCCGCGGATATCGGCCGTGTAATTTAAGCTTCCAAACCTGACCTGGTGGCCAGGGGCGTAACTTTCGATCTACTCCAGATGGCCAAGCGAGTTGGCCCATGGTGCGAAGCCACCAAACACAAAGATCTGTCCGGGGAGAAAAGTCTCACCCTGGACTGCATCGCTATTGATGATAGTAGGAGCCATCAAGCCTAACAGCGACGGCACAGAGGAACTCTCAATGAAAGCACCAATGTCGGTGCCAAAACCGGCAGATCTCGGGTAGGGGGTACCGAACTATGCGTCTAAGGCGGATGGTAACACGAGGCAGGGGACACGATGTTTTACCCAGGTTCGAGCCCTCTTGATGGAGGTAAAGCCCTACGTCCTGCTTGATTTATTCTTGATGATATGAGTATTACAAGAGTTGATCTACCACGAGATCGGAGAGGCTAAACCCTAGAAGCTAACCTATGGTATGATTGTATGTTGTCCTACGGACTAAAACCCTCCAGTTTATATAGACACCGGAGGGGGCTAGGGTTACACAAGGTCGGTTATAAAGGAGGAGATATACATATCTGTATTGCCTAGCTTTCCTTCCATGCCAAGTAGAGTCCTATCCGGACACGAGACGAAGTCTTCAATCTTGTATCTTCATAGTCCAACAGTCCGGCAAAAGGATATAATCTGGCTGTCCGGGTACCCCCTAATCCAGGACTCCCTCAAGGACCCAAGTAAATTCCCTCTCAGGAGTTTTTTAGGAGCAAGTGCTTGTAGTGAAGGATTACCTGGATGTATTTCCAGAGGAACTACCAGGCATGCCGCCAGATCGAGACATTGAGTTTTCGATAGAGCTGTTCCCAGGCACCGGACCAGTATCGAAGAGACCATACCGGATGCCCGCAAATGATCTGGAGGAGATTAAGAAGCAGATTAAGGAGTTATTGGAGAAAGGATACATTCGACAAAGTTCATCACCATGGGGAGCCCTAGTACTCTTGGTTGAGAAGAAGGATGGATCTTTGAGAATGGTTGTTGATTATCGTGCATTGAATGAAGTAACAATCAAGAACAAGTACCCAGTACCGATGATTAATGATTTGTTTGACCATCTGCAAGGAGCTAAAGTATTCTCCAAGATCGATCTGTGATCAGGATACCACCAGTGGAAGATCCGAGAATAGGATATACCTAAGACAACCTATTTCATGAGTATGATGAATAAGGTGTTCATGGAGTTTTTGGATGAGTTTGTAGTGGTGTTCATTGATGATATTTTGGTATACTCGAAGAATGAAGAGGAACAAAAGGAGCATTTGCGTTTAGTTCTCGAGAAGCTCAGGGAACGTCAGTTGTATGCTAAGTTCAGCAAATGTGAGTTTTGGTTGAAGGAAGTTGGATTCCTTGGACATGTTATATCAGGAGAAGGTATAGAAGTAGACCCTACCAAGGTTCAGTCAGTCACCGATTGGCTAGCACCCACCTCAGTAGGAGAAATTCACAGTTTTATGGGACTCGCGGGATACTATCGGAGATTCATTGAGAATTTTTCCAAGATTTCTAAGCCTATGACGGAGTTGTTGAAGAAGGACACCAAGTTCAAATGGACAGATGAATGTGAGGCAAGTTTTTAGGAGTTTAAGAAACGTTTGGTTACATCCCCAGTGTTGATTCTGCCGGATATACGCAAGGATTTCCATTTGTATTGCGACGCTTCTCACTTAGGACTTGGAGGTGTACTTATGCAAGGCGGTAAAGTTGTTTCATATGCCTCACGTCAGCTTCGACAGCATGAGTTGAATTATGCCACGCATGACTTGGAGTTAGGAGTTGTAGTTCATGCACTCAAGACCTGGAGACACTTTCTTATTGGAAATCGATGAGATGTGTACACGGGTCATAAGAGTTCGAAGTACATTTTCACACAGAAGGAGCTAAATCTCGGGCAAAGGAGATAGTTGGAGCTTATAAAGGATTGTGATATGAAGTTGCACTATCATTCAGGCAAGGCCAATGTCGTAGCAGACGCTTTGAGTAGGAAGAGTTATGCCAATACCCTCGTAAGCGGAGGATTACCAAAGGAGTTAGCCGAAGATCTCAGGGAGCTTCGTTTGGAGATAGTCCCGAGAGTTTTTGTCGCATCATTGGAGGTTCAGTTAACATTATTGGGAAAGATCCGAGAACCTCAGACGGATGACAAACAAATTGCTGTGATAAAGGAGAAAATGAGCAAAGGAAAACCAAAGGTTTTCATGAGGATGAGCACGACACTTTGTGGTTTGAGGACCATGTTTATGTACACAATAATGCAGAGATTAGGAAGTTAATACTCCAGGAAGCTCATGACTCGCCATACTCGATACACCCCGGAAACACCAAGATGTATTTGGATTTAAAGGAGCGTTTCTGGTGGACTGGTATGAAGAAGGATATCGCAGAGTATGTAGCCGTATGTGATGTATGTCAGAGAGTGAAGGCAGAACATCAGAAACTAGCAGGATTACTGCAGCCTATGTCGATACCCGAATGGAAGTGGGACAAGCATGTCATGGATTTCATCACCAGATTACCTAGGACCCGATCAAGATATGATTCTATTTGGGTAGTAGTGGATCATTTGACCAAAGTGGCCCACTTTATCCTAGTGAAAACCACCTATACAACTGCAAAGTTGGCCAAGATATATATGTCCAGGATCGTATGTCTGTATGGAGTTCCGAGGACCATAGTATCAGATAGCAGGACACAGTTTACTTCAAAGTTTTGGCATCAACTGCACCAGACTTTGGGTACTAGGCTAGAGTTCAATACAACCTTTCATCCGCAGACAGATGGACATACCGAGAGAGTCAATCAGATTCTGGAGGACATGTTGAGAGCTTGTGCGCTATATTATGGATCTAGTTGGGATGATAATTTGCCTTACACGAAGTTCTCATACAACAACAGTTACAAGCCAGTTTGAAGATGGAACCTTTGGAAGCCCTGTATGGAAGGAGGTGCAGGACACCGTTGATGTGGGATGAAGTTGGAGACCATTAGTTGTTTGGACCGGATTTGATCAAAGAATCCGAAGAAAAGGTTAAGTTGATTCACGATAGACTGAAGGTAGCTCAGTCTAGGCAGAAGAGTTACGCAGATTCAAAAAGCAAGGAGGTGTTCTATGAGATCAGAGACAGAGCATATCTTCGTGTGTCACCTCTCCGAGGAGTTAAATGTTTTGGAGTTAAGGGAAAGTTAACCTTGAGATTTGTAGGACCATGGTGAGTTTTGGAACGTATGGGAGAGGTTGCCTACAAGTTGGAATTACCTAAAGGATTGTCAGGAGTTCATGATGTGTTTCATGTTTCCTAGTTGAAGAATTGCCATGCAGATATGACTGATATTCCCAGAGAGATACAGTGCCCCTGGAAGCAATTCAGTTGGATAGTGATTTGACCTACGAGGAGAAACCTGTTAAGATTCTCGAGTTTGCCAGACGAGTTATGCGCAACAAGGTTATCAAGTTTTGTAAAGTTCAGTGGAGTCACCATACCGGGGATGAAGCCACCTAGGAACGAGAGGATGATCTACGTAAAGACCACCCACACCTATTTTCTATCCAACCCAAATCTCGATGGCGAGATTCATCCTAAGGGGGGTAGGTTTGTAACATCCCAAATTTTCAATTTGGAATGTTATACATAGGTCATCATATGCATATCATATCTTATTTGCTTTTCATTTGTGATCCTGGAAAATCCTAAGAAACTAAAGGACCCACGGAGAGAGTTGGGGATTTCACTATTTTCACATTTGAATTTTTCTCAAATTTGAAAAGAGGATCATTTTGGTTTTAATATTTTTCTCTTCGAAATATTTCCAATATCAAAATAAAGGAGAGGAGGTAAAATGACTTCTCCAAAATAAAATAAATATTGGAGGAAAATGTTAAAATCAAATAAATATTTTTTTGGATTTTATTGTTATTTTATTTGAATTAGAAAAAATATGCATTTTTCAAAATTGCATTTTTTGGCCAGAAAAATGTTCACTTTGTTCTAAATATTTTATTTAGACGGTGAAAATTGTTTTTGGCATTTTAGAATTTTTTATATATTTATTTAGGATTTTTCCTTCGGCGGAATTTATTTAAGAAACTCTCCCGGACCGAACTGGGTCACAGCCCAGCCGACCCGCTCATCGTGTCCGCGCCGGATTCCGGCAGGAGTCCGAGTCGCCGCCGCCGCGCTGCCCCCTCTCCCAGGTCGGACACCACGGGGGGGACCTTTAAAATCCGCCGCCCCAGGCCCCCTCTCGCCACCCATCGCCCAGCCGCCCGCCGCAGCAAGCCGCGGCCGCCGCTCACCGCCGTGTCCGTCGCCGCCTGTCGCAGCCCTACCGTCGCAGTGCCGCCGCCCTGCGTCGCCTCCCCGTGCCGCACTCCGCCACCGCGCCTCCGCCGAGGAGCCCCGCCGCAGCCCCGTAGCCCGCCTCGCCGGAATCTGGCCGCCGCCGTTGACTTCGTGGCCGCCAGTTTTTTTGTTTTATGTATAAACCGCTCAGTTTTTCTTTAAAACCCTAGATCGGTTTTTTATTAAGATCGGTTTTCGTCGATTTTCTTCGGTTAGGTTATTTTATGAACGTTCGTTCATTTGGTTCTGTTAACGAACGGTTTTGTTCGTTAGCCTCTGTTAGCGGATGTTCGTCCGATAGATTTTTCTTTTTCTGTTTTATTTTCTGCCAAGGACCTATCTGCAATTACTTTTATCACAGATTAGCCCCTGGTCTTCAAACCCTCGCAACTTTTTAGCCGTTCGTCCAAATCTAGTGAAAGCAACGCCAAAATCTTCGTCTCGAAGCCCTCTTTCCAGTTAATCAACTTTAGAATGGTTTTGACAATTTAAATTTTGGTTTCAAGAAGATTTGATTTGGAAGTTCTTTTGACCGTAGTTTCTGTTCCGTAGCTCCGATTTGATTGATTCCTTTTGCGAATCGAAGCTCTTCAGTTGAACTTTCAGATTGGATCTTCTTATTTGAGTTTTACCCTTGCATCTATGCTTGAGTGCTTATGTATGCTATTGTTTGTTTGCAATAGAAATTCCGGAGTGCGAAGCGTGCTACTACTAATCTCTAGGGTTTGCAGATCATCAGCAAGGCAAGTAACACTTCGATCATACTTTTTTATTAACTGGTTTTTATGCATTAGTTACAATCCTCGAACATTGAATTAGTAGGATCTTTTAACTTGTGGGTATTGGGAAGTAGATGATGAGGTAGAACCTATTGCCCTCTTATTATCAAACCCTTGGGAGTTACTTCTACGATATGCTTATATTGCTATGTTATGCTCGTGGACGTGGTTTCGTTTTAGTGATCCATGACAGATGTGAGATTGTTAATTAATGGTTAACTTAAGGTGGCTACTTAAATACACATCCGGGCGGATTGGCTGCGGGCACCTGGGGATATACCAGTGTTGTCCTTTGGTTCGCCACCCAGGCTCAAAGGGATCATAAGATTATTCATGCTAGAAACTTCCGTGTCTAGCCACAAGCTATTATGGGCTCTAGCATAGTTGAGTATGTTGCATGACCTCTTTCAGTGGTGGGAGAAGATGTAGGGTAAAGTAGGTGTAACTATCCACCCAGAGTAAAGAGTCAATGTTTCTGAAAGACTGTGTCTCGCTCATCCGTTTCTCAAACACCATGCAGTGTGAGAAATCCAAAAGAGGAGATCGAGTCTTGTGGGGAAAAGTGCACAAACCTCTGTAGAGTGTACAAACTAATCATGGTTAGCCGTGTCCCCGGTTATGGACATCTTGAGTATCTGGTTCTTGGATTATCATGTTGATCTCATCACTCTAAATTAATTTGTTAGGTTGTTAATTACTATTTAATTGGGATTGAGATGGGGTTACCATTCTCAATGTTTATCAACTACAATGATAGTTAAATAAAATATATTCCTTTGTTGTAGGAAAAAATTGGCTTTTCGCAAAATATTATAACCATAGAGCCTCCACCAGCCATATATGCATATAATGATAGCATTTACTTGTTCATTGTTGTATTGTGTTATCTTGCCAGCATATTCCATGTGCTGACCCATTTCGAGCTGCAACATATCATGTTGCAAACTTTTCAGACAAAGAGTAAGGTGCGCTAGGTCGTTTGTCATGCACTCAGCTATGCCGTTGGAGTTCATGGACTCTCTTTATCTTCCAAGCCTTCCGCTGTTATCTCATTTAGATGGCCTTAAGCCATATTATTGTATTAAGTTCTCACTTGACACTATCGATATAATAAGTGTGTGATTGCTATTCTGTTATAAATCCTTCGAAGTACTGTGTGTGTCAGCATTACCGATCCAGGGATGACACTTATGCACAGAGATTTGACTGTTTGAGGTCAGATCGCTACACACGAATAGTTCATAAATTATAGATACGTTGGATACATATCAATGCGGCGGTCGGTGGCGTGCCCGCATGTACCCATGCCAAGGGCAGGGGTGCACTATATATGGCAACTGGACGGAGGGTGGAGGCAGAGCATGGCTTCAGGTGGAGGTCAGGGCCGAGCATGTGGCTTGCTCCGGTACTAACTAGAAGGCAGGGAAGGCCTCTGGTGGTGGTAGTACACTGCAAAAAAATACACTTCCGTGATGATACGTGTTTGTCATAGTAGGTCACATTTTTGTCACGCATGTACATCCATGACGATTTTATGACAGAATCAAGATAGTCATACATGTGTTGTCGTAGAAGTGTTCCATGACAATACAAAAATTATCATCACGAAAGTGTCCACTTCCAGGACGATAAATGGCGTGTCATGGAAGTGCTTTTGTCAAGGGTAACTGAGACATGCCATCCATTGTAATGGGTCGCCGTTAAGCTATAGGGTTTCGGTTTGGATCCGATAACCCGTTAACAACCCGGACCAATGGGGGATTTTCCGCGTGTAAAATCATCATTGGCTGGAGGAAACACGTGCCAGCTCACTGTCAGGACATATGTCATCCACTCATTGGACCGAAGGCATGTATGATACGTAGGCACGTGGCACGGCCCAATAGAGGCCCATTCCGGTGAAAAGGTCGGCCCGTTTGACTTGGTCAAAAGGTAGCGGGTCAGCCCACGAAAAGCCTGTTAACGACATGTTTGCATATAGCCCATTTATAGCCCGCTAACTCAGGGCCCGTTACGGCCTATCTGAATTGGGCCTAGTAGCGTCATCTGGGCCGTCCAATATGATTCCAGCCTGTTTTAACTTCTGGTCCATGTATGTCCCATGACGTCTTTCGGCCCATATGAGGCCCTTTGTAACTCTTGGCCCATTAATGGCCCGTGGTGATACTGGCCTGTAATGAAGAGTGTATCACTTTATACCCATTAACGGCACATTATTCCATTGGGCCGTTTCCAGCCCATGTTATCTTTCGAACTTCTTAGGGCCCATTTATTCTTGGGCACATTTCCCGCATTCAGTTACTTAAGGCTCATTACTGTCCTTTTCTGCTTGTGGGCCAAATTCAGCCTGTGGTTACAGTCGGCCTGTTTGTGGCCCGTTAATCTGTTGGGCTGTTTTCATAGCGTCATCAAATACGGTCGATTAACGACGACCCATTATGGTCGGCCCATGAACTGATGATTCTAACTCTAGCCCGTTTACGGCCCATAAAGTGGTCTGTTATTGGCCCATGTTTGGCCAATTGATCATATGGCCCGTAGAAGGCCCGTTGATGATACGGCCCATAGAAGGCCCATTATTTCTATGGCCCATAGAAGGACCATTGTTTCTACGGCACATAGAAGGCCCATTGTTTCTATGGCACGTAGGAGGCCCAGGGTCACTACAATAAATATGTAGCCCATGGTTATTGTGGCCTAGTTTTAAAAAATAGGTTATTGCGGCCACTAGCAAACCACGGAAAAAGAACTGCATTGTCTACACGCAAACAAATAAACAAGACAACAAGGAAATAAATAAGAAAGCAGCTTACGCTAGGCTATCATGACTATTACACATATTACATCCACTGGGCATCAAAGTTTGCCACCAATGCAAATATAGGTAACAAAGCAGCACATCACATACACTGGTTGTCAAAGTTGGCGACCAGTGCAAATAAACACCGCAGCAAAACAAGTCCAGAACTGAAACCAGTTCAGACGAGCTCAAGAAACAATATCCTGGGTACCCATAATGCTGGCAAGATTCTTAGCAAGCTTATTAACTTTCTCTCGTTTGGCGCTTAAATCCTCCAGCGCTTGCTGTTGCACCAGAAAGTATGCATCTGAATTCTGTAGGGACTTCCTCAGTCCTTCGGCTTCCTGTTGCATAACATCTGATCGATTTCTTTCAACTTGAAGTTGTGACTCAAGAAGATGAACTGATTCAGGCAGCGAGTTCGGAGAGCTGGTGCCAGCTGTAGTAGCCAGTAACTCGAACACTACATCAAGGCAGGACTTTGGGGTTGTCTCAGTGTCTTCAATATAGTTTTTATCAGCTTTCTTGGAGACCAACAGGGATGTCTCGCTATCTTGAACCTTATATGCATTACTTCCTTTACCATTGCATAACGGGGTACTCTTCTCCAATATTTAATCCGCATTCTAAAAGAGAAACAAACAGACACATCACAGGTTTACCATGTTGTATATGAAACTCATTTTGGTAAACCAGTTCAGTAGTAAGATGGACAGGATAACAACATGAAACAAACATATATCTATGTAGTATGGTCCCTGTATGGTGTCAGGACCCCGACTCGATGTCACATCGATCTAGCTGGTAACACCTCATATCACTTTGCGGCCTCACGCACGGTATCCCCACGGGTGTCGTCTTACCTTTTTCCCGGGACCGTTTGCGCCTTTTGGCTCACGTATATGATAGTGTCGCTAGCATCCATATGATAAAGAGCCCGGGCTGACATGACTAGTCGTAAACCCAAAGTGGCACAGACTTACAGGGACAGGCATCCATGACCCAGCTTCGAACGTGTCGGTCATCAGCAAGTGGGTCCGGGCTGTAGCACTGGGCTAGCAGGACTCCGGTAAACCGGGCTGTAGCGGGCTAACAGGACTCCGGTACTCAAAGCGTGACATTTCCCCGAAGGGACAGACACAGGAACGAAGGACACATGCCGGCCAGCCTAAGTGTTCCAGAGCAGTAGCAAGCTACCATGGCTCAGCGGTAACACTAGGAGACATTTCCCGGTAAGAGAGGCTACTAAAGATAAACAACTAGATAGTCAGATCCCACACATACCAAGCATTTCAATCATACACACAATATGCTCGATATGTGCAAATACAACGAAGCATCACAACATGACTCTACGACACAAGTACTTTATTTAAGGCTCAGTGAGCCATACATAACATACACACAAAGGTACGGGTCTCACGACCCAACATACAAGTCATACAGTCATACAAGCCAACAGCGGAAGTAACTTGTCTGAGTACAGACAACTAGTAAAATAAAAGAGGCTTGGAAAGCCTGGCTATACTATGTGGTCCTTCACAAGCTCAGGGTCACCACCTGGGTCTTTAGCCTACTCGTTGATGTCAACGTCTACATAGAACCCATCAGAAGGGGTTGCAGCGTCTTCTGTAAAAATGTAGATTATAGCAACATGAGTACAAAGGTACTCAGCAAGACTTACATCAGATCCTACATACATGCATAGTATCAAGAAGGGTTGGTGGAGTTATTGCAGCAAGCCAGCTTTGACTCTTGGCTAGACTATCCTACGATACTCCATTTGAAACAGTTTTGCGCACACGAGTCCACTATTCACCACTTCAATACACTACCGAGGATCCACCTCCGTCTTCCTACGGAAGAGCCATCCTCGGCACTCACACTTATCTTGAGGCTTTTATCAGTTTCCATTTACTTGTCTATGAACTGTATAGGCAACCAAGTAGTCCTTTACCGCGGACGCGGCTATTCGAATAGATCATGTTAACCCTGCAGGGAGTACTTCTTCATACACGCTCTCACCACTTACCGTCGTTTACACGACGTGTACTCGGCAACCTTCAAGCGGAAGCCCAACGTGGGTGTCGGCCACGACCTACCTAATCACCTAAGCCTCCAGTCCAGGTTTATCGCCTATTCAGGTTCCATCCGCAGGGAGTCCGGCCGAGGTTTCCCATACGGCCCCGAACGATGTGAACAGGGTTCCCGAGATACCTAACGGGTATTCGGTACACCATGCCACGTACCTACCGCATCACAGCCCACCCCTACGGTCAGCGATGTCCACGGCCTCCAGTAGGCTACAAACACCAGAAACTACTTGCAACTCCTGGACGGAGAACTAGGGTGAATAAGAAGTCGAGAGGGTCCATTGGTTTCGGGCCCAATGCATGGTAGTAGCTGAATCTTAAATCACACATACAGATCTCAGTGCTTAAGGTCGGCTTCAATGAAACAACCCACCATGTACTCCTACATGGCCTCTCATCGATACCTTTACCAAATCGTGTTCACCACACCACTCTCATTACCGACATAATCATTTCACTCTAGCCCATCACCCAGATGAACCAGACCTGACACGACTCTAAGCATAGCAGGCATAGCAAGGTAGGAACAACACATACATAGGGCTCAATCAACTCCTACACATGCTAGTGGGTTTCATCTAGTTACTGTGGCAATGACAGGTCATGCAGAGGAAATGGGTTCAACTACCGTAGCACACAGCAGTTTGAATCGCGTTGTCTTAATGCAGTAAAAGAGAGCAGGAGCGAGAACATGGGATTGTATCGATATGATCAAATGGTTGGTTGCTTGCCTGATGGTTCGTTGCACGGATACGGTTCTTCGTTAGGGTAGTCACGGTACTCCTCGGGGACAGATCCTGTCGCAAAGGATAACGATACACAGGCATCACCAAACAATGTGCAACAATATGATGCATGCATGAAACATGGCAATATGAGTGTGTTGGGCTAATGCAACTAAAGCCAGAAGTGTTTGAGCAAATTTGAATCAAAGATTCAAATTCCAAATTCAAATATGGCCTTTTAAAGTGCCTTTTCTTGTTCTGTTTAAAACATCAATTTAACTTGTTTGATCATGCATGAAAATAGTACAGATGGATAGATTGGATTTTTCTGATCATTTTTCATATATAATTTGTCCAATTTGAAGTTACAGAATAAAAGTTATGAATTTTTGAAGTTTAATTAATATTCTGGAATTTCCTGATTTAATTTAAATCCAGAAATATCATTTACTGCGTCAGCCTGACGTCACGGTGACATCAGCAGGTCAACAGGGCTGGCTCGGGTCAAACCTGACATGTGGGGTCCACACGTCAGTGACACAGGGGCTAATCCCGTGTTGACCCGGGCTGGTTAGCTTTGACTAAGCCCTGGGGCCCACTTGTCAGCGTCAGTAGGTGGTGGGTTAGTGGCTAATTAACTAGGCCACGTCAGCTCGCCGGAGTTCTGGCCGGCGGCGACCATCAGTGCGGTGGCGATAGTGGTTTTGGTCGTTTCGGCCACCAAATGAACCGCGGAGGCCTCCGGAGTGAAGCTGAGGACGACCCGCGGCTCTTGGCGGAGTCCGTTGGGGTCGGGGTGGCCGGAGTCGACGGCGGCGAGCTCGGTTGCGGCCGCCGGGGTTCGGTCGTGCACGGGAAGGGTGTTGCAGGGGGTTTGGGGTAGCGTTGGTGCGTGCTACGTGCTCCTAGTGAGATGTGGAGCACGATGGTGAGCTCGGTTGGGCGCTACGGCGACCGTGGCCACGACGGCGACATCGCCGGCGGCGTGAAGCTTTCGGCCGCGGTGGGGCTAGGGCCTAGGGGTCGGGAGAGAGCAGGGAAGAAGGGGGAAACGGTGGCGTAGCTCACCGCGGTTGCAGTGGGCATCGAAACGGGCTCGGGGACGCGCTGGAGACGGCGAATTCGTCGGCGACGGTGATCGGAGCCCGAAGAGGGGAACGGCGACGTGGCGGCGATGCAGGGCTTCCGGGGACTCGTGGAGCGGTGGGGAGGAAGAGGGAGTCGAGGCGGAGCTCCTGAGCTGGTCGGGGGAGCGAGGGGTGGTCGGGGACGGTGGCTAAGGCGAACGGCGGCGACGGTGAGCTTCGGCCGTGAGAGAGAGAGAGCGAGGGAGAGCTGGGGGAGAGTGAATGGGGTGTCGGCGAGGTCGGGGCGACGACCAGAAGACGATCCACGCGGCGCAACGGCGACCAGGGCGATGCAGAGAGGCTGGGTGGTGCGTGGCGAGCTCGGGCGCGCCATGCTCACCTCCCTGCCTGCTCTGGCGAGGGGAAGCAGCTGGCTGGCACGGGCCAGCACAGTGCTGGGCCGGCTGGGCTGGGCCGCACAGGGAGGAGCCCAGGTAAGCTTCTCCCTTTATTTATTTTCTGTTTTCTGTTTTATTTAATATATCTGCAACTTTGTTGAATTAAATAAAATACCTAGGCAACTCCAAAAATCACCAAACTACTCCTGGCTCATAGTTGGATTATTTCCAACATGAAACATTTTAGTTTGGAGATATTTGAGCATTTAAATATTTCATATTATTTTAAATGCCCAAATTCAAATAGCTATGATTTAATTCAAAACCCTAGGATGGCCTAGGAAAATGTGCACCACTTTTGGCAGAGGTTCTGAACCAAGGCAAAAATGATGGGCATTTTAGAAGGGCATTTCAGGTTCATTGAAAATTATTTTAGTAAACCCTAGTTGGTTTCAGAGGGGACTGGGGGTTCTGTCATCCCCATTTCAAGTTTCTGATGAAAGAGTAAACATGATGCAGCACTCTAATGCATGACTAGCTAGGGTGTGACAACTCACCCCCACTCAAAAGAATCTCGTCCCGAGATTTGGGTTCCTCCGAGAAGAAGGCGGGGTATTCAAGTCGAAGACGATCCTCCCTTTCCCAAGTTGCTTCATCTTCAGAATGGTGCGACCATTGAACCTTGAGAAACTTGATATTATGACGTCGGGTGGTACGCTCGGCTTGATCGAGGATACGAATGGGGTACTCCCGATATGTAAGATTATCTTGGAGATCAAGCGTTTCGTGGTCCACTTCACGGATAGGATCCGAGAAGCAACGTCTGAGTTGAGAAACGTGGAAGACATCGTGAACTATGGATAGGTGCGGAGGTAGTTCCAATTGGTAGGCAACTTCTCCTCGTTTGGCAAGAATGCGAAAAGGTCCAATGTAACGAGGAGCCAATTTGCCTTTGATACCGAAGCGATGGGTTCCCTTCAGAGGGGTGACCCGAAGATAAGCCTTCTCGTCAACCTCGAAAGTCATAGCCTTATGTTTTCGGTCATATTGACTCTTTTGACGAGATTGGGCTGTTTTCAACTTCTCACGAACGATACGAACTTGTTCTTCTGCTTCCTGAATCATATCCGGGCCAAAGAATTGTCTTTCCCCGGTTTCTGACCAGTTAAGGGGTGTTCGACATCGTCGTCCATAGAGAACTTCAAAAGGGGCTTTACCCAAGCTAGATTGATAGCTGTTGTTGTAAGCGAATTCGGCAAATGGAAGGCACTTCTCCCAGTCCATTCCGAAAGAGATAACAGAGGCTCGAAGCATGTCTTCTAGAATTTGGTTGACGCGTTCCACTTGACCACTTGACTGAGGGTGGAAAGCGGTGCTAAAGGAGAGACGAGTTCCCATAGCATTTTGGAAACTTTCCCAAAATCGAGAGGTGAAAAGACTTCCTCGATCCGAATTGATTTCCAAAGGAACACCATGGAGGGACACTATTCGGGAGATGTATAAGTCTGCCAGTTGGCTAGCGGTTATACTCTCACGAACAGGTAAGAAATGAGCTACTTTGGAAAGACGATCGACCACGACGAAAATAGCATTATTCCCTCTTTTGGTTCTGGGAAAACCGGTAATGAAATCCATACCAATTTTATCCCATTTCCATTCAGGAATAGCTAAGGGTTGAAGGGTGCCAGCAGGCCGTTGATGCTCTGCTTTTACACGACGACAGACGTCGCAATTTGCAATATACTGAGCAATTTCTCTCTTCATCCTAGTCCACCAGAACCTCTGGCGTAGGTCCTGATACATTTTTGTGCTACCGGGATGAATGGTGAGAGGAGATTCATGAGCTTCCTTAAGGATCAATCGCCTCAGGTTACGCACCTTGGGAACCACTAGTCGATCCCCGAAGTATACGACTCCTTGATCATTAACGGAGAAGCAATTCGCAATTCCCTTCTGAATGTTTCTCTTGATGCGGGAGATTCCCGGATCTACCTTCTGTGCTTTGATAATTTGATCCGTAAGGGTAGGTTTTGCCACCAAGGTGGAGAGAAAACCTTGAGGAACAATGTGAAGGTTAAGCTTTCGAAATTCCTCATGGAGAAGCGGTTGACTTCGTTGTAACATCAGGTTGTTACAATAAGATTTACGACTTAGCGCATCAGCCATGACGTTGGCTTTCCCTGGGGTATAGGTTATCCCTAAGTCGAAGTCTGTGATCAATTCAACCCAACGTCTTTGCCTGAGATTCAGATCCGGTTGGGTGAAGATGTACTTCAGACTTTGGTGATCAGTGAATATTTCGCAACGATTACCGAGGAGGTAATGTCGCCAGGTCTTAAGTGCATAGACTACGGCTGCAAGTTCTAAATCATGAGTAGGATAATTCTCCTCATGTGGGTGCAATTGCCGTGAAGCGTAAGCAATTACGTGTCGATCTTGCATAAGAATGCAACCTAGTCCTTGTCGCGAGGCGTCGCAGTAGATAACAAAGTCCTTGGAGAAGTCTGGCGGTACCAGCACGGGAGCAGAGGTCAGGCGTCTTTTCAGTTCCTGAAAGCTGTGCTCACATTGTGGAGTCCATTCGAACTTCTTATCTTTCTTGAGGAGTTCGGTTAGAGGTTTGGCAACCTTGGAGAAGTTCTCGACAAAGCGACGGCAATAGCTCGCTAAGCCTAGAAAACTCCGAACTTGCTTGACCGATTCGGGTGGAGTCCAATCAAGGACGGCTTGAACTCGCTCAGGGTTAACAGCAATACCTTTACCAGATATTACATGACCCAGATAGGTCACTTCTGATAACCAGAATTCACATTTAGAAAATTTGGCATAAAGGCGATGCTCTCGAAGTTTCTTCAACACTAGCCTTAGATGTTCGGCATGTTCTTCCTCGTTCTTGGAGTAGATGAGTATATCATCGAGATAAACTACGACGAATTTATCCAAATACTCCATGAAGATTGAGTTCATTAACCGAGAAAAAGTGGCTGGAGCGTTGGTTAATCCGAAGGACATGACGGTGTACTCGTATTGGCCATAACGAGTAACAAAGGCCGTTTTAGGAATGTCCCCGTTTCTGATTTTGATTTGATGGTAGCCCAACCTCAAATCCATCTTAGAGAAGACTGAGGATCCAGCGAGCTGATCATACAGGTCGTTGATCCTGGGAAGTGGATATTTGTTCTTGATTGTGACCAAATTGACAGGTCGGTAATCTACAACCATCCGGTCCGTACCATCTTCTTCTTGACGAATAGGACGGGGCAAGCCCACGGAGATGAGCTAGGTCGGATGAAACCCTTTTTCAAGGATTCATCGAGTTGTTTCTTAAGCTCGGCTAGTTCTAGGGGTGCCATTTTGTAAGGTCTTCTAGCAATCGGAACGGTTCCGGGGATGAGGTCTATTACGAACTCAACATCCCTGTCAGGTGGAACACCTGGCAATTCCTCTGGAAAGACATCCGGAAAGTCACGGACTACCGGAAACGTCCTCAAGGTCTGGCAAAGGGCTGGCGTTAAGAGAATATAATTGTCGCTTGGCTATTCGAGTCAAAACATTGACTATCTTCCCCGAAGGATGGGTGAGTTGAACGGTCCTAGAGAAGCAATCAATTTTGGCTTGATGAGCTGACATCCAGTCCATACCCAAAATGATATTAATATCTGAAGATTTAAGGGCTATCAAAGATGCGAGGAAAACAAGTCTATCGACTTGGATTTCATTTCCATGGCTTACTCTAGAAGTTTGCCATTTGGATCCCGGAGTTTGAATTACCATGGAGGATGGCAAGTCACAGAATGCAACGTTATGCAAACGAGCATAATTTTCAGATATAAAAGAATGAGAGGCTCCTGTATCGAAAAGAACAGATGCCGGGTGGCAATTAACAAGAAGCGTACCGAGAACGACGTTGGGATCTTCTTGAGCTTCTTCGGCAGAGATACAATTGACATGGCCACGTGAAGCGGTGACCGGTTTAGCGTGGAATACTTTCCCTGTCGGCTTGCCACGGCCAACAGCTTTAGCAGATTGATTGGGGTTGGTCTGGGGGCACTCACGCATATAGTGACCAGATTCCCCACACTTGAAACAAGTCACGGAACTGGTACGTGGAGGAGCATTATTGGTTGGACCCCCATAGGGCTTGGCTGGAGCAGACTGTTGAGCGGGGCGAGGCGCCTGGAAAGATGGCCTCGGTGTGAACCTGGGTGGCAGGGCGGTGTTGGGTACCCACACGCGGCGCTTCTGAGGACCAGCACCGGATGAGGAACCCATGTCACGTCCATGCTTGCGTGTTGCGTCATAGTCAGTCTGACCAGTTTCAGCACTGATGGCTTTGTTGACAAGTTTCGAAAAGGATGTGCACTCATGCAGACGGAGGTCGCGGCGAAGCTCAGGACTAAGGCCCTTACGGAACCTTGCTTGCTTCTTGGCGTCAGTAGAAACTTCCTCGGTTGCATATCGTGCAAGATTACCAAACTCCCTGCTATAGACATCCACAGAAAGTCGGCCTTGGGTGAAATTGCAAAATTCTTCACGCTTACGGTCCATGAGACCCTCCGGAATGTGATGTTCACGGAAAGCCTCACTGAACTCAGCCCAAGTTGTGACATGGCCCGCTGGGCGCATAGCTCCATAATTCTCCCACCATAGACTGGCGGGGCCTTCAAGATGATATGCAGCAAAGGTGACCTTGTCAGCCTCCGCTACCAGCGCGGAACGCAGTTTGTGAGAGATACTGCGAAGCCAGTCATCAGCGTCGAGAGGCTCGACGGAGTGGTGGAACGTGGGTGGATGCAATTTGATAAAATCACTGAGTGACACCACGTTAGCCCTCTGATGGTGTGCTGTATTCTGTTCAATACGCTCCAACAAACGGTTTGTCTCCCGCTTGTTTCTCTCAGCTTCCATCATAACCTCGGCTAGTGAAGGAGGTTGAGGCAGATGTTCATTCTGGCTTCACTGCCTTCGGCCTGCTCTTGGGAAGCAGGGTTAGCGCGCGTGTTGACCATCCTAGGTAAACAAGACAATGATTTAGTCAGAATGATAAAATTCCGACATAGGATACATAATGTAAGGAATAACTCGGAATGCAAGATGATCATCCGTATGACATGGTAGATACAGAAACTGCTTCTTTATTCCATCGTCATACACACCATACAGGTTTAGTACAAGACCAAGCAAAGTACTAATACGGTGAAAAGAGGATTACATCTCATCGGAGGCATCCCAAGCTCCTATACATTATTTTTCTACATCTCCGGAAAGAGTACAAACTAGGTCATATCCCACGAGTCACGCAGGACGATAGACGACACAGCTAGTGCGAACTAGTGATACTACTACTAACTCAGACCGATCCGTAGTAGTCCTCGTAGAAGTCACCTCCATAGCCTGGAAGCTCAACATGTTCATCCGGAAACAGACGATCTCGCGGAGCTTGTGGACCATAGGGGCTAGGATGAGGCCTTGGACCAACAAACGGTGGCCTGCGGGGACCGCGAGGTGGGGTGATGCCTCCTACATCACGCCAAACCATCACGTCCGGCAGAGCAGATCTCACAGGATAGAGATCGCGCATATCTGAATATCCAGCTTGCACCGCCGGTGCGAACCGAGTCAAAGTGGCCCAGTGGTCAGCACGGGTATTGAAGAGCTCTAACCTTAAGGCCCGATTTTCACGGTCCTTATCCTCGAGCATCTCAGCAGTGGTGCGAGTCCGTGAATCCTCCTGAGTGGAGTCAGCATAGATAGCCTGGAGATATCCTTGTGCTCCCGGAAGTGATCCTGGCATATACCGGAAGTCAGAGTCCCGAAATAACCCAGATCTGACTCGCATAATGGTCATCATAGAGTAGGCGGCATCCTGCACAGCCATCTCGATAGTAACCCCGAGTCCATAGGAGCAGTGAAGAGGCTCAGTGGATCCAGGATAAGATGGAAATATCCTGACAGTGCAGAGATACTGGCTTTGATTAAAGTCTCGGAATTGCTCTTCGACCGTGTACTCAGGATACCAGCGGTATCCAGCCTCAGTCATTACCCTGACCAACTTAGCAGTATGGCCGGGTACATCTAGGCATCGAGTCAGGCGAACCACTTGATTGAGGTCGCGAGTGGCCATCTGAAAGCATAATCATAATGCAAAGGCATTAGAATTTCTAGCAAAATTTCGGCAGCATAACAGCTGTAAATGCTCAAAAAGGATATTGAGACATTTGACAAAGGATTTCGTACACACTCAACATCATCATATCAAGTTCTTGAAACCATTCCTACAACATAATGTGGTAGTAGAACTGAACTAGGCTTGTAACCATCAAACTTATAAGGTACTACTGATTAGTAACACGTGATCCTGATAGAGAGAACAGATCCTAATTCCTTAACCCCCGGTGGAAGAATGGACTGACTCAGATCAGAAAGTCATAAGGTATAAGGAGTAAAAAGAGCCTTACGTTCCAACCCACAAACAATTCCCCTACATATAACTAAAGAATTTCTAGACTCAACATCGACCAGTTTGGCTTGGAGAACCTACAGGCAGTCCGGCTCTGATGCCAACGCTGTCAGGACCCCGACTCGATGTCACATCGATCTAGCTGGTAACACCTCATATCACTTTGCGGCCTCACGCACGGTATCCCCACGGGTGTCGTCTTACCTTTTCCCGGGACCGTTTGCGCCTTTTGGCTCACGTATATGATAGTGTCGCTAGCATCCATATGATAAAGAGCCCGGGCTGACATGACTAGTCGTAAACCCAAAGTGGCACAGACTTACAGGGACAGGCATCCATGACCCAGCTTCGAACGTGTCGGTCATCAGCAAGTGGGTCCGGGCTGTAGCACTGGGCTAGCAGGACTCCGGTAAACCGGGCTGTAGCGGGCTAACAGGACTCCGGTACTCAAAGCGTGACATTTCCCCGAAGGGACAGACACAGGAACGAAGAAGGACACATGCCGGCCAGCCTAAGTGTTCCAGAGCAGTAGCAAGCTACCATGGCTCAGCGGTAACACTAGGAGACATTTCCCGGTAAGAGAGGCTACTAAAGATAAACAACTAGATAGTCAGATCCCACACATACCAAGCATTTCAATCATACACACAATATGCTCGATATGTGCAAATACAACGAAGCATCACAACATGACTCTACGACACAAGTACTTTATTTAAGGCTCAGTGAGCCATACATAACATACACACAAAGGTACGGGTCTCACGACCCAACATACAAGTCATACAGTCATACAAGCCAACAGCGGAAGTAACTTGTCTGAGTACAGACAACTAGTAAAATAAAAGAGGCTTGGAAAGCCTGGCTATACTATGTGGTCCTTCACAAGCTCAGGGTCACCACCTGGGTCTTTAGCCTACTCGTTGATGTCAACGTCTACATAGAACCCATCAGAAGGGGTTGCAGCGTCTTCTGTAAAAATGTAGATTATAGCAACATGAGTACAAAGGTACTCAGCAAGACTTACATCAGATCCTACATACATGCATAGTATCAAGAAGGGTTGGTGGAGTTATTGCAGCAAGCCAGCTTTGACTCTTGGCTAGACTATCCTACGATACTCCATTTGAAACAGTTTTGCGCACACGAGTCCACTATTCACCACTTCAATACACTACCGAGGATCCACCTCCGTCTTCCTACGGAAGAGCCATCCTCGGCACTCACACTTATCTTGAGGCTTTTATCAGTTTCCATTTACTTGTCTATGAACTGTATAGGCAACCAAGTAGTCCTTTACCGCGGACGCGGCTATTCGAATAGATCATGTTAACCCTGCAGGGAGTACTTCTTCATACACGCTCTCACCACTTACCGTCGTTTACACGACATGTACTCGGCAACCTTCAAGCGGAAGCCCAACGTGGGTGTCGGCCACGACCTACCTAATCACCTAAGCCTCCAGTCCAGGTTTATCGCCTATTCAGGTTCCATCCGCAGGGAGTCCGGCCGAGGTTTCCCATACGGCCCCGAACGATGTGAACAGGGTTCCCGAGATACCTAACGGGTATTCGGTACACCGTGCCACGTACCTACCGCATCACAGCCCACCCCTACGGTCAGCGCTGTCCACGGCCTCCAGTAGGCTACAAACACCAGAAACTACTTGCAACTCCTGGACGGAGAACTAGGGTGAATAAGAAGTCGAGAGGGTCCATTGGTTTCGGGCCCAATGCATGGTAGTAGCTGATTCTTAAATCACACATACAGATCTCAGTGCTTAAGGTCGGCTTCAATGAAACAACCCACCATGTACTCCTACATGGCCTCTCATCGATACCTTTACCAAATCGTGTTCACCACACCACTCTCATTACCGACATAATCATTTCACTCTAGCCCATCACCCAGATGAACCAGACCTGACACGACTCTAAGCATAGCAGGCATAGCAAGGTAGGAACAACACATACATAGGGCTCAATCAACTCCTACACATGCTAGTGGGTTTCATCTAGTTACTGTGGCAATGACAGGTCATGCAGAGGAAATGGGTTCAACTACCGTAGCACACAGCAGTTTGAATCGCGTTGTCTTAATGCAGTAAAAGAGAGCAGGAGCGAGAACATGGGATTGTATCGATATGATCAAATGGTTGGTTGCTTGCCTGATGGTTCGTTGCACGGATACGGTTCTTCGTTAGGGTAGTCACGGTACTCCTCGGGGACAGATCCTGTCGCAAAGGATAACGATACACAGGCATCACCAAACAATGTGCAACAATATGATGCATGCATGAAACATGGCAATATGAGTGTGTTGGGCTAATGCAACTAAAGCCAGAAGTGTTTGAGCAAATTTGAATCAAAGATTCAAATTCCAAATTCAAATATGGCCTTTTAAAGTGCCTTTTCTTGTTCTGTTTAAAACATCAATTTAACTTGTTTGATCATGCATGAAAATAGTACAGATGGATAGATTGGATTTTTCTGATCATTTTTCATATATAATTTGTCCAATTTGGAGTTACAGAATAAAAGTTATGAATTTTTGAAGTTTAATTAATATTCTGGAATTTCCTGATTTAATTTAAATCCAGAAATATCATTTACTGCGTCAGCCTGACGTCACGGTGACATCAGCAGGTCAACAGGGCTGGCTCGGGTCAAACCTGACGTGTGGGGTCCACACGTCAGTGACACAGGGGCTAATCCCGTGTTGACCCGGGCTGGTTAGCTTTGACTAAGCCCTGGGGCCCACTTGTCAGCGTCAGTAGGTGGTGGGTTAGTGGCTAATTAACTAGGCCACGTCAGCTCGCCGGAGTTCTGGCCGGCGGCGACCATCAGTGCGGTGGCGATAGTGGTTTTGGTCATTTCGGCCACCAAATGAACCGCGGAGGCCTCCGGAGTGAAGCTGAGGACGACCCGCGGCTCTTGGCGGAGTCCGTTGGGGTCGGGGTGGCCGGAGTCGACGGCGGCGAGCTCGGTTGCGGCCGTCGGGGTTCGGTCGTGCACGGGAAGGGTGTTGCAGGGGGTTTGGGGTAGCGTTGGTGCGTGCTACGTGCTCCTAGTGAGATGTGGAGCACGATGGTGAGCTCGGTTGGGCGCTACGGCGACCGTGGCCACGACGGCGACATCGCCGGCGGCGTGAAGCTTTCGGCCGCGGTGGGGCTAGGGCCTAGGGGTCGGGAGAGAGCAGGGAAGAAGGGGGAAACGGTGGCGTAGCTCACCGGGGTTGCAGTGGGCGTCGAAACGGGCTCGGGGACGCGCTGGAGACGGCGAATTCGTCGGCGACGGTGATCGGAGCCCGAAGAGGGGAACGGCGACGTGGCGGCGATGCAGGGCTTCCAGGGACTCGTGGAGCGGTGGGGAGGAAGAGGGAGTCGAGGCGGAGCTCCTGAGCTGGTCGGGGGAGCGAGGGGTGGTCGGGGACGGTGGCTAAGGCGAACGGCGGCGACGGTGAGCTTCGGCCGTGAGAGAGAGAGAGCGAGGGAGAGCCGGGGGAGAGTGAATGGGGTGTCGGCAAGGTCGGGGCGACGACCAGAAGACGATCCACGCGGCGCAACGGCGACCAGGGCGATGCAGAGAGGCTGGGTGGTGCGTGGCGAGCTCGGGCGCGCCATGCTCACCTCCCTGCCTGCTCTGGCGAGGGGAAGCAGCTGGCTGGCACGGGCCAGCACAGTGCTGGGCCGGCTGGGCTGGGCCGCACAGGGAGGAGACCAGGTAAGCTTCTCCCTTTATTTATTTTCTGTTTTCTGGTTTTATTTAATATATCTGCAACTTTGTTGAATTAAATAAAATACCTAGGCAACTCCAAAAATCACCAAACTACTCCTGGCTCATAGTTGGATTATTTCCAACATGAAACATTTTAGTTTGGAGATATTTGAGCATTTAAATATTTCATATTATTTTAAATGCCCAAATTCAAATAGCTATGATTTAATTCAAAACCCTAGGATGAGCAGACGTTCTGAACCAAGGCAAAAATGATGGGCATTTTAGAAGGGCATTTCAGGTTCATTGAAAATTATTTTAGTAAACCCTAGTTGGTTTCAGAGGGGACTGGGGGTTCTGTCATCCCCATTTCAAGTTTCTGATGAAAGAGTAAACATGATGCGGCACTCTAATGCATGACTAGCTAGGGTGTGACATATGGTCTATATCATTATTGTTTATGTCGCCAAATCAAGATAGAGACAGTTCAAATCATATCTATTTAAGACAAAGCAGCATAGACAGAATATAAGTGTGGGAAACGACACAGCAATAACAACACTTGTAATATGCATGGCATGAGAACATAACTGTTTGTTCAATTTAAATTGAAATCAACATAGAGCAAGTTACAACAGCAAACATGTTAAAGAAACAGGTTTAGAACATACCTGTTGCGCCATTGGAGTTTCAATTGCAACCTTCAAATTTTAAATTAGTTGGTATGAGTAAATACAATGATGCAAGAGCAAAGGAGTATGAACCATAGCTACGGAACCTGACCAGAGAACAATTCTTCTTCTGCTTTAAGCATTGACTTGGGGTTCGGAGTGGTGGTCCTCATGCTTTGGGCACTGCAGTTGCCTTACTAACTGCTCGTGTTTGGGTGCACTGTGGTGGAGACGGTGCTGTGTCAACTGGAACTGGGTTACTATACCTGCTGGGGTTGGGGTTAGAAGGGGCGTAGCTGGTTCTCTATCCAACTGGATAGGGGTACAATCTGCATGAGTCTGGGTTATGTGTGGTGGGGCTAGTTCTTGGGCAAGTACAACCGTGGTTCTATCTGCATCGACGGGTAGGACGATCTTTTCTAAAGACCGTGTTTTTACTCCCACAGATACTGCCATCACCCCCTCCAATTCAAATGGCTGATAAACAAGAAAAGTAATTGAATGTACAGACATTGTAAGATAGACATGTGCAATGGATAGTAGGGAAGAAAACAGGGCATGAAATAATTCACATTTATGTTGTCTAACCAAACAGAATAGCATGAGATAACTTCACATATATGATGGCTAATTAAACAGGATAGCATGACACAATTTCACATGTATGATGGCTAACTAAATAGGATAGGATGACATACTTCAAAATATGATGACTATGTAAACAAGATGACATGATATAACTATATGATGTGTCTATTAAAGTGGTTGGCATGCCATAATTCACAAACATGTAATCGATGGAAACATGATGGCATAATGGATAGAATGACATAATTCAAAATATGATGACTATAAACACTAAACAGGATGAGATGATATAACTATATGATGTCTTTATTAAATGGGTTGCCATGCCATAATTCAGATAGATGTTGTGTATGTAAACATGATGGCATGATATAATTCAAATATATGATTTATATAGTAAGAAAGTATGCAGATGGCAATCCATATATGATGTAAAAACTAAGCAATGCAAGACAACATGCATGACATGGGTAATATAATCCTGCCAAGTTTGAGCATAGCCTCAGGGGGAAATAGGACTGGTCATCAGTCTCTGAATCTTCCTCCGAGGAGCTCTCTGTAACCAGCAAGATGTTTGCTTCAGCAGGTAGCATCGTCTGCTCTGAATACCTTGTTTTCACTCCAAATACATCCAGCACCGCTTCAAATGGCTGATGCACAGGAAGAGTAGTTTAATATACAAACATTGTCTACAAATGGCAATGAGAAATACAAAAAAGGACGGCATGATATAATTCACATATATGACGCTTGGCTAAACAACATGGCATTGCATTATTCACATATATAATGCCTTGCAACAAGATAGAATTGCATAGTTCACACATATAATATCTTGCAACAAGATGGCATTGCATAATTCACATATATGGTAATTAGACACTAAATAGGTGGCATCCACACAAAGCATGTCTAAACTAAGGAAATTACATAGCAATGCAAGACGCCATACACATGATATGAGCAACATAACCCTGCCAAGTTAGAGCATGCACCTCGGGGGGATAGGACTGGCCATCTGTCTCTGAATCCTCCTCTGAGGAGTTATCCATTACCGGTAAGACATGCGCTTCGTTAGATAGCATTGTCTGCTCTGAAGACCTTGTTTCCAATCCAGATTTTTCCATGACCGTGTCGAATAGCTGTTGCACATGAAGAGTAATTGAATGCTCTAAAATTGTTGACAAATTTAATATGTAATAAAAGATGATGGCATGATATAATTTACATATAAGATAACTGGCTAACCAGGGTGGCATTGCAAAATTCACATATATGATGCCTCACTAAACAAGATGGCATTCCATGATTCACATATACGATAAAGAAACTAAACAGATGGCATTAACACAAAGCATGTCTAAACTAAGCAGATGACATATTTGATGTATAAAGTAAGCAATGCAAGGCACCATATACACGATATTACCAACATCATCATGCCAAGTTAGAGCGAGGACCTTAGGGGGTAAATAGGAGTGGTCTTCTCCTTCTAAATCCCCCTCAGAATAGTTGTCTTACTCTTGATTACAATCTGAAATGGGTGGAGGGGGGCTACCTTTGCACCCACCATGGACCGACGTCTGCATGAAATTTTATTGCCACGCAAGGATCGTCTCTTTTGCTCTACATGTTCCGTTCCATTTTATACAATATATGATATGCATACCAATAAAACATAGTGAGATTATGTAAGGAGTGCATGCACAAATCTAGAGCGATGGTAGCAAACTGTGGATAGACCCAAAATCAATGATAGCAGGCAGATAATAGCTTTAATTAAAAATACAGATAATGGTTCCTTTAATGTTTGTTTGCACCCAACATGAAACTCATAGTAGACACCCGAGATTAACCAGATTGTAGATAGATAGTACTGATTGCTTCCCCAATATGTACCCCACAACCATTTAAAAATTCAAGTTTCAGCATTGGTTTCGACCTGACTCAGGGTCTAATAGGTGAACAAGTCAATAAAGTAGCATGTCATCATATTAAGCAATGCATAATGTAAGAAGACATGGAAGAGTGCGACCTCTCTTGCAGACCCATGTAGTCCTCAAGGTCATTTGCTCAGTTGATGGTGGTAACGCAGTTGTCGTGATTGCCGGCGGCGGGGAAGAAGATCTGAGGTGGCGAAAGACAGTCTGGAGAGCGGATCCCTGCTATGGTGAACCCTTCCATCGTTGGAGCAGCTCAGCTGGGGTGGAACACAGCGCAGCAGGAGCGGGACAAACCACACAAGGTTTTCTTTGACACATATCTGTAACAGAAGTAATTTTGAAAGGGCTTGTTTGAATTTGAAGATTCTAACAATGCTGGGATAGGAAATACATAGGAATAGGATAGTAATGCACGTGCAAAACAGGGAATTTGTCGGTTCCAATTCCAAGCTCCAGTATCATCACATAGCCTATACTATGTCAATGCTCTTACCCCCAAAGATAAAGGGAAAACCTTCTTCTTAACTTCACCTCCGGGTAAACCTGCAAGCTTGAACAATCCACAAATTTCATCCACATATATCAAGTGCATGTCAGGATGCTTCGTTCCATCTCCTGCATAAGGAATAGCAAGCAGTTTCTCTATCATACCCAAAGGAATTTCATAACCAATTTTTCCAGTACGTGCAGTAGGTTGAGGGGAAACTCTTTGTGTTTCTAGTCGAGGTAAAGATACCCCGAATAAACCCCTCAAAGGATTGTTTTCCATAGAAACAAGTGACACTGAATTTGAGCACGTAATATAAATTTTTCCTTACCAATTTCCACTTAGCAAGAGCGCTTCACTCCCCGGCAATGGCACCAAAAAAGAGTCTTGATGACCCACAAGTATAGTGGATCAATCATAGTCCTTTTGATAAGTAAGAGTGTCGAACCCAACAAGGAGAAGAAGGAAATCAGAAGTAGTTTTCAGCAAGGTAATTTCTGCAAGCACTGAAATTGTCGATAACATGTAGTTTGATAGCAAGATAATTTATAGCAACTAACAAGTAAAAATAGTAAAAATAAGTGCAGCAAGCTAGGCCAATCCTTTTTGTAGCAAAGGACGGTCCGGATTGGTCTCTGATAATAACTAAAACATTCTCAAGGTCACATGAGAATTTCATCAAGTCACTTTCATCATGTTTGTTTGATTCGCGTTCGCTACATGGTATTGATATGTGGGTGGACCGGTGCTTGGGTGTTGTTCTTACTTGAACAAGCCTCCCACTTGTGATTAACCCCTCTCGCAAGCATCCGCAACTACGGAAAAAGAATGAAGATAAGATCTAAGCATAGCATTAAACATGTGGATCCAAAATCAGCCTCTTACGGGATAGCGCATAAACTAGGGTTTAAGCTTCTGTCACTCTAGCAACCCATGATCTAATAACTACTCCACAATGCATTCCCTTAATCCAAAAGATGGTGAAGTGTCATGTAGTCGACGTTCACATAAAACCACTATGGGAATCACAACATACATATCTTCAAAATGTCAAACGAATATCAAATTCACATGATTACTTACAACATGACATCTCCCGTGTCCTCAAGAACAAAAGAAACTAATCAGAAATAATATTCATGCTCAAGATCAGAGGAATAATAAATATCATAATGGATCTGTAAAATGATCTTCCACCAAATAAACCAACTAGCATGAACTACAAGATGTAATCAACACTACTAGTCACCCACAGGTACCAATCTAACGTTTTAACACAAGACTGAACACAAGAGATGAACTAGGGTTTTGAGATAAGTGGTGTTGGTGAAGATGTTGATGAAGATTGATCATCCCAAGGTGATAGGGTTGTTGGTGATGACTATGGCGTCGATTACCCCCTCACAGAGAGAAGTATCCCCTTCGGAATCGCTCCGCCAGAGTGCAAAAAGTGCTCCTCCCAAGTTCCACCTCGAGGTGGCGGCGCACCATTCCGAAAGTCCCATCCTTATTTTTTCTAGGTTAAAAGACCTTATGTACCATAAGATGGGCAGTAAAGGTGGGCCAGGGCCCCTACTAACCACCAGGGCGTGCCTGGTGGGGCTGGCGCGCCCTGGTGCCTAGTGGGCACCTGGGTGGGCCCCTCTGGTATTTATTTTCTCCAATATTTTTTTATATATTCCAAAATAAGTATCCATAAAATTTCAGATCATTTGGATCTGTGCAGAATAAGTATCTCTTACATAGCTCTTTTAGGTCCAGAATTCTAGCTGCCGGTATTCTCCCTCTTTGTGTAAAGCTTGCATATTATGAGAGAAAAGGCATTAGTATTACTCTACAAAGTGTAAAATTGAATAAAAACACTACAAATAATAGTAGTAAAACAAGATGCAAAATGGATGTATTAGTCTCTTATTGCCAGCAAAAATCTCCAAAAAGTGTCATGGCATTTGGACTTCGTTTGGTACTGACATTCTGCAAAAGTCAAAAACAAGCAAAAAATAGCAACTGGCATTGGGCACTAAGTTAATAGGTTAGTCCCAAAAAATGATATAAAGTTTCTTGTAAATGTATATAAAACATCCAAGATTGATAATATAATAGCATGGAACAATCAAAAAGTATAGATACGTTGGAGAAGTATGAGTCTCACATCAAAAGGGGCTAAGATGGGCCCACGAGGCACGAGGGCACCATTACACCACCTAGGCGTGCCCAAGTGCCTCGTGGGCTTCTCGTGGCTCTTATGGTCCTCCCACGAGCCTTAGGGGGGGTCTTTGTTGTTCCAAAAAAATCATCAAAAAGTTTCACCTCATTTTGACAACTTTTATTTCTGCACAAAAAACAACACCAGGGTAGTTCTACTGAAAGCAGCGTCAGTCCGGGTTAGTTCATTCAAATCATACCAAAACCATATAAAAAATTGTTCTAAACAAGGCACGAATACTTCATAAATTATAGATACGTTGGAGACATATCAATGCGGCGGTCGGTGGTGTGCCCACATGTACCCATGGCAAGGGCAGGGTGCACTATATATGGCGGCTGGACGGAGGGTGGAGGCAGAGCATGGCTTTAGGTGGAGGTCAGGGCCGAGCATGTGGCATGCTCCAGCACTTACTAGAGGGCGGGAAAGGCCTCTGGTGGTGGTAGTGCACTACAAAAAATACACTTCCATGATGATACGTGTTTGTCATAGTAGGTCACGTTTTTCGTCATGCATGTACATCCATGACGATTTTATGACAGTATCAAGATAGTCATACATGTGCTGTCGTAGAAGTGTTCTATGACAATACCAAAATTATCATCACGGAAGTGTCCGCTTCCATGACGATAATTGGCGCGTCATGGAAGTGCTTTTGTCAAGGGTAACCGACACGTGTTGTCCACCAGAACGGGTCGCTGTAAAGCTATCGGGTTCTGGTTTGGATCCGATAACCCGCTAACAGCCCAGACCAATGCGGACTTTCCACGTGTAAAATCATCATTGGCTGGAGGAAACACGTGTCAGCTCACCGTCAAGATAGATGTCATCCACTCATTGGACCGAAGGCGCGTATGATACGTCAACACGTGGCATAGCCCAATAGAGGCCCATTCCTGTGAAAAGGTCAGCCCATTTGACCTGGTTAAAAGGTAGCGGGTCAGCCCATGAAAATCCTGTTAACGGCATGTTCGGATATAGCCCATTTACAGCCTGCTAACCTAGGGCCCGTTACGGCCTATCTGAATTGGGCCCAATAGCGTCATTTGGGCCGTCCAATATGATTCCGGCCCGTTTTAACTTCAGGTCCATGTATGGCCCATGACGTCTTTCGGCCCATATGAGGCCCTTTGTAACTCTTGGCACATTAATGACCCATGGTGAAACTAGTCCGTCATGAACAGTGTATCACTTTATACCCGTTAACGGCCCATTATTCCATTGGGCCGTTTCTAGCCCATGTTATCTTCTGACCTTCTTAGGGCCCATTTATTCTTGGGCTCATTACAGCATTTAGTTACTTACGGCTTGTTATTGTCCTTTTCTGCTTGTGGGCCCAATTCATCCCATGGTTACAGTCGGCCCATTTGTGGCCCGTTAATTCATTGGGCTGTTTTCATAGCGTCATCAAATACGGTCGATTAACATGGCCTGTTATGGTCGGCCCATGAATGGATGATTCTAACTCTGGCCCGTTTACGGCCCATAGTGCGGTCTGTTAATGGCCCATGTTTGGCCAATCCATCATACGGCCCGTAGAAGGCCCGTTAATGATATGACCCGTAGAGGGCCCATTGTTTCTAGGGCCCGTAGAAGGCCAATTGTTTCTACGGCCCATGGAAGGATCATTGTTTCTACGGCCCGTAGGAGGCCCAGGGTCACTACAGTAAATATATAGCCCATGGTTATTGTGGCCTAGTTTAAAAAAATAGGTTATTGCGGCCACTAGCAAACCGCGGAAAAAGAACTGCATGGACTACTAGCGAAAAAATAAACAAGACGGCAAGGAAATAAATAAGCAAACACCTGACGCTAGGCTATCACGACTATTACACATATTACATCCACTGGGCATCAAAGTTTGCCACCAATGCAAATATAGGGAACAAAGCAGCACGTCACATACACTGGTTGTCAAAGTTGGCGACCAATGCAAATAAACACCGTAGCAAAACAAGTCTATAACTGAAACCAGTTTAGAAGAGCTCAAGAAACAATATCATGGGTACCCATAATGCTGGCAAGATGCTTAGCAAGCTTATTAACTTTCTCTTGTTTGGCGCTTAAATCCTCCAGCGCTTGCTGTTGCACCAGAAAGTATGCATCTGAATTTTGCAGGGACTTCCTCAATCTTTCGGCTTGCTGTCGCATAACATCTGATCGATGTCTTCAAACTTTAATGTGAGACTTAAGAAGCCGAACAGATTCAGGCAGCGAGTTCGGAGAGCTGGTGCCAGCAGTAGTAGCTAGTAACTCGAACACTACATCAAGACAGGACTTTGGGGTTGTCTCAGTGTCTTCAATATAGTTTTTATCGGCTTTCTTGGAGACCAACATGGATGTCTCACTATCTTGAACCTTATATGCATTACTTCCTTCACCATTGCATAACGGGGTACTCTTCTCCAATATTTTATCCGCATTCTAAAAGAGTAACAAGTAGACACATCACAGGTTTACCATGTTGTATATGAAACTCATTTTGGTAAACCAGTTCAGTAGTAAGGTGGATAGGATAACAGCATGAAACAAACATATATCTATGTAGTATGGTCCCTGTATGATCTATATTATTATTGTTTATGTCGCCAAATCAAGATAGAGACAGTTCAAATCATATATATTTAAGACAAAGCAGCATATTCAGAATATAAGTGTGGAAAACTACACAGCAATTTGTAATATTCCTGGCATGAGAACATAACTGTTTATTCAATTGAAACTTAAATCAACATAGATCAAGTTACAACATCAAACACATTAAAGAAACAAGTTTAAAACATACCTGTTGCGCCCTTAGAGTTTCAATTGCATCCTTTAAATTTGAAATTAGTTTGTATGGGTAAATACAATGATGCAAGAGCAAAGGAGTATGAACCATAGCTACAGAACCTAACCAGAGAACAATTCTTCTTCTGCTTTAAGCGTTGACTTGGGGTTCGGAGTAGTGGTCCTCGTGCTTTGGGCACTGCAGTTGCCTTACTAATTGCTCGTGTTTGGGTGATCTGTGATGGAGATGGTGCTGTGTCAAGTGGAACTGGATTACTATATCTTCTGGGGTTGGGGTTAGAAGGGGTGTAGCTGGTTCTCTATCCAACTGGGTAAGGGTACAATCTGCG
This sequence comes from Triticum aestivum, assembly GCF_018294505.1. Lineage (NCBI taxonomy): Eukaryota > Viridiplantae > Streptophyta > Magnoliopsida > Poales > Poaceae > Triticum > Triticum aestivum. The sequence goes on along the minus strand of NC_057800.1, from coordinate 313,104,474 downwards.
TGAGTCTGGGTTATGTGTGGTGGGGCTAGTTCTTGGGCAAGTACAACCGTGGTTCTATCTGCATCGACAGGTAGCATGATCTTTTCTGAAGAGCGTGTTTTTCCTCCCACAGATACTGCCAGCACCCCCTCCAATTCAAATTGCTGATAAATAAGAAAAGTAATTGAATGTACCAACATTGTAAGATAGATAGGTGCAATGGATAGTAGGGAACAAAACAGGGCATGAAATAATTCACATTTATGTTGTCTAACCAACAAAATAGCATGGCACAACTTCACATATATGATGGCTAATTAAACAGGATATCATGACACAATTTCACATGTATGATGACTAACTAAATAGGATAGAATGACATACTTCAAAATATGATGACTAGTAAACAGGATGACATGATATAACTATACGATGTGTCTATTAAAGTGGTTGGCATGCGATAATTCACAAACATGTCATCGATGGAAACATGATGGCATGATATAATTCAAGGATAGAATGACATAATTCAAAATATGATGACTGTGTAAACAGGATGAGATGATATAACTATATTATGTCTTTCGAAAATGGGTTGGCATGCCATAATTCAGATACATGTTGTCTATGTAAACATCATGGCATGATATAATTCAAATATATGATTTATATACTAAGGAAGTGAGCAGAGGGCAATCGCATATATGATGTGTTAACTAAGGAGATGGCATTCAATATTGTGTATATGATGTAAAAACTAAGCACTTCAATACAACATATGCGTGATATGAGTAATATAACCCTGCCAAGTTTGAGCATACACCTCAGGGGGATAATCGGACTGGTCATCTACCTCTGGATCCTCCTCTGAGGGGCTATCTGTAACCAGCAAGATATCTGCTTCAGCAGGTAGCATTGTCTGCTCTGAAGACCTTGTTTTCACTCCAGATTTCTCAATCACCAATTCAAATGGCTGATGCATACGAAGGGCAGTTGAATATACAAACATTGTCTACAAATGCAATGAGAAATAAAAAAGAGGACATCATGATATAATTCACATATATGACGCTTGGCTAAACAGCATGGCATTGCATAATTCACATATATAATGCCTTGCAACAAGATAGCATTGCATAATGCACATATATAATGTCTTGCAACAAGATGGCATTGCATAATTCACATATATGGTAATTAGACACTAAATTGGTGGCATTCACACAAAGCATGTCTAAACTAAGCAAATAACATAGCAATGCAAGACACCATACACACGATATGAGCATCATAACCCTGCGAAGTTAGAGCATGCCCCTCGGGGGGATAGGACTAGTAACCAGGCTCTGAATCCTCCTCTGAGGAGCTATCTGTAATCAGCAAGACATGCGCTTCGTCAGATAGCATTGTCTTCCCTGAAGACCTTGTTTCCACTCCAGATTTTTCCTTGACCATGTCGAATGGCTGATGCACAGCAAGAGTAATTGAATGTACTAAAATTGTTGACAAATTTAATACGTAATATAAAAATGATGGCATGATATAATTCACATATAAGATGACTGGCTAACCAGGGTGGCATTGCAAAATTCACATATATGATGCCTGGCTAAACATGATGGTATTCCATGATTCACATATATGATAAAGAAACTAAACAGATGGTGTTCACACAAATCATGTCTAAATTAAGCAGATGTCATATTTGATGTATAAAGTAAGCAATGCAAGGCACCATATGCATGATATTACCAACACTAGCATGCAAGTTAGAGTGAAGACCTCAGGGGGCAAATAGGAGTGGTCTTCTCCTTCTGAATCCCCCTCAAAACAGTTGTCTTCCTCTTGATTACAATCCGAAATGGGTGGAGGGGGGCTGCCTTTGCACCCACCATGGAGCGACGTTTGCATGAAATTTTATTGCCATGCAAGGCTCATCTCTTTTGCTCTACTTGTTCAGTTCCATTGTGTACAATAATTGACATGCATACCAATAAAACATAGTGAGATTATGTAGGAGTGCATGCACAAATCTAGAGTGATGGTAGCAAACTACGGATAGACCCAAAATCAATGATAGCAGGCAGATAATAGCTTTAGTTAAAAAATACAGATAATGGCTCCTTTAATGTTTGTTTGCACCCAACATGAAACTCATAGTAGACACAGAAGAATAACCAGATAGTAGACAGATATTACTAATTACTGCCCCCAATATGTACCCCACAACCATTTAAAAATTCAAGTTTCAGCATTAGTTTCGACCTGACTCAGAGTCTAATAGATGAACAGGACAATAAAGTAGCATGTCATCATATTAAGCAATGCATAATGTAAGCAGACACGGAAGAGTGTGACCTCTCTTGCGGACCCGTGTAGTCCTCAAGGTCATCTGCTAAGTTGATGATGGTAAAGCAGTTGTCGTGGCTACCAACGGCGGGGAAGAAGATGTGAGGCGGCGAAAGACAGTCTGGAGAGTGGATCCCTGCTGTAGTGAACCCTTTCATCGTTGGAGCAGCTGAGCTAGGGTGGAGCACAACGCAGCAGGTGTGGGATAAACCACGCAAGGTTTTCTTTAACACATATCTGTAACAAAAGTAATTGCGTAAGGGCTTGTTTGAATTTGAGGATTCTAACACTGCAGGGATAGGAAATACACTGGAATAGGATAGGAATGCACATGCAAAACAGAGAATTTGAAAACACGGGATTTCTGCCAATCTGGGTGTTTGGTTCACAAGAATTGGAAGATCACATGATGCAAAGAAGCATGGTAAGATTAAGTCAAACCACAAGAAAATGTACGGTTAGAATGCTATTATGCTACTATCTCTTAGTCTTGTGCTTCATGAATATGAATTTAAAAAGGAGGACGAGTGGATATTAAAATTCCTACAGTTTTCCTTTCAAGGAGACACTAAAGGGACAAATCGTACAGTTTTCCTTTCCTCCTTTCCTTTGAACCAATTGCACGAATAGTAGTACCATAGGAAACTTTCCAATTCCTATGTTTTTCCTTCACTTTTCCTTTCAAGCACTGGCGATTCTAGTGGGCAGGCTTGAGTAGGGAAAAGCCTACACTCAAAAAATGTTTTTGTGCTACTTCTACTACTTTGGACCCAGGCCACTGCCCTACTAGCTCAACTCCTAAGCCCATCTACAAATGCATAGCTCAAACGCGTAGACATAAATAATGATGGCGTTCAAGAGAGTCCATCATGGATAGTTAAGTTGCCTAGTACCTCACTGCTTGTCATATAGCGTTACTATGTGTGCTCACTGGACAATATATGAAACATGTAGCGTTAAAAAGAGATGCAACAAGTGTACAACCTCTTTGGAGAAGCCATGTCGATCTCAGTGTGATTGGGTCGGTCGGTGAGGATGCTCCGGCTGACTTGGCTATCGGAGGAGGGGAAGAAGATATTAGGCATCTGGAGATGGAGCCCGGGGTACTGCTCCACTGTGATGGAGGGTTTCGGCATTGGAGCAGCTCCGGTGAGTTGTACGGCAGCGAGGCTGAAGCAGGACAAGAGAGACAACGTTAACCTCAGTGGAATTCTAATAGAATCTCTAATAGATGACATAAAATACATAATCACAAAGTGCTAGTTGTAAAATACATCAGCCGCTCATCTCTGAACTTAACTGTCAAAACTCAATTTAACTATCGAAACTAAATTTAACGGTCGAAACTGATTTTTGTTATCGAAACTAAATTTTACTATCGGAACTGAATGCACTAGTAGCAGAAAAGCAGTAGCACCAGCGCGTGTGAGAGCCGGGGCAGCTGGTCGTGTAGCAACATCTCGGGTAGCAGCTGTAGGGGCTCGAGCGAGAGCAGTATCTGCTGCTCGTGTAGCAGCAGTGCGCGATTGGGTTTTCCAGCCGCTGGATACGAAATCAAGGGCATGCAGTTCATCTTCAACCTCCACCCCCCTGAGCCACCAGCCACCACCGGCCAAACCGCTGGCCCCCGCCGCCCGCGGCCGGTGGCACTTCCGTGCCGCCTCGCCTCCTCACCCGCGCCGAAACCACTTCCCATTGTCGGTCAGCCGCCACCCCATCCATCCCTCTAGGCCCCCTGCACTGAGCTTTTTCTCCAGCGATCCGCACGCCACCGCCCCACCACCTCCGGCGATAACCGCCCCCACCCTGAACCCTAAGATAGATAGTGGGGCACATCTCTGGCGAGCCCCCCTCCCTGCTGCGGCTGGTTCTTCCTTAACTCCGGCGAGCCCCCCGCCCCCTGAAAATTGACTGACCCAAAAGTCGATTCAGTTGACTGAAGTGCAGCTAAATCGGAGCAGCAGCGCGAGCAAGAGCAAGAGCGAGAGCAACAGTGTGAGCAAGAGCAAGAGCAGACCAGGCAGGGGACCAAGAGCAAGAGCAGAGCAGCAACGCAAGCGATAGCCAATGCATGAGCAGGTCCTACTAATGTGGACGTCACTGCTGAGGGAGTGACGCCGTGGAGGAAGTGGCCAGTGACGCCACCATGGACGGAGCCACGCCATGTCGGCTCGGGACCGAGCGCCGGCAGCACCGTGGGGTCGAATTAAGAAGAAAATGTGGTGATTAGTGTAGAACCTCGTTGGTGGTGCCGATTAGGCCTCAGCTTCGTCTGAGGAAATAGTGATGATGCTTCTCTTTCGGTAGTGCAGGTGAAGACGGCGGTGTGGGAATGGATGTGGCGCGAAAGACAAGGGGAACATCGGGGCAGCTCCCTAGAGGTGGAGAACGGGGTGGCTGAACCGGCGAGACGATGAGATCGATGATGGATCCCCATACGGTGCGGTGGATGAGGGACGTCGAGGTGTTTCTATGGACGACATCACCGAGGAAGAGGCTCCGGCTGGGTGGCGAACATAGGAGGGTGTGGGGCTTCGCAGGTTTTCGCGGCCTTGGTGTATGAATGGGTGGGCCGATGGGATGGGACTGGGGAACCTTGGCTTAGGGACGCACTTGTTTGAAATGTGGGGTAAGTTATGTAAGTACACCCACCGATTTGAGCTAGGTGGTTCTTTTGGTTCAGGGGTATCACGGGCATTTCGCGTGTCAGGATTTTGCAGGAGGTGGGACTTTTCGAGCGCGTTGTAATTTTGGGATAGCAAGGCGTGATTTGAGATGGAGGGAGTTTTTAGAGCACAACGAGACAAAGATGTATCTTAAATATTTCGGGGTAACAAGGCGCGTGTTGAAGAGGCATGAGTTTCGCAGCATGATAGATATAGATGCTAGCTTGAAACTTCGGCATAACAAGGCGCGGCTTGAAATTTTGGTGATTACAAGCTTAACGTGTACCAAAAAAAGACAATTCGCACCTCATAATTAGAGAGAGCCATGTCCCGTTTTACTATATTACTAGAAAGGCATTCAAATACAACTACAAAAAACTAAAACAATCCGGACAACGAACTTAACATGTACAATACCTAATCAATTTGCACTTCCCTCAACGATAAAAAAAACAATTCTGGCTGTCTAGCATATGGACTAAATTTGAGTACATTTCCCTGTTTGAATTGGATTGTACTCGGGTTAGTTATACAACCATCTAAATATTATCTTCACAACACATGACATGAATATAGGAGTATTAAATTCCTATATAAATATGAACTACATGTACATACGATCTCAAATTCAAATATATGTATCCATTCTATGTTAATTCAAATCATAGTACATGTATGCACTAGCTAGATGTTTGGAATCTAAATCATGTATGATACTACGTACAATGTGTTTAACACGCACAACACACACACACACACACACACAAAGAAACACCATTTAGACTAGTAAGGTACACGTGCATTACACGCATGAGATTTGGCAACCAAATTATGAATAAATACCACATTATAGCATGTAAGCTTTGAGTCATATATGCATGATGTAGATGTTCGTTTAATTCTTATAGTTCATCTCATTCGAAATCATCTAGTTTTTATAAGAAAGCTAATCTATTTTAAGATTCATGGAATTGTGCGTTGTAAAGCATAAAGTAAAAAACAAATAAAATCATGTAGAAAAACATTCGGGCCATTATGATACTAAAGATTATAGAACAAGAAAGAAGTACTTGTATTTTGTGGTTTGTGCATTATGCTTAAGTTCAACCATGGAGTCTTCTAGATTGTACATGTGGCAAAATCTGGTGGAATGTAGATGATATCCAATGGCCAGTAGTGCTCGAATTTGCCATCTCTGCATCGTCGGATTGGCTTCATCCAACGACCATCTTTCCAAATTAAAGTTATTCGCACACTATATAAAAAATATGAAATATAATATATAGGGGTATAGATATAGATATGTGATGCGAAAGCAACCCATCATATCCAATTAGAATAGTGTGTCCATGCACGGATGCAATGTGGCCAAACGATGTCTGTCATCGGTATCTCAAATTCAAATCAGTCTGACCTTGTTCAATGTGTATACAGTATAGCATGCCCGTTTCCAAACCACACCGCGCATATCTCAGTAATATGAATGCATGCTTGGGTTTCAAACATCATGATCTCTTATTCAAATATTTGAATTCAACTTTACATTGATTATGACCTCACCTAGTCTTTTAGACCCACAGAGTCGTCTTCTCTTTATAATTGTACCACTAACTTTCTCTCGTGCATGCATGCACACACACTACCACTCGGCATTTTCTATCCCACACATGCAATCTTTTTCTTCAAGTCGGTCTCCCATCCAATGTCCCCCTCTCATCATCCATGCCTTCCACTTCACCTCTCAGATGCACGCACAGTGGCGAAGATAGGGGCAGCAAGGGCCCTGCCCCCCTAACATCACTATATATTGAGGCTAATATGAATGTGATCATTAGATCAATTGCTGGTAAAATGGTTTAAGTTGATGAATTGGCCCTCCTCGTAAAGGATTAGCAATGCTTGGCCCCCTGATAGCTCATTTGTTTTTCATGTCTCCTCCACTGCGCTTAACAGCACACGTTGTCGCCCCCTCTCTTTAAATATCGATCTCGCACTTGTTCACTACTTCATACTCTCCATCTGAGGGAGTCCTGGATTAGGGGGGCCCCGGGCGTCCGGGCTATGTGACGTGGGCCGAACTGGTGGGTTGTGAATATACAAGATAGAAGGCTTCCCCCCGTGTCCGGGTGGGACTCTCCTTTGCATGGATGGCAAGCTTGGCGTTCGGATATGAAGATTCCTTTATCTGTAAACCGACTCTGTATAAACCTAGGCCCCTCTGGTGTCTATATAAATCGAAAGGGATTAGTCCGTAGAGGCAATCACAATCATACATGCTAGGCATATAGGGTTTAGCCACTATGATCTTGAGGTAGATCAACTCTTGTAACCCCTATACTCATCAAAGTCAATCAAGCAGGAAGTAGGGTATTACGTCCATCAAGAGGGACCGAACCTGGGTAAACATTGTGTCCCTCGCCTCCGGTTACCCTCTGTAGCGACCCGACCTCAAACGGTCAAGTCTCTGTGCTTCAGTGTCATCCCTGGATCGGTACTGCTGACACACACAATACTCGAGGATTTATAACAGAGTGTCACACCCTAGCTAGTTCATGCATTAGAGTGTTGCATCATTTCTTCTTTTCCAGAAAACTAAAATGGGGATGACAGAACCCCCAGCACCCCCTGGAAACAACTAGGGTTTACTAAATTATTTTCAATGAACCCAAAATGACCTTCATAAATGTTCACCATCTTTGGTCCTGGCTAAAACCTCCGCCAAAAATGCTTTCATATTTTTGGAGGCCATTCTGGATTTTTGCACCAACCATAAGTATTTGCATTTGGGAAATTTAAATCCTATAAATATTTTAAAATGCCCAAATAACCTTGAAAGTATATTTAGGCTGTTGAGAATATTTTCAAATGTGCCTCTGAATATTTTCAGGTTTTTCCTAAATGGAATAGTATTATTACTATTTCAATACACAGAACAGGAATAAATAAAAAGAAAAACAGAAAGCAGAAAGCAGAGAGAGTAGAGGATTACCTGGCGCTCACCTAGCAGGCCCACCTAGCCGGCCCAGCCCAACCACCGCTCCAGCGAGCTGCTTGGCTCGGCTAGGCAGGCAGGCAGGTGCTCAACGCCGGCACCAGCGTGCGCCACGCAGCTGCCCGCCGCCCTGCTTCCTCCCCTCGCCGTTCTGCTGCCCTGGGTCAATCACCCATTCCTCCCCGAGCTCGCAGACATGCCTCTTCCTCCCCAGCTCCTCTCCCTCGCTCTCCCGCACCATGGCCGACGCTGCCGCGCCCACACCACCGTGATAACCGCGTCCGCCGTCATCGCCTACGTCGAGCAGGCCGAGCCCCGAGCGTTCGCCCGCTCTGGAGTCGCCCCCGACCTCGTCTTCCCCAACTCTGGCCGCCGAGATCGCCATCGTCGCCCCGCTCAGCTCCGGCCTTCCCCGAGCCCGCTTCGACGCTTGCTGCAATCGCCGTGAGCTCAGCTCCGTCCTTCCCCTCTCCATTTACTCTCTCCTGCACCGTATGCACCGCACAACATTCACCCGCACCTGCCGCCACTGAGCTCGTCGCCGATGTGACTCCGGCCACCCACCGGCCACACCACCGTGACCAACGCACTCACCGCACTCGTAGGAACCCGTAGCACTACTCCACGCGCCTCGCCGTGCCCCGTAACCTCGGGTTCGACCTTACCCGAGCTCCGGCAACCGCACAGCTCATCGTCGACGACGTTTCCGGCCACCCTGAGCTCCACCACTGCCACCAAATGATGCGGCTTTCTCGCAGCTATGCGTAGATACTCTCCGCCGCCCATTTGGTCGCCGGAGCACGAAACCCGCGCTGCTCTGCCACGTCTAGCCTCGCCGGCGGCTAAATGCCGGCGAGTTTGACCTCGTTTAACCCTGGTTGACCCCGTGTGGGCCCAGGTTGACTTCCCCTGAGTCTATGACAAGTGGGACCGCTCTGCTAATTATCTTAGATTAACACTAACTAAATTTAGTTAGTTAGTTAACTACTGACATGCGGGTCCCACTGGTCAGGTTTGACCTGGACCGGCTCTGTTGACCGCTGACGTCACCCTGATGCAATGCTGACCCTTTAATTCAATTACTGGAATTATTCTTATACAGGAAATTCTGAAAAATATTACAAACTTCAAAAATTCATAACTTTTAATCTGTAACTCCAAATGCAAAGATTTATATATGAAATTTGATCAGAAAAATTCAATCTTTCCATCTGTATAGGTTTCATGCATGACAAAATACTTTAACCTTGCTGTTTAGGTGAAACAAGCTAATGCACTTAAATGGCTTAATAACATAAGCTTTCATTTGAATCCTTGATTCAAATAGACTCAAACCAGCTTGTTTCACAATGCATTAGGCAGGACACCTCATATTGCCATGTCATAGCATGCATCATATTGTTGCATATTGCGATGTGATGATTGTGTTCTATGGTGTCTTTCGTGGTAGGTTCTGCCTCCGAGGATATTTCCGAGTATCCAACTGAAGGGCAGTACCCTACTAGTACTCCATCAGGCAAGCAGCCCCATTGATCATATCGATACAATCCCATTTCTCGCTCCTGCTCTCATTTACTGCATTAAGACAACAACGTTTCAAACTGTTGTGTGCTTCGATAGTTGAACCCTGATCCTCTGCATGACCTGTCATTGCCACAGTTACTAGAGGAAACCCATTAGCATGTGTAGGAGTTGATTGAGCCATGTTTGTGTTTCCTACCTTTCTATGCCTGCTATGCTTAGAGTTGTGTCAGGTCTGGTTCATCTGGGTGATGGGCTAGAGTGAAATGATTACGTCGGTAATGTGAGGGATGTGTTGAACATGATTTGGTAAAGGTATCGATGAGAGGCCATGTAGGAGTACATGGTGGGTTGTTTCATTGAGGTCATCCCTAAGAACTGAGATCTGTATGTGTGATTTAAGAATTGGTTACTACCATGCATTGGGATCCTTAATTGACCCTCTCAGCTTCTTAAGTACCCTAGTACTCTATCCAGGAGTTGCAGCTAGTTTCTGGTGTTTGTAGGTTATGTCTTGGTGGCCGTGCGTAGCGCTGACCCTAGGGGTGGGCTATGATGCGGTAGATACATCATGGCCGGGTATGCCGGGCGCCCGTTTGGCGTCTTGGGACCTTATACACATCGTTCGGGGCCGTATGTGGAAACCTTAGCCGGACTCCCTGCGGATGGAACCTGGATAGGCGATAAACCTGTACTAGAGACTTGAGTGTTTAGGTAGGCCAAGGACGACACCCTCGTTGGGCTTCCTCTTGAAGGTTGCCGAGTACATGTCGTGTAAATGGCGGTAAGTGGTGAGAGCGTGTATGAAGAAGTACACCCCTGCAGGGTTAACATCATCTATTCGAATAGCCGTGTCCGCGATAAAGGACTACTTGGTTGCCTATACAGTTCATAGACAAGTTAATGGTTACTACTAAAAGACTCAAGATAAGTGTGAGTACCGAGGATGGCCCTCTTGTAGGATGACGAGGGAGGATCCTCGGTGGAGTATTCTGTTGATGATTACTGGACTCGTGTGCGAAAACTATTTTACAAGTGGTGTCTCGTAGGATAGCTTAGCCAAGAGTCAAAGCTGGCTTGCTGCAATAACTCCACCACCTTCTTGAGAATGAGCATGTATAGTAGGATCTGTTGTAAGACTTGCTGGGTACCTTTGTACTCATGTTGCTTTAATTACTCTTTTTAGACGACAACACCGCCCCCTCCGATGGGTTATATATAGACCTCGACATCGATGAGTGACTTGCCACCCAGGTGGTGATTTTGGCCATGCAGGGCCCTATGTAGATAGACAGGCTTCGTCAAGCCTTCTTTCTTTCTAGTGTCTATACTCACACTAATTTGCTTCCGCATGTGCTTGTATGCTTGTATGACTTGAGTGTCGGGTCATGTGACCCCTACCTGTATGAACATGTTATGTATGGCTCTCCAGAGCCTTTAAATAAAGTACTTTGAGTTGTAGAGTTTTGTTGTGATGCCATGTTGTATTTACACATATCGAGCATATTGTGTGTATGATTGAAATGCTTGGTATGTGTGGGATCCGACAATCTGGTTGTTTATCCTTGGCAGCCTCTCTTATGGGGAAATCTAGTCTAGTGCTTCCATGAGCCATAGTAGTCCGCTACAGCCCGGTTCACCGGAGTCCTGCTAGCCCAGCACTACTGCTCAGGACACTTGACTGGTCGGCATGTGTTTCACTTCGTTCATGTGTCTGTCCCTTCGGGGAAATGTCACGCGGCGACATCTGGAGTCCTGCCTAGCCTACTACAGCCTGGGTTCCCGGAGTCCTGTTAGCCCAGTGCTACAGCCCGGATTCACACGCTGCTGACCGACATGTTCGATGTGATTCATGTATGCCTGTCCCCATAGGTTAGTGCCGCTTTGGGTTCACGACTAGCCATGTCGGCCCGGGTTCTCTGTCATATGGATGCTAGCGACACTATCATATACGTGAGCCAAAAGGCGCAAACGGTCCCGGGCCATGGTAAGGCGACACCCGTGGGGATACCGTGCGTGAGGCCGCCAAGTGATATGAGGTGTTACCGGCTAGATCGATGTGACTCGGAGTCGGGATCCTGACAGCGTTGGCATTAGAGCCGGACTGCCTGTAGGTTCGTTGAGCCAAACTGGTCGATGTTGAGTCTAGAAATGTTTTAGTTATATGTAGGGGAATTGATTGTGGGAGGGAACGTAAGGCTCTTTTATTCCTTTACCTTATGCCCTCTGATCCGAGTCATTCTCTTCTCATTCTACGTCGGTTAAGGACTAGGCTCTCTTCTCTCTATGAGGTTCACGTGTTACTAATCCATAGTAACTTATAGGATTGTGGGTTCAAGCCCCAGTTCAGTTTCTACTACTTTTAGTATGTTGTCAGTTGAACCAGAACCTTGATATGATGTTGTTGAGTGGTTTTGCAAACTGTTGTGAATGTCTCAATCTTTTTCTAAGCATTTACAACCGTTATGCTGTCCGATTTCTCCTAGAAAATACTAATGCCTTTGCATTATTCAGTGCTTTCAGATGGCCACCTGTTCCCAGAACCAAGTGGTTCATCTGACTCGGTGCCTTGATGTACCCGGTCACACGGCCATGTTGGTTCGAGTGATGGTCGAGACAGGCTATCGATGGTATCCTGAGTATACCATCGAGGAGCAGTTCCGAGACTTCAATCAGAGCCAGTACCTTTGTACCGTCAGGATATATCCCTCTTATCCTGGAGCCACTGAACCCCTCCACTGCTCTTATGGACTTGGGGTTACTATTGAGATGTCCGTGCAGGACGCAGCTTACTCAATGATGACTATCATTCGAGCCAGAACTCCTTGCTCCAGAACACCGATTTTCGCTAAATGCCAGCCTCACTCCCTGGGGCACAGGGGTACTATCAGGCTTTGTACTATTACTCTACACATGAGGAGTCACTACTCCGCACCACTGCTGAGATGCTCGAGGACAAGGACCGCGAAAATCGGGCCTTGCAAATGGAGCTCTTCAACTCCCATTCTAATCACTGGGCCACTTTGACTCGGTTTGCACCTGCTGTGCAGGCGGGATACATGGACATGAGGGACCTGTACCCCGTATGGTCTGGGTTGCTAGATTGTATGGACAGGCGTGATGTAGGAGGCATCACCTCTCCTTGTGGTCCCCGTCTACCAACGTTTGTGGGACCAAGGCCAGATCCGAGTCCCTATGGACCGCAAGCTCCACAGGACCGTCTGTTCCCAGATGATCATGTTCCGCTTCTAGGTTTTGGTGGTGACTTTTATGAGGATTACTACGGAGCTGTCTGAGCTAGTAGTAGATTCACTAGCACTGTAATAGTTGTATTCTCCACGGTCCTGCGTGACCCGTGGGATACGACTTGGTGTTTATCACGCTCCGAAGGTGTAGAAAATAATGTATAGGAGCTTGGAATGCCTCCGATGAGATGTAACGTCCTTCACCGTAGTTGTACTCTAGCCTGGGCTTGTACTAAACTATGTACGGTGTGTATAACCGATGGTATATATATGGCAGTTTCTATATTACCATGTCGTGCAATGAACATCTCAGCATTCCATGTTATCCATTGCATTCCGCACTTCTTTGCCAAGATTGTGCCATCCTTGTCTAAACCATTGTCTTGTTTTTCCTAGGATGGTCAACACCCGCAGCAACCCTGCTGCCCCGGAGCAGGGGGAAGCCAGTGCAGCTAGGGATGAGAATCTGCCTCACCCGCCTTCTCTGGACGATGTTATGCTGGAGGCAGAAAGAAACAAGCATGAGACTAACTGCTTGCTGGAGCGGATTGAGCAGAACACTGCATGTCATCAGCGAAATGACTTGGTCTCAATCAATGACTTTATCAAGTTGTACCCACCAAAGTTTAATCATTCCGTCGAGCCCCTTGACGCTGATGATTGGCTTCGCAGCATCACCCATAAGCTATGTTCTGCCAATGTAGCCGAAGCTGATAAGGTTACCTATGTTGCCTATCACCTCGAAGGCCCTGCTAGCCTTTGGTGGGAAAACTTTGAGGCTATGCGCCCGGTCGGCCAAATCAGTACTTGGGCTAAATTCAGCGAGGTTTTCCGTGAGCATCACATCCCGGAAGGTCTCATGGATCGTAAGAGGGAAGAGTTCTGCAATTTCACCCAAGGCAGACTAACTGTGGATGCATACAGCCGTGAGTTTGGAAATTTAGCACATTATGCTCCTGAAGAGGTATCCACCGACACTAAGAAGCAGGCAAGGTTCCGCAAGGGACTTAGCCCCGAGCTTCGCCGCGATCTTCGTTTGCACGAGTGCACCTCCTTCCAGAAGCTGGTTAATAAGGCCATCAGTGTTGAGACAGGTCAGACTGACTATGACGCTTCATGTAAGCACTCCCATGATTTTGGTTCCTCATCCAGCTCTGGATCTTAGAAGCGCTAGGTGTGGATTCCAAGCACAGCGCTGCCACCCAGGTTCACTCTGAGGCCATCCTTTGAGGCGCCTCACCCCAACCAGCAGTTTGCACCGCCTAAGCCCTATGGTGGCCCCGCTGCTAATGCTACTCCACGCCCCAATGTTGTGACATGTTTCAAGTGTGGAGAGCCGGGTCACTACAGTCGAGAGTGTCCCCAGAACAACAACCCCAACCAGTCTGGAAAGTCCGTTGGCCGTGGTAAGCCAGCGGGAAAGACATTCTATGCCAAGCCAGCCACCACTACACGTGGCCATGTCAACTATGTCTCAGCTGAGGAGGCTCATGATGATCCTAACGTCGTCCTTGGTACGCTCCTTGTTAATTGCCATCCGACATCTGTTCTTTACGATACTGGAGCTTCTCATTCATTCATATCTGAGAGCTATGCTCTATTGCATAACACGACATTCTGTGACATGCCCACTTCCATGGAAATTCAAACCCCTGGCTCTAGATGGCAAACTTCTAGAGTAAGCCATGGGAATGAAATTCTTGTCAATAGACTTATCTTCCTTGCATCTTTAATAGCTCTCAAGTCCTCGGACATAAACATCATCTTGGGCATGGACTGGATGTCAGCTCATTACACTAAGATTGATTGTGCCACTAGAACCGTTCAACTTACTCACCCATCGGGCAAGACAATCAATGTCATAACTCGAGTGGCCAAGCGCGAGCTTTACTCCCTAAATGCCAACCCCTTACAGACCTTGAAGATATTCCGGTAGTCCGAGACTTCCCGGATGTCTTTCCAGAAGAACTACCAGGTGTTCCACCTGACAGGGATGTCGAGTTCGTGATAGACCTTGTTCCAGGAACCGTCCCAATTTCTAGAAGACCCTATAAGATGGCACCCTTAGAACTAGCCGAGCTTAAGTAACAACTCGATGAGTCCTTGAAAAAGGGTTTCATCCATCCTAGTTCATCTCCTTGGGCTTGCCCCGTCCTCGTCGTCAAGAAGAAGGATGGAACGAATCGAATGGTTGTAGATTACCGCCCTGGCAACTTGGTCACTATCAAGAACAAGTATCCTCTTCCTAGGATCAACGATCTATATGATCAGCTTGCTGGATCCTTAGTCTTTTACAAGATGGATTTGAGGTTGGGCTACCATCAAATCAAAATCAAGAACGGGAAAAATCCTAAAACGGCTTTTATTACTCGTTATGGCCAATACGAGTACACCGTTATATCCTTCGGTTTAACCAATGCCCCAGCCACCTTCTCTCGGTTAATGAACTCGATCTTCATGGAGTATTTGGATAAATTCGTCGTGGTATACCTCGATGATATACTCATCTACTCCAAGAATGAGGAAGAACATGCCGAACATCTAAGGCTGGTATTGATGAAACTTCGAGAGCATCGCCTTTATGCCAAATTCTCCAAGTGTGAATTTTGGTTGCCAGAAGTGACCTATCTAGGCCATGTAATCTCTGGTAAGGGTATTGCTGTCAATCCCGAGCGAGTTCAAGCCGTCCTTGATTGGACTCCACCTGAAATGGTCAAGCATGTTCGGAGCTTCCTTGGCTTAGCGAGCTATTGTCGCCGCTTCGTCGAGAATTTCTCCAAGGTTGCTAAACCTCTAACTGAACTCCTCAAGAAAGATAAAAAGTTCGAGTGGACCCCACAGTGTGAGTTCAGCTTTCAGGAACTGAAAAGACGTCTGACATCTGCTCCCGTACTGGTACCACCAGATTTCTCCAAGGACTTTATTATCTATTGCGACGCCTCACGACAAGGACTAGGTTGCATACTCATGCAAGATCGTCATGTAATTGCCTATGCTTCACAGCAATTACAACCACATGAGGAAAACTATCCCACACATGATCTAGAGCTTGCAGCTGTAGTCCATGCACTTAAAACTTGGCGACATTACCTTCTTGGTAATCGTTGCGAGATCTTCACTGATCACGAAAGTATGAAATATATCTTCACCCAACCGGATTTGAATCTCAAGCAAAGTTGTTGGGTCGAGTTGATCTCAGATTACGACTTAGGAATAACTTACACCCCGGGAAAAGCCAATGTCATGGCTGATGCACTAAGTCATAAATCCTATTGTAACAATCTGATGTTACAACAAGGTCAACCACTTCTCCATGAGGAATTTCGGAAGCTTAATCTTCACATTGTTCCTCAGGGATTCCTATCTACCTTGGTGGTGAAACCAACCCTTATGGATTAGATCATAACCACCCAGCGGTATGACAAGGGGATATCTCGGATCAAGCAGAACATTGCTAGCAGAGCTGCTACGTGTTTCTTGGTGAACGATCAAGGTGTTGTCTTCTTTGAGAACTGCCTGGTGGTTCCCAAGAAACAACAACTACGGCAACTGATCCTTAAGGAAGCTCATGAATCCCCTCTCACCATTCATCCCGGTAGTACTAAAATGTATCAAGACCTACGCCAGAGGTTTTGGTGGACTAGGATGAAGAGAGAAATTGCTCAATACACTGCTAACTGCGACATCTGTCGTCGTGTTAAAGCAGAGCATCAACGGCCTACTGGCACCGTTCAACCTTTGGCTATTCCTGAATGTAAATGGGATAAAATCAGTATGGATTTCATTACCGGGTTTCCCAGGACCAATAAAGGGAATAATGCTATCTTCGTCGTGATCAATCGTCTCTCCAAAGTAGCCCACTTCCTACCTGTTCATGAGAGTATAACCGCTAGCCAGCTAGCTGACTTATACCTCTCCCGAATAGTGTCTCTTCATGGTGTCCCATTGGAAATTAACTCAGACCGTGGAAGTCTCTTCACCTCTCAATTTTGGGAAAGTTTCCAAAATGCTATGGGAACTCGTCTCTCCTTTAGCACTGCCTTCCACCCCCAATCAAGTGGTCAAGTAGAGCGAGTAAATCAAATTTTGGAGGATATGCTCCGAGCTTCTGTCATCTCATTCGGAATGGATTGGGAGAAATGCCTTCCATTCACGGAGTTCGCTTATAACAATAGTTATCAAACTAGCCTGGGCAAAGCTCCTTTCGAAGTTCTCTATGGACGAAAATGTCGAACGCCTCATAACTGGTCAGAAACCGGGGAGAGACAACTCTTTCGCCCAGATATGATTCAGGAAGCAGAAGAGCAGGTTCTCGTTATTCGTGAGAAATTGAAAACATCCCAATATCGTCAAAAGAGCCAATATGACCGCAAACACAAGCTCATGACTTATGAAGTTGGTGAGAAGGCTTACCTTTGGGTTACTCCTTTAAAGGGAACCCATCATTTCGGTATCAAAGGCAAGTTGGTTCCTCGTTACATTGGACCTTTTTGCATTCTTGCCAAACGAGGAGAAGTTGCCTACCAATTGGAACTACCTCCGCATTTTTCCAGAGTTCACGATGTCTTCCACGTTTCTCTACTCAGGCGTTGCTTTGCGGATCCTATCCGTGGAGTGGACCATGAAACGCTTGATCTCCAAGATAATCTCAGATATCGGGAATATCCCGTTCGTATCCTTGATCAAGCCAAGCATACCACTCGACGCCATAACATCAAGTTTCTCAAGTTTCAATGGTCACACCACTCTGATAAGGAAGCCACTTGGGAAAGGGAGGATCGTCTTTGACTTGAGTACCCCACCTTCTTCCCAATGGATCCTAAATCTCAGGACGAGATTCTTTTGAGTGGGGGTGAGTTGTCACACCCTAGCTAGTCCATGCATTAGAGTGTTGCATCATGTCTTCTTTTCCAGAAAACTGAAACGGGGATGACAGAACCCCCAGCACCTCCCTGGAAACAACTAGGGTTTACTAAATTATTTTCAATAAACCCAAAATGCCCTTCATAAATGTTCACCATCTTTGGTCCTGGCTAAAACCTCTACCAAAAATGGTTTCATATTTTCGGACGCCATTCTGGATATTTGCACCAAGCCATAAGTATTTGCATTTGGGCAATTTAAATCCTATAAATATTTTTAAATGCCCAAATAACCTTGAAAGTATATTTTGGCTGTTGAGAATATTTTCAAATGCGCCTCTGAATATTTTCAGGTTTTTCCTAAATTGAATAGTATTATTACTATTTCAATACACAGAACAGGAATAAATAAAAAGAAAAACAGAAAGCAGAAAGCAGAGAGAGTAGAGGATTACCTGGCGCTCACCTAGCAGGCCCACCTAGCCGGCCCAGCCTAGCCACCGCTCCAGCGAGCTGCTTCGCTCGGCCAGGCAGGCAGGCAGGTGCTCGACGTCGGCACCAGCGCGCGCCACGCCGCTGCCTGCCGCCCTGCTTCCTCGCCTCGCCATTCTGCTGCCCTGGGTCAGTCACCCATTCCTCCCCCGAGCTCGCAGACATGCCTCTTCCTCCCAGCTCCTCTCCCTCGCTCTCCCGCACCATGGCCGCCGCTGCCGCGACCACGCCACCGTGATAACCGCGACCGCCGTCGTCGACTACGTCGAGCAGGCCGAGCCCCGAGCGCTCGCCCGTTTTGGAGTCGCCCCCGACCCCGTCTTCCCCAACTCCGGCCGCCGAGATCGCCATCGTCGCCCCGCGCAGCTCCGGCCTT